>NW_028087063.1:0-507237 GCF_014824575.4 Sturnira hondurensis
GTGATACTCTTCTTGTTGTCCTCAGCTTCTTAAATTGATCTGTTCTGGTTCCTTGGGTTTATGGTGTGAACTTCTGTGGTAGGGTAACTGTGAAATGTAGTGGTGCAATCTCCTGCAGGTATCTTGGTGTTCTCCACTCCCACCTACTCCTTTCTTTATTGTGCATGTGTGATCAGTTGGAGTGGGAGGCAAAATGGTTTATGATAGTAGAAGATTATTTTATGTTATTTATAGACACAGTCGGCAGAGAAGAAATAGACAATCTTTAGGCTATGTATAGAGTTAACCGTGTTCTTTGACCCAGCTTGCCACTTTTAGGAAAGGATGGACATAAGTTAAGTGTGTTGTTGAGAAGGGGGGGCTTGTGAGTTGTATCTAGAAAGCAGTGTGGTTGCGGGTGGTCAGATTCAAGGTAAGGTGAGGGTACAGGTTAGTAACTGGGTGTGAGTAAATAAAGTAATAGAATTCAGGCACCTGTAATGTGGTCTAAGGTCCAAGAGATGTGTTATGAAGTATTACTGTTGTATAGAACAGCTCTTATTTACAATAATATTAGAGCAACACTCACTTGATAGACTCTATGTGATCTATCTAAATGGGGGTTATAGAGCTTGGGTAGTATGGCAAAGGAAAGCAAGTGGAGTATAGAAAATTAGCAATACACTGTGGAGGAAAGAGCAGTGGAGACCTGTCAGGTAGTACAATATAACCAGCCAGGACTAAGAAACCTGTACAGAAAGATGAGGGATACAAAGATATTCTTAAAATAAAAAAAGAAGTAAGAATAATGAAAAAATAATACACCTAAAAGAAAACTAAGCAACACACAAACAATCCAACACACACACACACACACACAGACACACACACACACACAGACACACACACACACAAAAGTCAGGAGAAAAGAGGAATAAGCGGAAAATTTGGGAAGAACGGAAGGACTAAAACTGGACAAAAAGAAAAAGAAATGAGGGACAGAGTATTGAAAGATAGAGCAACAATACAGTTTAAAAGATATAAGATTACTTACAAAAGAAGTTGAGCGAGAAAAAAAAGGGGGGAAGGGAAAAAAAAACCCATACACACATTTAAACAAACAAACAAACAAAAAAAACACCCTTCCTTTGTCAGTTTCAAACTGTCCAAACCGGTTTTTCTGGTTGCGGCCTCTCTGAGGGCAGGTATGAAGGTGGGCGGGAGCAGGGTGCCTGATTGTGATGTTGGCGCCAAAACCCCTCGGAGGCTGCCTGTTTCCTTCGGTATCTGGCACTGTCCTTCTCAGCTCTGTGGTGGGGCCCAGGTGTTCCCACCCCTCCCCTGGATGGCTGCTGCGTGGTTGGGCCATGAGGCAAGCTGCTATCACAGAGCACCTCAGTTCACTTTCCAATAAAAACTTCTCCACAAAGCCTGCCTCTCAGCCCAGCCCCATCCCAAAAGACCAGCAACAGCAGTGTCCTTCTTAAATCCTCCTGGCTGGCGGACTGGTGGGCTGGTGGGCTGGCGACCACAGAGTCCGCAGTTGCCACCCTTTACGTTAACTTAAGCCCGCAGGTCTCTGACCGGTATTAACCTGCCTGCCTAGACAGGGCGGGGCACGGGGGAGGGGGGGGCGGGGAGTCAGTTATTTCCCATGGAGTCTGTCTGCATATACTTAAATATTCAAATATAAGCAAAAGTAGATTTATAGTAATTAATAAAATAGAAGAGTATGTTAATAATAATTAATAAATTAACAACACAAGAATAAACTCTGTGTTTGAATGCTCACAAATGTAAACCTAGTTTTGCCCACCCCTGTACATAATGTGTGTGTAGATGGATAGGTAGATAGATATAGGTAGGTGGAGATATTTAATTTTGCCATTTCAGAATTAAATGTACTCATCCTTTTCTAATCCTAATCCTAGCTCAATTTCCTCAACAGTATTAAAAAAAAAATTCTCACCCTTAAAAAAGAAGGAAATCTTACCCTTTGTGACAGCATGGATGAACCTGAATACAGAAAACTGACAGCTGCTAGAGGGAAAAAACAGTGAAAGAATTAAGAAAAAACAAACAACAAACAAAAAAACCTCATAGAGAAAAAAAAGACACGTCATTTTTCTAAATGGAGAATGGTATTAGAAATCAAATACGTGGACCAAAGAATCCGCATATAATTGTTTCCAAAGAATACCAGTGGTCAGGATAGTACTGTTAGTGGGCCACATTGGTTACAACACTGAAAATATAATTTACCTCTTTAAATCACAATTTAAAATTAATATATGCAATTTAATGATAGAAACATTGTGGATTGTGTATTTTTATAGCAACTGGAATATTTTACATATTTACCCAGAAAGTCAAAAGCTTTGCTTAAGGACGCAAGTATGCCTTCGTTCACAGTCTATATCTCTTCTTTCTAGTTCATTTCCAACTTTGATTTTAATATGTCTTCATTTTATTAAGCTATTCAAAAAGAAATAGAGATTGGTGCCTTATTTAAAGCACCAATAAAATAATATCTGATAGCCCTGGCTGGTGTGGCTCAGTTAGTTAGGTCTTATCTTTCAAATTGAAAAGTCACTAGTTGTGCCCTGGTCAGGGTCCATACCTGGGCTGCAGGTTCGGTGCCTGGTCAGCGCATGTGCGTGAAAGAGGCAGCCAGTGTTTCTTCCTCACATTGATGCTTCTCTCCTTTTCATTCTCCCTCCCTTCTTCTCTCTCCAGAATCTATAAAAGAAAAAAATAAAATACAAATAATGATAATACCAGATAAAATTAGGTCTAATATAGTATCAAGGATAAAGTAGTAAGAACCCACACATTCCAACACTAATCAAAAAACTAGAATTTTGAAGAAACTCACTACAAGGAATTATAATACTGTCTATATCGCAGATCTCAGGGATTGCAACAAAAACAGGTTTCTAAATCCTACACATGGCTGTAACATATGTTTTTCAAAACTATTTTTATTCAGTAGGAAAAGTTTGTTACCAAGAGAAAATAACTGCCTGTGGAGAGTCTTGACTTAGAAATAGGAATTTGTGTCAAAATAAGGTAGTATATATCTTACATAATTAAAAATAATTAACTAAAAAGTAACTCAAATATATGGATACAGTTTTATGAAGAAATTATACCTATTTAATAGAACATATTATTAATGTTTGTGAAATGATAATTTAATTAACAGCCAGGCCTGTCATTGAATATTGATCCATTTTATTTATTGTTTATGATTGAACAGTATCCCAAAAGAAAACTAACTAACTAGCTAATAATTGCATAAAGTTTCATTTTAAATCCTAGTTATTGAATAAAGTCACAATTTGAAAGCATTGTATAATATGGAAAAATGTACTCTTTGATAAAAGAGGCTAAGAAATGTTTTACCCACCTGTAATAATTAGCCTTCTGCCCTTGTCTTTGTAAAAGGTTATACATTTAAAAAATCTTTATTTTTCCTTTATTTATCCATTTTATATATGATGGGAAAGAGAGTGGTAAAAGAGAAGGAAACTATTAAAACTTTCCCAAAATGCACCCAAAATTCAAAATTCTATATACATTTCCATATATGTGTACACATGTGTAAAAATATACATGTCATGTATGGATATGTAAAAGTATGAATATATGTTCTAAATAATGTTGTAAGGTAAGAAGTAATATGAAGTTCATCAAATAGACTCAAGCCACACAGAATTCAAAATAGAGGGGGGAAAATACAGTTTCCCTAAAATAGAGTACAGATACAGGTTCATCCAACCACTTTCTTAACGTATAGAACTCATTATTTAATAAAAACACTGGACAAATGATATGTCAAAAGTACATGATTTGGTTTAAAAACAGGAGCTATTATCAGGAATACCCTGTATCTCCAGAACTGTATTTGGAACCATAGCATTGCCCAAAAATTAAAAATAAAGTCATTATTACTATGTCCAAAGGCTTAACTTTTGATGAGCCAAATAGAATAAATGTAATAAACTTAAATAAATTAGGGATATAATTAATTCAGAGAATAATTTCAGAGAAGTGAATTAATATCAACACCAATGCCAAATTTGGCACTGATTCTGTCATTTGTTATTTAGGATAATGTTTCTTCTTAGTGACAAGATGTCAAATACTTTCAAACAAATAGGACATATGACAAGACCTTGTATGTGGTTCCCATTAGGTTCCATTTATGAAGGAAACTATTTTTTACATATATGAGTATACTTGTACCTTAGAATGAACAATAATGGAAATAACAAAGTTGTTGCTTTAAGTGTCCACCTAATAAAATTAATTCTCACATTAATTTGTCCATCAAATTTCAATTAAAAGCACTGACCATGAGCAGATACTGAAATCAGCACTGGAGAGAACGTCATGAACAAAACTGTTTTCTGACTAGCATCTTTTCAAAGACAGTGTTTATGAAAAAGCAGCAGGGAAGTTTATTTATATATTTATTGGAAACTATCACTTTTGTTTTGGAGTTTATGGCTTACTATAAAGATACACCTAAGAACCTGGAAATAAGGGAATCAACATTGTCCTATGACTTAATAGTTAATTCAATGTAATCAATTAGAGAAAAAGATCAGCAAAGTCATCTTAAAAATAAAGAATGACTCCAACATTTTCAAAACAAACTATAACTTGGTGAAATATATTCACATATCAATAATTTACCATTCAGGAGAAGGCTATGAGTCTTGGAAGTGAGGAAAATATATGCAGTAGGAAAGACATCACTAGTTCCCATCCAAATACTCTAGATTTATAAAGGAGTGTGTTCTTCAATAGTGAGTATTTTCTTAAAATCAAATTTAAGACCTAGTTATATTAAAAGTCTGAGGTTTAATACTGAACACACTAAGCAAATTCCTGGATATAATTTGCTTTTTTATGGCATCTGTTCTCAGAGAAAGATGTGGTTATACTGATAAAAGTTTTGCAGTTTGAGCCCTGACCAGATGGCTCAGCATTGGCTATATCAGGAGGTTGTGGTCCCATCCCGAGTCAGGGCACGTGCCTGAGTGGCAGGTTTGATCATCACTGGGGCACCTACAGGAAGTGACGTATCAATGTTTCTCTCTCACACCTATGTTTCTCTCCCTCCCTTCCTTCCTCTCTCTCTAAAAATCAATAAAACCATGTCCTCAGGCGGATATTTAAAAAATTGTAATGGTATTTGTTTAAGTATTATTTTCTGTATGATGTTTCCAGCCCTCATGGTCAAATGGAATATTGACCTCTGGTTTTATCCAGCAATCTCTCAGTGAATGAGGCTAACCCTGCAAAAAGTCCATGCTCAGTACACGGACACAATTAGAATTCTAAGTCTGAAAACCCGAGAGCTGAATTATGACAAATTCATGAAGGTCTATCAAAACACACACCTAGTAATTGGCCTTTCTGGCCACAGTCCAATTTAATGGTGACTCACTGATCAAATAAAACATTGTTATCCCAAATTTCTAATTCCTGATATTGTAGGTCTGGGTGAGAAATAGAGCTACAACTCTAAGCAATGGGGCACTATTTCGAGATGTATTTCATGCCTAACTCGAACCCCGTAGAGTGTATTGCACAAATCCTGTCTTAGATTATGGGCACTGATAGTTCCACGGTCACTATAATGTGCCAGTTAACATTCTATAAACTGCAATATGTTGGTGGAAATGAACATGGACAGAGAACTCTGGAAAGTTGATTTCAGAAAAGAGACTCTGAAAACAAATGTGTTTGCATGGCATGTGGTGTATCTCAGAATCTAATAAAACATTGCAAGACTGTTTTTAAAAAAACTATGTTCAGTAACAAGAATTTGAGTTTCAAATTCTTGAATTAGAGGCCTTTATCATCCTAAATGAAGGCCTCTTAAGTTTACTTTTATAAAGACAGTTCTCATTTAATTGTTTATTTCTAGAACCTCTCAGAAATTTTATTCTGGCTATGGTTGTCAAATTAGCAGAAGGTAAAGAATGTCTTAAATAAATAAATAGATGGATAAATAAATATGTGTATATATGTACATACACATACATATTTGTGTGTGTGTGTGTGTGTGTGTGTGTGTGTATAAATGAATAAGCCTTTGGGGTGGCAGGGGAAGTGTTTTTGTTTTTCAGTACTTTGCCTCAAGCATCTGGCTTTTTTTAGTATTCTTTAAATTTTTTCCAAATACTTTTGATTTACCTTTCTTTCTCATTGTTTCCTTCTTCCTGATCACATTTTATCAGTCAAAGAATCATGACTAGAGTGTGTCCTCACAATCTTTAACTGAAAATTACAGGAAGAAGTTGTTGTTTTCAGTGTTCATTTTGTGCTTGGATAATGCTAACTGAACCAGAAACAGCAAGCTGCTCTGGCTACCGATTACCTCCTTCGTGGGGGCAAGGGCTAGGAGAGGGCAATGTGAAGAACACAGGGATCTAATTAAACACAGATCCACTCGTTTTCTCCCAGTGATCATCGGGGGGGTGTTTAAGGGTAGAAAGTTGATGTTATATCTTTGGCCCACGGTAGAAGTAGTATTACTAGTAGTACCAGCAAACTGTATTGATTAAGAGTTGAAAAAAGTGTTTCCCCACACACTTTTATCAAGAAATAAATCCAGATGACAAATTGTAGTTATTTTGGTAGAATGTGTTGGAAGCCAAGAATAATGAAAAACAGTGTCTATGTTCTTACGTAACCTTTCTAGCCATTCTACTATTAATCACTGAACAATCTTTTAATGTGCATCCCTAATGGGCACAAAGAACATCATTTTTTTAAAAAAATCTGAAAAATGAATGAGCCACTGGGGCAGAGCCATTATTCTGGCCACATGATAAGACATTTCTCTAAGGGAATAAGAGGGTCTAAACTGCGTTCAGAATTCAGGGTCACTCTGGCTCCATCTACCAGGTGAAATGAATGCTGACTGGTATCTCCAGCCTTGTCAGTCAGCCAGTGAAAGTTAAAATTAATCCTGGGCATCTTATCTCTTATTCAGATTTATTAGCTACAGAGTTGCACAATGAAAATTAATTAGGGAAACGAAAGGTAAGGTAATTCACAATGCTATCACTAAGAACTGAAAGGTCTCATTCTGTTGGACCAATAAAGCAGAACCTGATGCTACAGGTTTGGGATAAACCCTTGTTCGTGTTTGGAAGTTATTGGCCAGACATTATGTCAAAGCCACTGGTTCAGGCTTGGTGATCTCTGATTTCCTAAAGAGTTGTCAGCCAATCTCCTAAACAGTCCGCCCAGGGACTTCACATACAGTATTAGATATTTGGGGGACTTTGTGTTTTTAGGTAGTATTTTGCTAAAAGCAAAACCCCCCAAAATTTAATTTTCAAATAAATGTTAAATGACAATAAAAATACAAGAGTTGAGGTTATGTTCAGTAAAAATGTTATCTTTCCACATTAATTTTCTATGAAAATATAATACTATTTCTTTACAGCCATTTTAAACCACACCACAGCATAAAATTTTCTTTATGAATCCCCCACTGTTATAATGACTAGTGCAATGAAATATTTAGTTTGTAATTATTCATTTTGCATACCTGTAAATTGTCTATGGAAATCTCAATTAGATCTAAAGCTCTCCCCTAACTGTTTAAACACGGCTCGATTTAACAGATTCGATTAAGTTTGCAGGATAATTATCATTCCCAAAATATAACTACGCACAGTAAAAGCTGCTGTACAAGGAGTAGCAGCACTAAGCCCGCCTCCCAGCAACAGTGTTTGCAAGAGCTTCCAGGGTTATTTTCCATAATAAGGCCCACTAGTTGGCGGAACCCCTGGAAGCTGTGCAAACAGCAACACATCTGTTCCCTAAAAGGCAAAATGCTGTTTCTCAGTTGAGATGTTTTTTCGCTTTACCAGTAACATCGTGCAAGAGCAAAGCCTGGAGCTGGCTAGAAGACATTTTCCTTTATAGGCTTGATATTCTTACAGGAGGAGAAAAGGCTGGCAATGACAAAGACAGTGAAACCTCAAACTTTGATTCATGCTACTTAAGAGAGTTGCCTGCTTTCCACACGGGCAAAAATCAAAGGGCATTTATTCTGTGTGCTTTTTGTGAAGTCAAGACAGAACACAAGCTACAGTCTGCAGTAGGAAGAGAAAATTTTAAAGTCCACTAATTAGCTCATTTAAACTATTACATACAGAGCTAATTATTTGTTTAAATGTGACATTGGACCTTGATTTTTAGTGCTTATGAATAAATAAAATGTTTTGGCATTTCACAACCATCTTTGAATTTCACAGCTTGTTTTAAAGCAAAGAACAGAATTTAGCCAAGACTTTCAAGTAACTGTAACTCTTCTGAGATATGATTTAACCTGAAGGAATAAATAATGATCCTTTGCAGTACTAATGCAAGCTCCTTTAGAAATTAATCATTTTTATTTTGCAAATAATCACCTATACACTGGAAACTTTCAAGTTCGCGTTTACTCTCTTACTATGCTCCTGAGGTCCAGTACTTCATTTCCAACTAGTTCCTGCATATTTGGATATTTTTCCTACTATTTGAAAGACAATAGGTTATAAACCAAAGGTATTTACTTTCTATCCCGCAATAACTCTTTCCTTCTCCCCATTTCCTGCAGTGCTTTTGTTGTTTTTAAATAGCACGTTATTTTAACAACACTCTTAGTCACCCAGGTTAAAAAAAAAGGTCACTGTCCCACATCTTCCCATCTAGTCAATCCTATTTGTCACCATTATTACCTGCCTACTCCAGGCAGGTAAAGAAACTTCATTTCTTACATTCTATTCCATACACAGAGAAATTTTCTATGTTGCTTTTCCCCAGGGGCTCCCATCCTTTCATTCTGCTGTGAACAACACAGTTAGATTCCTAGTTCCCAACTCGAAGGCTCTGCCACTGTTCATGCAAAGTGCAGACTTAACTCTGTCATCAGGGCTCAGCCCCTACAACCAGCACATATTGTTGAACAAACATGAATGTAGAATAATTTGTTCTATAAACTAGTAGGTGGCAGGGACTGCACTGTCACTGGAACATCTTGTGTGCTAAACTGAAGTGGCCTTTCCCCTTATCACACCTATAGTCTATTGGGAAGGTAATCTTGTTAATATTATTGTTTTCCTTCTTCTTAGCTGGTGCCCACACAAGTGACTTAACCTCTCGGTGTCTCAGTTGTCTTGTCTATAAAATACTGACTACAGAGGGGCAAAACGTATTTTCCTATTGAATTGCTGTAAGGGTTAAGTAGGGCAATATATGCTGTGGTCCTGGTCCAGGATATTTATTTTGAAGTCATTTGATGAAGGTGAGTACAACTTCTTTTCCAGTCTCTCCAATTTAGTTACATGCTAGATTCAGCAACTTACCCAGCTGAGAAGGTTCATGCCGATTGTCTCAAGCCACAGTTACCCCTGACACAGCTAGTTTCACTTGCTCAGATTTCTAAACCTCTATCCAGTCCCTTACCTTATCATTAAAATTAATTTTATTATAGTCACTATTCATTTATTAACATTCCTTTCACTGGATTGTTACCTTAATTTATTAAAGCCTTACTATGAACTAGACTTTACATTTATTTCATCCTTATAAAGAAGGTATCGTACTACTCCCATTTTACAGGTGCGGAAACTAAATTTTTAGGATGGATGGGAAGGTATTAAGTTGCTTAGTAGCTGCTAGAATGTCACTCGGTCATGAAATAAGGTTCAAATCTGCATCTGCTTGACTTTGAAACCCACAGTCAGCCTCTTCGTTATGGGTCTTGGTGCAGACTACTACCCTGTCTTGAGTCTGTCTTAGCCAGCTTATTGTAAATAAATACATTGAGAAATGCATTTCTCAGTGTATTTATTTAAAGGATAAATTATATTTTTATGTAGCATCCCTTCACTCAAGATGTTGTTCGAGAGAGGCGTTGAGTGCATATTTATTGGATGAATGAATGCATGGATAAACAGATGCAGTTAAATTTGTAGAACAGAAAAATCAGGGGAATATCAAAGAAAAGGGGATTTATCAGGGTTTCTGTGTGCATCATCCTCTCTAAGCAGCAGAGGCAAAAGTGAAATGGAGGGAAAAAAAAGAGCTATGGACCATGATGAAGATGATTAAAGAGAGAGCAGAGCAGCTGTCAAAGCAAATATCAAGCAACATTAATAACTTGATCGCTCACCATGAAGCTGTCTCAAATATTTCCAAGAAAACGAGATCCTTGCTGTTGCACAGAGTAAGAGTCATAATCAAGTGCAGATTCAAATAATTTTTATCGAATATCTTAAGCTGCAAAACTTAAACAAAACAAAAAGACATTTAAACGAATGGAAAAATACATGACTCAGAGGAAAATATTATTGCATTTCTGATATTTGAGTTTAGAGCTGAGTTGATGAAAAGCAGGATCTGCAATGTTTGCTACCTATTATCTAAGTTGTTTGAATGGTCAGATAGTATCCCCCAACTTCTGATGCTTATCCAAAAATAACTGTTGGGAGACTTACCACTAAAATGCTTTAGCACTCCCAGACTGGTTTTATCAATATGTCAACCTGTCCAATAGGTCTGAAAGATAACCTATATGCATACAGGTAAGACTTTGAGATCAAATTCTAATTTCTGTTCTTAATATGAAATTACTTATTTAGCTTGTATTTTTAAGTGACAGTGATTTTCATATATGTCTTTTATGTATCAGTAACAAATTATCAACAAATAACAAATTATTTCTTGACTATGAAATCTGTTTACTCGCTCATTCACATAGTTCTTCACCGAACTAAGTTATTGTAGGTTTGTTGCTGTGACATTTGTGCACCCCTCATGCAGACAACATGAGCGACAAAGGAAGAAGAAAATTTGGTGTTTTGTACCATTAGGGGATATTTACCATTTATGTGCATTAGGGGGAAAAAGCAAACTCTTAACTACATACTGATTTGGCAATGTGAAAAATCAAATATTATTGTTCTTCTACCTTTTACTGTCCTGTTTGATTTTGAAGAAAAGATGTAGGAAGATGATAGCAAATGACAAAAAAAGACAGGGGTAAATGATGGAAAAGAACAATAAGCCCTAAGCCAAGTTGGAATAAAATGAAAGCTGCATAGCGTAAGGACAACTATGGTACCGTGGGACAGTGGCTCGTGAGATTCCATTAATGGTAGAGCAAGTGGCAGCATGTGTACTTTCAATCTTCGCCTAAAATAATGTATTGATCTGGCTCTTTTTCACACGTCAACTCTCACCTTAAATGTTGTTACTACATAAACTTCCTAAAAGGTTCACTTACAACCAACCAAACCACCATCACACAATGGGTAATTGGTCTCAGGCTTTCCCTCTAAAACATCTGTCATCTGAAGTTTCAAACTTTGTCTGCTGTGTACATCTCTGTTTTCTTCAGGCCTTGCACGTAGTAGGTGCTCGTACTAAATTTTGGTAGACTGAACAAATGAATCAATAAATTATTTAACATTCTCATTATTCTCTTCCAAAAGATTATGTTTATATGTATGGTTGCTAAAATATTTTTCCTTACATACTATGAAGCATATAATTACATGTTACAACATGATTATTTCTTTCTGACTGCATTTCCAAGGGCCTGAATATCTTAGGACAGAACCACATATTTGTATTACCAGAGGGAAGGGCTTTCAGGTTTTCATCTCATCTGTCTCTGCCACAGAGTTCAATATCAGCTGCACAATTGTCACATACATTGACCTTCAGCATACCATGTGTGCCATCCATTCATTGCTCTACTCCATAGGCCTTTGCTTTTATCATGCCCAAATTTACAAAGAAAAATAAATCAAAAGTTTATAAAAATAAACTAGCAATGTTCAGAGAGAAAGACCTGGTTAGTTAAAAAATAATATCACAGACTCCACTCTAAATCAAAGTTGTTTTGAAATTCATAACTACTTCAATAACTGATAAAGAAAATTATTTTATTTTTTCCTCCAAGGACCAATATTAAAGGACTGAAGCTATTACTTAGAGAGTTCCTGAGAGCATCAAGCTTAGGATTCAGGTATTCTGAAGAAAAATAAAATTCTCAAGGTCTTTGTCCACTAGTCAAAATCGAAAGAGTTACGGTAAACTGAGGCTTGCTCTCACTCGGCTGGTGGTTAAAGATGCGTATTTAAAATAAAATGGTAAGCATAGGTATCCTTTTTTTTTTAATACCCATGACATTCCTTTCAATTTACATTTTTCCTTTTTTTTATAAAGAATGTGGTAGGAAATGGTTAACTAAATGGTTATTCAATTTTCTAACTGTAAATTATAATAAAATGTTAACATGCTAGTCATGCTAATCCCTGGATTCTTAATCTTTCTAAAACCAGATTAACACTATTGACAGAACCTCTGTTTCACTGCTTTTCTTGGAATTGCATAATTCAGACATATGAAATGTCTGACTATGGTCTCCACAACAAGAATGCAGCAAAAATGCTCACTTGGTTGGGGAACAAAAGAGTAAAAAAGTTTCTGTTACTAAAACCATAAACAAGTGAATGAATGCACAATAATTGCTCCTTATATTTTGGGGAGAATAAGAAGGATAGTTTACCTTTTATTAGTTAGCTTTGGAATAAATTAAATAAAAGTATATAGCAGAAAAAATATTAGAATAGTTCATCCCTGAATATACATATGTATTCAATACATATGTATATTGAATATACATCTATTGAATACATTTATGGTATATTTTAGTAAAATAAGTTCATTGCAAAAAATAAATGGATTTTCAAACAGTAATATATAACATAGAGCTTCAATGAGATTATCCTAAAAATGATGTTTAATACATAGGCTTGGGAAAATCCAGATATCATTACGTATATCTCCCTTAGAGAAAATTATGCCAGCACTAAATGGCTAGAATACTATCTTTAGTCCCAGAATAAAACAAGAGGAATACCTTTCTTCAGTCTCAGAATAAAACAAAAATTTAGGAGGTATCCAAACTGATGTTAGAAAGAAAAAGAAACTCCCTTTACAACCTCTCTGATATCAATGAGAACTTTCTTACTGTAGTCATTAGTAGTCATGGAGACTGATGTTCTCCTTGTCTTCTTATATTTTCCCCTTAAAATAACAAAAGATACATTAATTTCAGTGGATTATATTTAAATGACCTCTTTCCACATACCAAATTTGGAGAATTTATTTTGTAAATCAATTAGATCTGCATGAAAATCCTATTCCTTCTGTTCGTGTGGTAAGGGATGCCTAAAGCCACTGAATGTGGGGATTATTAGATATGTTTTTCTAAGGAGGAAAAAGTAAGACAAAAATGTCCTGCCTGAAGTTACAGTTTATAGATTGGAAAAAGGCACAGACAATTAAAAGATGAAGCTACTTAGGGCAAATTACTTGCAATCAAGCTGCAGCTAAATGAGTTTCTTGATGAGGAAGCCAAATTTATGTTGTTTCAAACCAGGGAGAAACATTACAGAAGTTGAAAGGTGAGCAAAATGTTAGTACAATTGGATCCAGATAGGTTTATAAGAGAAGTTATGGAGGCAATTACAACAACGCCTTCTGAAATACGCATATGCAGGCACAGGCATACACACACAGAGAATGAGACACAAAACACCTCAAAGTAGACGGCCATATGATTACACACACGTTTATCCTTCATTTACATTTTATGTAGATGCCCCTTCTCATCATAAAAGCCCTCTGGCTTAAAAACTCAATCACAGAATATAATCATTTTCTCCCTCAATCTGCAATTTACTATAGACATTTTATTTGAAAATGATGTATTGTTTAAACTCTAAACAACTGTGTTTTCCCTCTGTTTCTCCCTGCCCTAAATTATCCCTTGGCAGCTCTTTGAGTTGGTTTGGAAAGTATATATTTGATAATGAATTCAGAACTTACACAAAGCACAAAAGCGATGTGAAAGCTTCAAATGTGAATTACCACATTTTTCTTTGCCGCTTGATATATATTTTAGCATTCAGGCCTGCATGCATCAATTTCACTGAAAGCAGGGTATTGACTACGTATATCTGCCCGAATGGAATGACTTTCATGATTTCGTAATTTTGAAAAGGCATCAGGCTAGGCTATCCTTCATCCCATTTCTGTTGCATTGGAATGTTAGGCATAACAAGGTAGACAAAAGGAAGGTATAATGCAGATCCTTATTGGCAGTCAGCAACTACAAGGATATAGAGAAAGAGGTAATTTTCTGCTGACATTTTTCCTTATCTTGATTCCCTTATCCTTTCATGCATTAAGTTTTGCATGAACAGTACATGAAAAAAATTAACAGCCTTTGTCTGAAATAGACAAAAAGCTTTATCCTTCAAGTGATCCCCTTAAGAAAGTAAAAATTCTTTAATAGTCAAGAATTAAAAAGGACAAGGTAGAAAATGCCTATTTTTACAGCACCAGATAAGAATGTAATTCTGTTACTAACATGGTTTTCTTATCATTGAAATGTGACGTTTTCAGCAGTGCTCTGGCCAAGTCTGCCATTGAAAACAGTCCAGGAGAAGCCCAATTGCCCACAATGGTAATGAAGAGGTCCTTTTTCCATCTGAAGTTGCCCAGCTAGCAATATATTTCCCATCTAACAAAATGTAAATAACCCATGTAGATAATACTCTATAGGACACAGGGAAAAATGGCCAAGAAGATATCTGTATCTTTTTGTTGTTGTTTCTTTCCAGGAAATTATAAATTTTCAACAAGATGCTTTAATCGCTTTTGGAAGCTGTCTCATTACATTGAACATTGACCAAAGGATCACTTGTCAATTGCAATTATACCACCTGAAAGTGATGAGATTTTCACATTCCCCCCAAAATCAGCTTAGTAGGGACAGCTTAAAGAAAATGGGGACATAAATATAGAGGATAAATTTCACTGTTAACTGACCTGGTAACTGTTAACTGACTGAACAAAATGGTCATATGGGTGACTTTTTACCTTAATGACATTCTTAAATGCAAGCCTTATGAGGCAAACCTGCTTGCAAAGAGTAATGAGGAGTACCTGACCAGCTATCCTTCACATCTGAGGCAGCTAAATAACCAGAAAAATCAAATCCTAGTAAAAATATACACTGGAATTCAGTGACTTGAATCTTCCTCTGGATGCCGTACCACCTAGCTTGAAAACCCTGTGCAGATCAGCCTACCCTTCAAGAAGATGCTTCCTAATAAGCCAGGCAGTAAAAGACAAATATCATATGATCTTACCATTAACAGGAACCTAATCAACAAAATGAACAAGCAAGCAAAGTATAGCAAAGACAGTGAAATTGAGAACAGGCTGACAGTGATGAGAAGGGAGAGGGGAAGGGATAATGGGGAAAAAGGGTGAAGGGTTTACAGGAACAAGTATAAAGGACATGTGAACAATAACAAGGGGGGTGGAAATGAGGGAAGAAGGCAGAGAGGGCTGGGGTGGTGGGGAAGGGTGGAGGGAAAAGGCAGAAAACTGTACTTGAACAACAATAAAACATTTTTAAAAAGAATACCAATAAAAACAAAAAACAAAAAGATGCTTCCTTTTCTACACAGTAAAAGGGCTGAACTAAGTAGTCACTAAGATTCTTAGAACTATGGGATGCTAAAAGTATTTCTATAACTCTAGAATTTTAAGCCTTGCTAAACTTCTTATGGTTATTGAAAAAAATATAAAATGTTAAAATCTTTACTTTTTTATGCATAACTGGGAGCTATATCGACTCCAGAAGTAGCTGACCCAGTTGCTAACCCCTGAGGTCCGGGGGTAAATGTTGTAGACAGGATAAACTCACAGCAGTTTCATACATTGTTTTTCTTTCTAGAAATTAACTCAATTTTAAATATCTAATAAATTATGTACATAACTGACCCACTCCTGTGTAATAATTTATACCAGATTCAATAAATTTCCTATAAACAAATAAACAAAAATATATTATTGTTCATATTCTATAGGTTGGCCAAGTATTTCATCTGCTGGCCTCTCTCCAGGCTTATTCAAATAGAAAGACCAAAATAGCTTTATTTATTTATCTATAAGTTTGTGCTGACCAACAGCCTCTTATTGTCCAGTATGGTAGACTTTCTTACATCCTGACAGACTGAAGACAGTAGTACAAGAAGGCAAGAACAGAAACTGTAAGACACCTGAAGAACTAAGATCCAGAATTCACATGCTAAACTTTTGTCTCAATCTCTCAACCGAAGCAGTTACAAAGCTGCCCAGACTGCAGGAGATGGAGGAACAGAGTTACCTTTTGTTGGCAGGAACAGCGACATTACATCCCAAAGGTTATGAACACACCAAGACATGCCAGTGGGGGCCATTTTAGAGCTCTCTACAATGTTATGAAACATTACTCATGTCATTTCTAGCTTTCCCTCTGCAGTATATGTGGTCAGAGAGCACACAATTCTTAATCTCAGCCATATAAATATGTAAATTCATATTTATATCATTTAATAGAATCTTTTGCATGCTTTAGGAACCTGTAAATATGTATTAAATGAATAACTAAATAAATAAATGAATGATTTAATAAAAAATTAACAGACATATCTCACAAACTTCTGCCTAGTAGGTAAAGTATCATCCCCAGAAAAAAGGGAGCTATTTCTATCCTCAAAATTCACAAGAAAGTAGCAATCCCACGAACAAGGCCTCAGTTTACTTACATTTTTTTGAGTATCATGATACTCAGTTTTCAATTGCTATTGTGATGAAAGGCTGCAAACTTCACAAATTCATGTAACAGACATATGAGTTGACAACTCTGTCAGTCAGAATTATGGCTCCACTGGGTTCTCCGCTCAGGTTTTCACAGGCAGAAATCAAAGTGTCCTCTGGCTGGGCTTTTACCTGCAGAATTTGGTGACGAATCAGTTTTCAGGATCAGTGAAGTTGCGTAGAATCCAGTTCTTTGCAGTTGTAGGACCAAGGCCCTCCTTTCTTGCTGGCTGGTGACTGGGAGTTTCCCTCAGCTTCCCTAGGCTGCACACATTGCTTCTCACATACTCCCCTCTGTTATCAAGCCAGTGACATTCATAGAGTCTTTCCTGTGTTCAAGACTGAATTTTTTTCCTGTCCTCAGCTGGGAGAATATTTTTGCTATTTTCTTTTCCTTTTTTCTTTTTTTTTTTTTTAAGAGAGAAAGAGAGAGCAAGAAACATTGATGTAAGGGAGAAACATGAATTGGTTGCCCCCCGCACATGCCCCAAACCCCCACAGGGATCCAGCACCCTAGACAGGGAATTGAACCTGCAACCTGCAAAGCAATCGAACCCCCGGTTTTGGGGGTACACACAACCCTCCAATCAACTGAAACACATGGCCAGGGCAAGAGAATGCTTTGCTTTTAAGGATTTATGTAATTACACTGGCCTATCTGGGTAATCCATGCTAAACTCCCTATCTGAAAGTCAATCGATTATTACCCTTACTTACTTTTGCCAAGTTATTTTTTACCATGTAATAAAATACATTCATAGGTATAGCACTAGAAGGCCAAGGTCCAGGATAAAATTCTATCAAAGATACTAAAGAGCAATAAACTTTAAATGCTAGGAGGCAAGGAGATTGGGGTAAAATAAAAACTTAAATACAGAACAGATCTGAATTAGTACCATCTATGGAATTTACTATCTATCTAATTGTGGCCAATTCACTTTACCTTCATAATAATTAATTTTTTAAATTTTAAAAATATAAATATGTGTTTATTATCTCATATATATATATATACCAGCAAAATGTATTTTTCAAATGTTAGTATTAAAGACTATGAAAAGAAATAATATATAAAGACACTAAAAGAGGACTCTCAAATTATCTATTTATTTATTCACTTGATTTTGGTGAAACTAACCCAATATACAACACTTAATGCTTAAGAAATTACCTTTTTAAGTACATAGGACTTCCCCAGGACAAAAATAAGGATTTAGAAAAAGGTGACTTCAAAATGCCAAGTCTATCATGTCTACTCTCCTCACAGCCCATTGAAACTAAGGAGCATGTCATAAGTTCACTATAATCTAACCTACTTACTGATCCAAAGGTCTCTGAAAATACTTCTCATTCAAAATTAACTTAGCGCAGTGTATTACCTCTATTAAGAATATTTTTGCCCAGGCTGGTGTGGCTCAGTGGATTGAGTACGAGCCTGCGAACCAAAGGATTGCAGTTCGATTCCCAGTCAGGGCACGTGCCTGGGCTGCAGGCCAGTTCCCAGCAGGGAATGCGCAAGAGGCAACCATACATTGATGTTTCTCTCCTTTTCCCCTAGTCTCCTTCCCTTCCCCACTTAAAGATAAATAAATAAAATCTTTTAAAAAATTTTTTAAAAGAATGTTTTCAATTTAGAGCACACTAAACAAACTGATATGAAAACATAAAAGCAGATCCAGTGATTATAGAATTTGGATTATAGAGTGTTATAGGCTGACCTGTCCCTCAAAATTCATATGTAGAAACCCTAAAACCCAGCACCTCAGAATGTGTCTATATTTATAGATAGGACCTTTAAAGAGGGGACTGGTTTATTTATTTATTTATTTATTTATTTATTTATTTATTTATAATATTTAAAAAAAAATTTTTATTTAATTCTTGTTCAAGTACAGTTTTCTGTCTTATATTCCCAGCCCTGCCCCCCTTAGTGCTCCCCACCTCCCTCCCATTTCTGGCCCCCACCTTAGTCATTGTCCATGTGTCCTTTATACTTGTTCATGTGAGTCCTTCCCCTTTTCCCCTGTGATTCTCTCCCCTCTCCCCTCTGGTCCCTGTCAGCCTGTTCTGTATTTCAGCGTGTTTGGTCATATTTTGCTTGCTTGTTTGTTTTGTTGTTTAGATTCCTGTTAACGGCGATATCATATGGTATTTGTCTTTCACTGCCTGGCTTATTTCGCTCAGCATAATGCTTTCCAGTTCCATCCATGATGTTGCAAAAAGTAGGAGCTCCTTCTTCCTTTCTACAGCATAGAATTCCATTGTGTAAATGTACCATAGTTTTTTGATCCAGTCATTTACCGATGGGCATCTAGGTTGCTTCCAGCTCTTGGCTATCATAAATTGTGCTGCTATGAACATCAGGGTGCATAGATTCTTTTGGATTGGTGCTTCAGGGTTTTTAGGATATACCCCTAACAGTGGAATTGCTGGGTCAAAAGGCACGTTCATTTTTAGTTTTCTTAGAAAATATTTATTTATTTATTTAAAAAAGATTTTATTTATCTTTAGAGGGGAAGGAAAGGAGAGAAGGAGAGAAATATCAATGTCTGGTTGCCTCTCATGAGTCCCCTGCTGGGAACTGGCCTGCAACCCAGGCATGTGCCCTGACTGGAAATCAAACCTCAATCGTGTGGTTCGCAGGCCCGCGCTCAATCCACTGAGCTACACCAGCCAGGGCAAGAGGGGACTGATTTAAAATGAGACTCTCAGGGTGCGTCTTTACTCAATCTAAGTGGTGTTCTTCAAAGAGGAGAAAATTGGACACACAGGGAGATACTAGGGTTGTACACACACAGAGGAAAGACCATGTGAGGACACAGTGAGATGAAGGCTCCCTATAAGCCAAGGATAAAGAAAGGCCTCAGAGGAAAGCGAATTTGCCAATAACTTGTCTTGGACTTCTATCCTTCAGAACTGTAAGAAAGCAAATTCCCATTTTCTAAATCACCTAGCCTGTGGTATTTTGTTTTATCACCACAGCCTAAGTCTTATCAAGTAAATACAAAGATGAAGGAACCTTAAGAATAAACATTAATTAATCATCAGTGGTAAAATTTATTAGAAAGTTTTACTCACAATTAGATTTTTTAAATTTAAATATTAGGAACAATTTTCAAATTGGCTAGTCATCACTTAATCATTATTTTCAATTTCCCAGTGTCAGAACAAGGAGAGGTGGATGGCACTGGCCAGGTGGCTCAGTCGGTTGGAACATCATCCCATACACCAAAATGCTGCAGGTTTGATTCTTGGTCAGGGCATGTACCTACATTGAGGATTTGATCCCTGGTTGGAACACATATGGGAGGTAATCAATCTATGTCTCTCACTCACAACAATGTTTATTTCTCTCTTTCTTTCTCTCTCTCAACTTTTTACGTTTCTTTCTCTCTCCTCGCTCTCAACTTCTCTCTCCAGAATCAATAAACATACCCTTGGATGAGTATTAAAAAAAGAATCAACCAATGAATGCCTGGTTATAATGAAGGTTATAGGCAGGGGAGTAACATGATATGATCTGTGCTTTAAAAGGATTTCTCTGGATACTGAGTAAAGAATATACTGGGGGAAAAAAGATGGTTTATAGTAAGGTAGTAGCCTAGCAGTGGTTAGACTTGGGGTGTGTTTTAAGTTAGAGATACAGTTAAAGAAATCAACTAGTCTCACAAAGTAGAGGAAATGTAGATGTCAAGATTGATATCATTATACTTGCTGTGAACACATAGCTGACCAGTGATGCCATTTTATAACCTCAAGATCAATAAAAGAAGACAAATTTGGAAAGAGAAATTAAGCCTTTGGTTTTGGTCAAAATCGTTTCAGCAACCTTTAGATGTTTAAGTTTTAGTGAATTTATATTAAAAATAAAGTCTGGAGTCCTAGGAAGTAAAGAATAAAAAAAATCTGATAGATTGTTGACATAGGTAAGGTACTCGAAGCCATTAGAACTAATGTGATCACCTAAAAATGGTGGAAGGATGAAGAGGTGAAGTTGAAGGATAAAATTCCACATTTGGAAAATGAGAAGGGGAGGAGGAGCCAGAAAAAAAAAGAAGAAGAGATTAAGGAAGTATAGGATACTAGAAGAATGTGAAGTCTTGGCAGCTAAATGTAGAAAAAAATATTTTTTCAAGAAAGAGACCAGAGGGGAGAGGGGAGGGAATTTCATGGGAAATAGGGGAGGGATTTAGAGGAACAAATATAAAGGATACATGGACAACAACTGAGAAGGGTGGAAATGGGAGGGGGGAGCACGGGGGTTGGGATGGGATGGAGTAATAGACAGAAAACTATACTTGAAAAATAATTAAATAAATTTAAAAAAAAGAAAGAGAAAGCAACTGATAGATTGGGTCAAAGGCTATGTGGAAACTAAGGAAGTTGAAGTCTAAAACTTTTTTTGAGACCATCCTGGGGACATGTAAGTATTCTTGGTTGTGCAGTGGTTTTCTCAGATGCTCAAGCAACACACACTATATTGAAGAATGGACGGCTGCACCTCAGCACTCAAGGGAAATTTAGCCCATAAAAGTGCATTAGGGCACCCATCCAGGAAATGCCCAGTGAAAAGTTCCTTAATGAAGAAGGTACAATGTTTTCATCGAGTCAGTGGGTCTTTTCATCCTACAGTTTATTTAATATGTAGATTATCTAGGAGAATTATCTTTTCATCTTCAAATCAGCAAAATTTTTGTTATAAGATGAGACCATTAGAATGTATTTTAAATAATGCCTTTAGTTTTTATTCCACAGACGTTGTTGGGAATGCGAGGAAAAAAAGTAAAAGTTTTATGATCTCTTGTCTTTGGACTTTTTTTTAATTCAAGCAAACTGTCTTAGAATAATCAATGACTAGTGATAAATTTCCAAAATATGTTATATTCTTTTACTTGAACAGAATCAATCAACTTTGTTCTTAATTGTTTGCTGTTTCATTAGGATTACAGTTGAGTTTTTCCCTTTGTAGCAAGATAACAGAAAATTCAACTACCACTGAGTATAAATGGGATGTTTTTTACTAATTTGTCAAATCTATATAACTCTATATAAAGTATTTCAAAAAGAAAGGTATTTGGATTATTTCCATGAACCATAGGGTGCTTTAGAAGATTTGAACAATTCACTGGATAATTCCGTGAGTCAGTATATGCCCTAAAGTGCACCTACCTAGGTGCAGATTCCATAATCTTTAGGATTACAGAATTCTTTGATTCATGAAAGGCCTGATCTGCTACCTGGCAGAGGAGGCAGACCTTTTATGTGAAGTTGTATTTATAATACAACTAAATTTTATTGATTGTAATTCATGGTTTTGTTGGTAATGATGTAATTTCTCAAGTGAATACCTTATGTATCAATTTGGAAAAGAGTATTTTGTCATTTTTCAATTATTTAAGTCACTCATGCATCTTAAAGTATACAATATTTACCTAAGAAAAGTTGGGTGGCTTTGAAGGAGGCCATAGCAATTTTGCATTTATTATTTTAAAGAAAAGCATTTGTAAATTTCTTCAGTGGTCTCATAAGCTATAAGGACATGGTAATTTTATCCATAAAAGAAATAAATGATTTAATGCAATACCAGTAATTCCCTGAAATAGAATTGTATTCCAGAAGAATATTTGATCATTAACCGTAAATTGAACAGACCACTGTGTATTCTCAGTATATTTTACTCTTATATAATTGAATATTCAAACAATCCAGTAAATGCTTAGTGAAAAGTTCCTTTATTTCTTTTTTTCTATTTTGAAGATAAGCAAGAATAAGAAACATAATTGTTTAAGAAAATAATTTTAATATTTAGATATATCTCACTTGATTTGAACGCTTACATACTGAGATTATAAGAAAACAAAATATATATGTCTTTCTTTTTCATAACTTTATTTTATTTTAGAGAAAAAGGAAGGGAGGGAGAAAGAGATGGACAGAACTATTGACTGGTTGCCTTCCCTAAGCACCCTGGCTGGGATGTAGCCCACAACCCAGGCATGTGCCCTGAGCAGGAATCAAGCCAGTGACTTTCAGGTTTTGGAGATGATACTCAACCAACTGAGCCACACTGGCCAAGGCTATATTTCTTTCTTAAAGAGATTATGTAATTCCTGAGAAAGCTACTGTGGATTAACAATGAAAGGAAAAAGCAAAAACAGACAAAAAAAACATGTTTCAGAGAAAGAGCAGGAGTTGAGGAAAAAATGGAGTTGTTTAGATATGATGTTTCTTAAAAACATGTTTAGAGTAATATAAAGACTACAATAAAGCCACCGGCGTGTTAGCATATAGATTAAAAATGATATCTGGTGGGGGTGGTTAGGGGTGAGAAAAAGAAAAAAGGACTCATGGACATGGACAATAGTGTGGTGATTGTGGGAGTGAGGGGATACAAGAGGAATAAATGGTAATGGAAAAATACAATTAAAAATAAAATCAGACAACAACAAAGAAATGAAGGTGGAAGAGAATGTTTATGTGCACTATGTTCTTACTATTTACTATATTCTGTCTAGATCAGAAAGGAGAGGTTAAAGTCATCTCTCTGAGATTACTCTCCAATGTATTCATTGGTTTCCTAAATGAAATTTTGTAACTTAATTTCCCTTACTCCAAGTTGATATTTCTTAGGAAAGAGAGTGGACTTTTAAACACATTAATTATATGTAATAGGATACTTTCAACAATATAACATTTCATAGTTCATAATAATTAAAGGTTGCCAATAAATGTATTCTTGCTCTAACTAAAAGATGTGAACTTTCTTCACATCTTTTACAAGCTGATCCCTTACAGAATGATCTAAGTAAGCATGGTAGGAATTATGGTAAAAGTGGAACAAGGACTTATTTTATGACTACCAAAAGTTCACACAACTCATCATTTTAGAAGTAAATGCTTCCTTTATTCTGAAAATTCCTTTTGCATCTGATATATATTCTTGTTACCCAAAGCAAACTCAACAGAATTATAACTAAAAATTAATTTGATTTTAAATTTATTTCAGGATACTCTCTGGCTGTGTAAATTTAAAATTAACAGTATTATAAATTGATGTTCCTTTCACTTAATTTATATTTCCTCAAGCAATAGGAAAAGGCAGCTTGTTATCTATCAACAAATAAGCTTGCATTATAAAAAGTACTGGAAGAAAGAGATAACTAAAGGTTATCCCATCAATCCTAAAATAGAGTTACAAATGTTTGGTGGCTCCATTTCACTAATTTTTAAAAGGAAGTTCAGGTCTATTTAATACCTGTACACAAACACACACATATAGTCTGCCTGGAAAAAATCCAACCATCGCAAATATATGAAGAGTAGTTTGTACAACATCAATGTAACCTGGTAGCCAAGGAGAGTGGACTGGAAGGCATATGTGTGAACAATGATGACTTTGCCATACTAGTCAGGGGAGGTGGTAGATGCCATTGAGTGAACATGTGTACTGTGTGGACATCACATTCAAAATGACTGAGGGGGCAGAGCAACAAATCCGTGTCAAATTTTGTGTGAAGCTTAAACATTGCTCTGCAGGAACTATTTGGATGATTCAGAAGGCCGCAGCTACGGGCAACTGGTGATTAACAGTTTCATCACAACAATGTGCCTGATCATGCATTACATCTTGTGCAAAGATTTTTGGCAAAACGTCTAATCACCCAGGTGACTTAGCTTCCCTATATCGCAGATATGGCACCCTGCAGCTTCTGGCTTTTCCCAAAACTCAAATCACCTTTGGAAAGGAAGAAATTTCAGACTATCAGTGAGACTCAGGAAAATGTGCCTGGGCTGCTGATGGCAATCGGGAGAACTGTGTGAGGAGGTCCCAAGGTACCTACTTTGAAGGGAACTGAGGTGTCATTGTCCTGTGTACAATGTTTTTTGTATCTTGTATCTTCTTCAGTAAATGTTTCTATTTTTAATATCACATGGCTGGATACCTTCAAAATAGATCTTGTATATTTAGCAAAAGAATCAAAGTGTATTTCTAACAATATCAAAATTTTAAAACAAAGGCTCACCAAGTTTGGAAACTCAGAGCATGGCTGCCATATTGGAGGCTGCCAGCAGGTGGCAATGTAACTTATGAGGACATTAAGAGAAAATTGTGTGGAGGAGACTAGCTCTAAAAGAAATGCAACGTATTCTTGGTTAGAAAACCAAAACAAAACTGCAATATTTTCTTTAAAGACCTACCTAGATGTAATAAACTAAATAAAGAATAAAATATTCTGAACAGTATATAAATCTTCCAACTTGGATATTTTGATTCATATAAATTTAATTAAACAACTAAATTGGCTTAATTTATTTTTCTGATTAAATTGATCAATCCAACTGGACTTTGCATAGCATCAACCAATGGCTAGCACTTCACCCCTCTCTAAATTATATTGGTACTAAATTCTCACCTACGTACAAGTAGTCAAATGACTAGCTGATGCACAGAGCCTCAAAACCTAGGGGGAAAGTTGAAGTATCAGAGTAAAGTACATGTTGCAGGTTCCAGCAAAGAACTCAAAAAAATTCATGTGTTGGGTGCACAACTCATTTTCTGCCCCAGTTCCCAACATACACACACGCACACACGCACACACACACACACACATTTGGACTTTCTAACAAATTTTGTTTTAACTCTAAGCAAATTAGAAGAAAACCAATAGAAAGATAAGGAAAGTGTTGAAAACAGGTCCACTATTAGTGTTGTGGTGATGACTATTGGGAAAGAGACTAAAAGACTTAAAAAATTACACCCTGCCTGGTGTTATTCAATGGATTGAATGCCAGCCTGCGAATCAAAGGGTCACCAGTTCAATTCCCAGTAAGAGCACCTGCCTGAGTTGTGGGCCAGGTCCCCAGAAAGGGGCATGTGAGAAGTAACCATGCATTGTTGTTTCTCTCCCTCACTTACTCCCTAAACAATACTGTACAACCTCGCGGCTTGTCTTCATACCACTGTGTGTGTTTTGGGTGGACAAAAGGATGGGGAGTGAAGATCTGTGACAAAAAAAAATTAAAAAGAAGTCTAGCTTTAAGTTTATGTCAAATGGAGATTTAGTATCACAGTTTTTTTTAACCTGATTATTTACAAATGCAGAGTGCTTCCCCCGCCCCGCCCCCATTTTCTTACTAGCTATTTTAAGTTTGTGGCCAAAGCAAATCAGAAGTTTTAGGTAGGATAACTGACGGATACGCTTATTTACCAGTCAATATGTTGCTGATGAGAAAGCCATAATCAGAATACCTGGACTTTTAATTATTAACAACTCAGGAAAATGATTTTATTTCTTGGAGTCCTACTCACCCCATCTATTTTCTTTGAAGTTCCTGCTTCCACCACAGGTTTGACGAGAGGCATAAGTATGATGATAGTTATGCAAAAAACGCTGTATAGCAAAACACACTAGACACATGCCGAGTAATATTATCACCAGAGTGTCCTAAATTTTGGCAATGATCGGATGTGGAATCTGAATTCTCCAGATAACGACTATCAAGATCCACCTGTCATTGGATATGCAGATGTTTAAAACATAGTTAATGATTCATAAGATGTGGTGCTAATTAAACCTCTAATTAGGTGTTTTCTAATTTTAGGCTAATGATGACTCTTCTAGCCCTTAGGACTTTTCACTTTTTGTTTTTGGTTTCAACAATATTGAAACTAACTTAAAATTAACTACATGAAAATCAGTAACATAATTTTAGTTTATATATTTTTAGTTTATGTCGGTATACTGTTAGATAAATATCTCTTGCACCATAATTAAGATTTAATAAGTAAACTTTTGTCATTGAAAATACAGAAGATGCTGACATTAATTTTTGTTTTTTTTTTAAATCTTTAAGTCTAGACATTATAGTCTGTTTTAATTTAGCATTTCTGAAATAAAAGTTGTGTACTGCCCAACATTTTACACTGCTTATGTTCACAAACAGGAAATGTGTCCCAATTAATTTTATTAATGTTAGACATTTAGATATTATAAAGAAATACAATTTGATTTTGTCTCATTTGAGAATGATATAGAAAACTACTGTTGGAAAATATATACTTTAGCTTTACAAACTTCTAAACTCTCTATTTAAAATGTCAGATTTTTAAAAATGAAGGAAAAAAAGCTTATTTATGGCACACCAAGAACGACCATGTTCTTGTTCTCCCAGAGCCCAGCTCGACCCTGAGGTCTCCAGAGGAGACCTCTGAAGTTTACAAAGTCACTCGGTGACATGAACAGTAAAGCTTTTTCACTGGCTAGGTAAATTATTAGTTTTTCTACAAGTTGCAATTTTATAGTGGAGATCTCAGATCTTAGAGTAAACAAATTCCAATCATTTTATATAATTAGATTAATTTCAGCTCATATACCTTTACCTCATTTCTATACCAGGATACTGACTTTTAAAAATTCTTATGGCAATGTTAATCCCAGAAACAGCAAAAGGTTCTCTGGCTCTTTCAATATACTTATGCTATGTATGCCATGCTTACACATTTATACCCATCGTGGGCGGTGGTTTTTGAATTTTTTAAAAAATACAAATCCAGATTATCTTACTATAAATTTCAGGTAATACCGATTTTTTTTTATTTGAAAATTTGAAAATTTTACTGGAAAATGTATTCAAAACCCCAATGAGAAAAATGAAATGAATGACAAATCACACTGACCAGTCTACTGGTACTCATATTCTAAATGTGGAGGTATTCGATGTTTCTGTGTATGTGCAAGATGTTAGGAATGTAGATAAGCTCACATACTTGAAATGTGTCCTATTATATTTGGTGTATATAATTAATATACTGTGAAAATAGAAGTACTCTTTATTAAGCAATTATTGCCTTCTTCATTAATTTTGTCTCATATCCTCTTAGGAACTCTACAAAATACTTTGGGTTTTCAGAGAATGTGGTTTGCAAAAAAAAGATGCTGACCATTTACTGAAATTTTCACCAGTCCTCAGTGCCCTGGGAAGCCACAGCTGGAGCAGATGAGGCTGACCCTTCCACCTGCATCGGCCCACATTCAGGCCTCACCCTAGTCCCATGCAGGGGGAGGGGCAGCGACCTTTGCTCAAGCTGTGGCTTTCCAGGGCACTGCTAAACTCCAGTGTAGCTGCCTAGCTGTTGCCACTATACTGGGCTCATTCTAACCCTTAAGTCTATGCCCAGTGGACATCCTAGGCTGGAAAATGTATCCGCTTTGGATAAGGAAATAACATATAAGTTTCCATGACCATAAAAACTATAAAAGACTTGGGAGCTGAAATTAAACAAACATTTAAAAGGCAAAATGATTGCATCTATGAGGATAAAATATGGATATTTAAGAAACTGAAAATATGTAAGAAAACATGAGAGGAGACTCATGATGTAGAACAAAACAGAGAAAAAATGTTTCAAAACCCCTTCATTAAAAAGACAGAAGTTGAAATTAAAGTTTGGCTTGTTGAGATGCATTCCGTTTTTCTGTATGTCCTCAGGTAAATCTAATGCTATAAAATAAGTAAAACCTACTAATAACTCAGAAAGACTTTCTATAAACTACATATTGCTGGGTATGTAAAACCTGGTATGTTCTACAGCTGGCTGGTAGAGTTACAGTAATGCTTTCAGTGACACTCAGGCTTGTTAGCAATAGGAAATATCCATAAGGTCACTAACGGATTTCCTTGAAATTGTAAAAGGTGAGGCAAAAGTGCGCCGTGAATCAGGACAATCAGTTCTCTAGTGCAGTGGGAGAAAACCCGAAGTTCCCCAGGCTCTGAATGGCTGCAGTGAAGTTACCCATGTTTTCCTGGACACGCAAGCCTGAAGATAACACAGGATCCTTACACAGTTTCTTCTCTAGTGATGCCTGCCTTTCCTGAGGAGCTCCAGTCCCCTTCAATATTCTCCCGATACTTCAGGGAGCTCCCACGATGTCACCCTCTCAACTAAACAATGGATTCGTCTTTTCTGCTCTACAGTGGCTTCGGACATTTTCAGCTTTCTTGACTTTAATCTCATGTGATGATACCTCCTTTTGCTATTGTTACCAGTAGGTAAAACCACCAGTCAAAACCCACTGAATCTAGTGTATGCAGAGTAAACTCAATAAACTAAGTTTTCTGCATGTGATAACCTATGAGCAAGAGGTAAAAGTATATGGTCTGTGGCTGCAAGGAGTTTAAGATATGTCAGAAAACACAAATCTTCAATAATTCTGTGAGAAGCATTGGGAAAAGGTAGAAACACTACACATAGGAAATTAACCTAATTTGGGACTCAGAATAGGCCTCCTTAAAAGGGGAGATTTAACTGGAGTCAAGAAGAATAAGCAATCAGAGATTTCTGTTTCAGAGATATAGTAGAATAAATATTTTGAATGTGTCCCCTTCAAATGACAAGAATATCATAAAAATGCTACAAAAATGATTACTCTGAAAAGATTATTGGATTGCAAGAGAATTAGATAACATTTAGCTGACACCAGAAAACTGATGTTTTCCTACAAACTATAATAAATATCTACGCTGAGATCTGTAAGCAATAACCAGACAAAAATTAAATATAAACACAGAGAATTGTCAAGTATCTTGTCTCAATTTCTGTCTATTAATAACCAGTGGAGTGGCTGAACCAGCCCTAGTGGATTTTACTGTGATTGTAAGATGCCCTTCAACAGTAACGAAGAAATTCTGAAAAGATAGGTTTTATTACTTACGAGACTTGGAGATTACACAGCACATCAGGGGCCACACAGCAAGGTTGCAGGTAAGGTAGTGAGAGAAAATGACACAGCACATAAGCCTAGTATCCTAGTTTTACTGAGGTAGAGGGGGAGGCTGTGGTATTGTGGGCTCACTCTTCATTGGTGAATTTAAAAAAATAAAAGCTGGCATTTAAAGCACAAAAGAAAAAACAAACAAGTAGTCCCCATGATCAGTTACTGAAATCAATCAAGGTTTCTAAAACAAAGGAGCCTCAATGCAGGGAGGCAACCTGGCTCTGTAGTCTTGTGACTGACAATGCACTTACTCAGGGTAGATAGTCTTTGACAGTGGATGCCTCTCTGAAATGGGTGCTTCCTCAATTAAAGCTTAAGTCAGGCACTTGTGTTACAAAGAAGACAAAAAATGTCAGGGCTTACTCTACATTAAATAATATATAACCTTTGAAATCGGAAACCCAATGCCAAGATTAAACCAAGACTAAACATATTTATGTTCTATTATTAGGGAATTGTATGTTGAATCTGAAAATACTATTATCCAAACTGCAGCAGAGAAGGATAAGAATAGTAATAAATAAAATTTACAGGTGTTTGCATGTATATGTTATAGCATAAGGGTGAGTATGAGAACCCTATGAGAGACAATTTAAGAGAGGCAACATTCAAACTGTTTAAAATATACCAAAGCCAACAAAGGCTATTAATCTGCAGGTGTTAAAGCAGGTAAATACCAAAAGTGGCAATAACAAAGTAATTTAAGAAAAGAAAAAAAAAAGGAAAAGTCCAAACGTGAATGACTTGCCCTGGTTGGTGTGGCTCGGTGCACTGAGCACAGGCCTGTGAACTGGAAGGTTGCTTGTTCAGTTCCCAGTCGGGGCACATGCCTGCGATGTGGGCTGGCTGAGGGCATGCTAGACGCAACTGATCGATGTTTCTCTCATACATCAATGTTTCTCTCTCTCTCCTTTTTTTCTTCCCTTTAAAATCTTTAAAAAAAAAGAATGACTTAAGTTTCCAACATAAGATGCAAGAAAAAGCAAAAGGAATACATAGAAAACGGTAGGAAAATATTGTGAATAAAAAAAAAGAAAGAAAATAAGACAAGACTATCAAAAACTTTTTATAAAGTTGGGAGAGATCTTGGCAACAAGCATAGATATGAAAAATTATTCGTGAAAATGTATAATAATTTCTGAGTCAATGCATAAATTATAAATATCCTCCCAGAAAACAAAAAACAATATTTCACAGAAGGGAAGTATGTATAGCCACTTAGCATATAAAAGCTGTTGAATTTCATTAGCATTCAGAAAAATATAAACTAAGATATAATCAGATAAAATCTTATGTCCATCAGATTTGCAAAAATTAAGAAGTCTGGCAATAGTAAACATGGGTGTGAATGTGAGAAGGGGCAAAGTTTAGAAAGCAATAGTGGGAATTTAATTTACATCATCACTATGAAAAACTATTTGGCATTATCTAGTAAAAATGAATACACCCATGTCATATTAGTCAGAAATTCCTTGCTTAAATTTAGTGTTTAAAGAGAAAATCTCACATGTGTATTTATAGGTATACAAATCAATGTCAGGACAGCATTATTTATAACAATGATAAAAGCAGAGGCTATTAACAAACTACCCATCAATAGGGTGAGGTAATTGATCTGCGGTAGAGCTACCCATACAGTATTACATAGCAGATTAAAGACCTAAAGGAGAAACTTAAGCTACAATGTGGACAGACCTTATAAAATAAGGCACGTTGCAGTCTAATCTTAGGCATAAAACTAAACCAGTATATTGTTTAGGAATAACCACACATGTGAAAAACTATTTAAAAATTCAGAGACATAAAAAAAAACAAAATTAAAAATTGTATTTTCCTCTAATGGAGAAGGTAATGAGAGATGGGAGGAACACAGTCCCTGTGTGGGTGATGTTCTTATCAACGTTGGATAACAAGCGCAGGAATGAGTTTTATCACTGTGTTATATGCTTATTTTATTCCATTTTCTTATTCTTCCTCACGTATATTTTCTTTATCAGCTTTTACATGATAAAATTATTTGAAATTATGTTCATGAAGGAAGACATACCTTTTATAGTAAGCAACAAAGAACACTGTAAAGACATGATGGTTACAAATTTGAGGCCAATAAGAGGAAACCTCTGATAGTGCCAATGACATTGCTGCTCATTAGGAAAGCATCCACTTTCTGAGTCCCAAATAAGGGTTTCTAATGTCAAGGACAAATAAATCTGAGTTACAGGCCCTGACCACCTCCACTGTACGTCCAATATTCATGGCATGTCTATGGTCACCAGATAAAATTCAGGGTGCCCAGTTCAATTTAAATTTCAAATGGAATTTTTTTTCAGTATTAAGTGTGTGCCAAATATTTTATAAGATTACTTATACTTAAAAAGTGCTGCTGATCTTGTAACGGGGAATGAATGCTGTACTCTTTCTGTTAGTCTGACTAGCCATAGAATAGAACTAAAACAAGAATGTATTAACAAAGAAAGCCCATAAAAGAATTTCTAAAAAGCAACCCATTTTAATCTTAGTAAATGTTAAACATGGCTTGTTACTCTAATTTCTTGACTTTTCTTTCAAAAGTAAAGCTTGCATTTTTTTTTATAGTAGACTTTCTAGCTCTGCAGTGTTTATTCCTGCGTGAATCTGGGAAGTAGCCTCAACACCGCAGCTGACACTGACTGTCCAGTCACAAGGAGCTGACAAAAAAACACACAGCCTTCTTGAGAATGCTGTCCCTAAAAGACCCACCTCAGGGCATATGGGAAAACATCCTGCACAGTGTACATGTCCTGCGTGTCCACAGTTCCCCACCCCGCTCCCAGCCCCATGACATTTGCTAGCTTCCCCAGAACTGTTAGGATGGGCTTTGGGACGTGAGTCCCCTATCTTCTTGGGTCATCGGCACTCGAATATAAACCTCTTTCTTTCTCACCAGCACCTGTCTCATGAATTTGGCTTTCATTGCAGCAGGCAGCCAAACCTGGGTTTGGTTATAATCTGAAGTTCAGATTTATTTGGGCATTCTGGGTTTTCATTTGCTAAATCTAGCATCCTAGACACAACCCTTTCTTTCATACTGAAGATACTATCACTACTGATTACCACTGAAAATCCTGCTCATTGAGTGCTACTGATACTCTATCTTCTCCAAGTCTTAAGTTCCTTCAGTCTTTATTTTGCATGTCACACTACTGTCCTGATTCTCTGTGAACCAAAAGCAGGTGCCCAACTCTCCCCTTAGGGTGAATTCTTTCCCAGGAAGCTCCCGGAGCTCCCACGTAAAGAGAAACAGGGAATGACTTCCCATAGCATCATCCAGGGATGTTCCCACTCATGTCTGCACCCTTGAATAAATAAATCATGAGTTCAATGTAGTGCCCAAGTGAAATTCAGTATTCAGTTGATAAAAATGTATAATTATCATCAATAGCAGTTTCACTGAGTAGCCTCATTACCACTTTCAACAAATTGTTCTTTGTTAAGATTTATATTATCTGTTTCTAATAATTTTCCTTAGTGTGTTCCTTATACACATAGTGATTTAGACAAAGAGAACAATAAACATTTCATAATTTAAGGCAGGAATTAAGTGGTGACAGGACTGAGCAAAAAAGGGGGGGAAAGGAGAAAGAACTCATGGACACAGAATACAGTGATTGCAAGGGGGTGGGGTAGGAAGAGACGACAGGAGCTCCAAAGATATGTGACAAAGTTAACGTGTCCCATAAACAAAGGGAAACTACACAAAACATGGAAATGCAAAGCCAGCCCACAGGCAAAGAGGACCAAGAAAAGGTTAGATACAAAAAGGCGCTGTGAGAACAGTGATAACAAAGAAAACAGGAAGAAGATTGAGTTAGAAAGAGACTTTGGAAATTGATGAAAGTGTTTGTCAAGAGTACAGAGAAAACTGAGTCAGTGAATCCCCGGCCCTACCACACACACACATGCATGGAGCATTTACTAGACCATTTAAATTGCATTCTGAATTCTGAATTGCTACTGGCTTCGTAGCTAAGATAGACAACTACACCATCGTCCTGTTATAATCGTGCCAAGTTCCAGTGCAGTATTTAAACTTGGGGAATGATTACAAAACCACAGGAATGTTTGAAGCTTGATTAATATGAATGCAATTAATGGATGCAATTTTTCTATCAATTATTATAACAAGTGTACAAATACTACTCTGTTTTGGTTAACTTGGGCTTCTTCAGAAGTTTTGAAACAAAGTGAATGTTTCAAAGAATGTGTAATGGAGCTTTCTTTATGAGTCTGTAATATAGAGTGAATGCTATTTTCTGCCTATAATTCTGCCAAAGTGTTCTAGATAGAGTACAAAGTCTAAACACTAAACACACATCCTTTAATATGTAAGCCCCCAATAGACAGCACATATATAAACATCAACACACAGAACTATACCACACCTTAACCATGAGCTTGGTAACATCAGTGGGAGTGTGGGGCAATAGGCACCTGCATACACTGCAGGCAGGACAGTAACTGGTACAAATGCTCTGGGGGACAGTTCAGCAGTACACATTAAAAAATGTGAAATGCTTGAAGTATCCAACTCAGCAACCTTCTTTGTCGGCCATTATGCATAAAATAATCAGTGAAGTTCACAGATGCACATGGAAGGGATATTCAGGAAGGGCAGTTCGATGAGCAACACAGTGGAAAGCAATCTAAAGGTCAGTTCTATAAATGAGTGATATAAATCATGATATAGTGGCAAATGAAATAGTATACAGCCTTTCAAAGTGATGAAATTATAGCACAGTTTTGTCACAGAGTGCTGTTGGATGGCATATTGGGAGAAAAATGCATGCCATGACACAGTTTTATAAAATATTTTGTGTGTGACTGAAGAGACCACATTTTATGTACAGTTGAAGGAAGGCAATGTACCTGTGTGAACACTGTACTTGTAAGTATTTTTTGAATTCTTAAAAATGGCTGTCATACTTTTGCAATCAGAAGACTATATTGTTGTTGTATACATTTTATAAAATATAAAAAGAACATTATAGATTAGCGTGCTCTGTCAGAAAGAAGTCTATAATTTGAGGATGGATACCAGACATTTTAGATCAATTCTAAAAGAAATCTAGCACTAACATGTGTTTTTAACTTTATAATGAGGAGTAGTAATTGGAATTAGAGTAGAACACATTTTGAAAGCAGCAATGAGACCCTATCCTCAGAGGCTTACCCAAAGCCCTGTTTTACAGAACGTAGCAAGGATAAACTGGGTACACATGGATACTATTTTAACCGTGTTGCAATAAATGCTTAGAAATAAAGCTAGGAAAACTCTGTCAGAATGTATTAGTGGTTTCACTAATGCAAATGTTGAAAACTTATTCCAGATGTTAGGGCAGGTTGAGTATATTATCAAATTCCTTTACCCAAATTGTTGAAATATTTACTTGTGGATTCTAACGTCCATCATCCTACATTAGTTCCTGTTCTAACTGTTATTTTCATTATTAACTTTTCAAATTAGAATGTAATTCATGTAAAAAATAAATAATTGTAATTGTAATATTTGGTTATAACAAACATGTATATGAGGAAGTAACTTCCATTCAGTGAACTTGTGATTCGTAAATGATCTGTAAAGCCCTGGCTGTCATATTGCTGCTTAGTTGAACTTACAAGCAAAGTAAAGAAAATGCCCTCAAATGCTTATGAAAGCTTTATTTTGAACTTGACTAAAATATACTCTGTTAAATTATAAAATTATTTTCTCCTTACTGAAAGTCTCATGAGTTTTTATTTTAATTTTCAAAAAATGAGGACTGTCACCCCAATTATATAAAAATGTGCAAATTATTTTTAAATGAGTGCACCGTTACACTCAAGGGAAGCATTTATGGCTTTTCTGCTATTTATAGACTTACATTTTCTTTTTTCTTTGCATGTTAGAATGTGAATTTTAATTGCAAGAATTGTTTTCTATAAATACATTAACTTCTCTGCGCACAAGTTGATTCAGACATATACAGAAAAGACATACACAGATGTTATTTGTACCAAAGAACAAAATCAATTCCAGAAACATTCAGTCTGAGCTTCAGTATAAACACAGTTTTCTTCAGTCCTTTAAAATTATCACCATTGAAAACAGAGCAAGAATAACATACCTAACAACACTGGTACCCAGGGCAAAATTTTTCAACTGTCTTACTGATTTCATAGTATGAGGTCAAGACTTGAAACAAAAATAGATTCAGTTTCTCTCATTGCTGTAACTCGTACCCTTGAACAGACAAGGGAGGCGGGGACATTAGAAGTACAGAGGAAAACTAAATTAACTTCCTATTTACCCCAGGCTTGTTGGCCTAACATTTTGCGCATCAGGGAAACACACTTGTCCTGAAAAAGTAGTTGTAGCTTTGGGAAAAAGATTTTTCTATTTTTCCAAGTTAGGAAAAGCATAACTTCCTTTCACTTAAATAACAAACATGTATTTTGATTAATATTCCAGCATAAGATTTACTTTTCTTATACATATAAATGTAGAAAATATTTCAATCTTTCATTTTGGTGGCTGTAAATAAATATTGAATGTCTGGCACCAATAATAATTGATACCAGGATATACAGTCCTTGGAAAATGGGATCTGTAAGAAAGTGAAAATGTTAGAGATTAAACACCACACTAGCAGAAGAGTAAAAAGGTAAGAGGTAAGAAACAAAGGGGTAGAGAGCACTAGCGGACATACTACCACTTGAGAGGAATTAAAGAGCCTTGTCTGACTCCATTCATAAGAGGTAGGGATCTGAGGACAAACCCAATTGGAGTTAATATTTTCCCCCTTTGGTCACTTTAAACAAGACCAACCTGTATAACCAAGCATTCTTTCTTATCTTTGATCATTAGCCTTTGGCATTTTCTCTGCTTCACATGGAAGAGGTATGAGGCTTTGGTCTTCACCTGATTTCAGAGAGGGAGGAAAGCACAGACATCACTCCTAATGCCGAGATGACAGGTCATACATAGCTCATCTAAGCTTCCAGTGTCTCCTCGTGGGTTCTGGACATACCGAGAAGCTAAGTGTTCACAGGCAAAGTGTAATTTAAGGCCTCAAGGTCTGAACTAGGAACAAGGTCACATTCTTTCTGTGCATATCTGTGTATATATGAGTGCATATTAGTGTTCCTCTCATGTGGTTTTCTGTTATTTGGGTTGCCAAAGTATAAAAAAGGGTTGTAATGAGGAAAGAATAGTAACATGTTGAAATGACAAGCAATTTTCATCTTGACTTTATTATTTTTGTATCCTTGAGTTTGGATTACCCACAACATTGCTCCATATTGCTGCCATTAATTAAAATCAACAAACTCTCATATAATTCTCACTGTGTCATCACTAGAGAACCCCAAGTACTCATAGTCACCAAAAAGAGAGCCCCTGATATTGTAAAAATGCCATTTAAATTGTATAACTAGTTTTAGGGGAGGTGTAATTATCTCTTGTTTTTAGGAAAATGAGAATTAAAGAGATGAAGTTCTCACCTCAGTTAACACCTTATAAGGAAAAGGAGCAGGATGAGGGATAAGAAAATAGTGGCAGTTTGTGTATTCATTCACATTAGCAATTCACCAAGCCAGAATGTATTCTCCATGCACTACTATAGCCATGTAAATAAAGGGCCCATGAACTAGATGTCTCAATACAAACAAATGTGAATGTTAAGGGGATTAAGAAAGAAGGATCATCAGAGACCATCCACTCAAGCCACTGTTTCATTTTACAGGTGACAAAGTTGCCGTCCAGGAATCTTAAGTCACATGTTCAGAGGTGACTACCACGGCCAGAATGTGGTAAAACTAAGAGCTTACGCAAGACTGCCTAGACTTTTGGTTTGCTATTCTTTTTTGTGATGCCAGCTTGCCTTTCTAAGCAAAGCAATGCAATTCATAGTCTTCCAGCAGGTGGAGTTAGGCGCTTAATCTCCACAAATCACAAGGAAAATGCTTAAGAGGATACTGATCAAGTGTAACACCCAGCAGGCCTACACAGCTAGAAATGCCAGTGTTTCTACATCAGACTCATTTAAATTGTTCTGTTTCTTTTATACTTAGTAAAAATCTATGATAACTTTGACTATTAATACTAAAATGCTTTTTTGAAGATTCTCTAAATCAGCCCATATCTGGCTGCTCAGAGTAAAGATGGGAGAAGGAAGGGGGTTTCTTGTCTCTGATAATTCCTGAGTTCTTCCTTTCTTTCCCTTTTCCTGCCCCCCCCACCCCGAGAACCCACTATAAATCTGCTTAGATATTTGAAGACAAACATGATACTACAACCTATGTGCATTAAGGAGTAAATGACATACAGGTTCCTGGTCAGAGTCATAGGTCCGATGCCATAAAAACTTTTGGGTAAAAACAGTTTTTCCCGAACTTCCCTTAAGGAACAAATAAGAAAATCCCAAAGGGTTAAAAGTTTCTAATTACTGCCTCTGCTCATCTTGAGACTGTTGTTTGGGAGGTTGTGAAAACCATGCCTGTGGAACCTGGTATTGGCCTGGAGGGAAAAAGAATGAAAAAAAAGAATTTAATTACAGAAGACAGATAATCTAGATTTTAATGACTTGCTCTACTTTCTCAACAGCTGCTTTGTATATAATAATGGTTTATTCTGTTTTTCTCACCGAGGAGGGGAAAATAGAGTTAATTATCCTCTCCTCAGGTATATTAAACCCTTATCCCTCAAGTGTGTGAAGCTGGGGCTTAGATACAGAATAAAGAGGCAGTGAAGAAGAAGGGAAAATTAATATTCCATATATATATATATATATACTTATACATATATATTTGTGTGTACATAGACATGTAGTGCAGGTTTGGCCGAGAATCCATTGCTGCAAAGTTATTCACTGCTCGGTCTAAGGTGTTTATTTACAGAGTGAGAAGCCATTCCCCCCAGGTTGCTTACACCAAGAGCTGGTGTTCTGGTGCTAACATGGAGAAACTCAGTGACAGGGACAGGAGCATAACAGTATCTGGGAGAAAGGTAAGCACAAAAACCACTTCAGTAATGTGGATCTAATCCTCAGAAAAACCATATAAGATCGGAAGCCTGGAATCTTTGGCATTATTTAGAAGGATAGGACGAAGTTTCCACACCAATACTTCAGAAGATGTGAGAGATGAATTAATTGTGTTCTTTTCCACTTTAGTCTTTATGCATAGCTGACATATATATAGCAGCTCTGACCAATATACATAACAATTCAAAGAAAGAAAAAAACCAGAATGAACATACAGAATTGAACAAAAATTGGAAAGGAGTTTACATGCAGGTCAGTAGTTCAAATCATATTTAAGCAGGAGTTAGCCATAAAGGTTCTGGTAAGCAGACTCTTCTAAAATTGTGACCCAGAGAGTTCCCTTTCTTCTCCCGCTTTCCCCTACCAGACAGCTGTTCTTCCTCTCTGTTGTTAATCCAGGCAACTGTTCTCTAGAGCCCTTTTCTTTCTTCCATGTCACATTAGATGTTGAGAGTTTTTCCCCAAGAGCTTCCCCTAAAGCCTTCTTCCACTCACCCTCTAGGCACAGCACATGAGTTTCACCTTTAGCAGACTTTCACAATGCCAGTGGCTGTGGTAAGCCATGTTGACCAAACTAACTCACAGCTAGGGAGCAAACATATGAACTAACTGTCCTGTAAAGGACCCTGAAGGACACACAGAGCCATTTGTCAGCCGCACCAGGATGAAAATGAAAAATGGACCTTTCCATTCCAGGCAAGACCGTGCTCTTAGGAGATGAAAGTGGGTACACTCTCTGTCCATCGAAATACTTCAGGGTCTGGAACGGCAGACTTAGCATGAACCTTCATTTAATGAAAATCAGCCAAGGTGCAAAGTGGGAAGCAGGGGTGGCATTCGACACAAGTCTCTCTGCTGTGTTCGAAGGCAGTGTTTTCAATCAGCAGGTGTGGTCTTCTTGGTCTGTTCTTACAAGACCTTCTGGCTGCTGTCCAGGCTGCTCATAGCTGCACCTGTCAGACACCAAAGTCTTCCATCTACCCCTCACAGAGAAAATAAATAAGAATGTTTTGGCTCTTTCATTCTTTTATGAGTTTCAATTTAAAATGTTTGTTTTATCCACACAGAGGCCCAGACTTCTTTGAGAGAACAAACTCATTACCAGTGTCAGAACTCGCAAAACCTGCTGTTGGGCCTGAAACGCACACAAGCTTACCTATCGGCCTCCACCCCCTCACTTCGCCCTCCCACTTTCAACCTGCTTCCAGTATACACCCAGCCCTCTCACAGAGATCTGGCAGTGGCTGGCTTTTTATATTACTGTAGTTCAAACAGAGCAGAACAACAAACAAAGAATCTCTTTTTCCACACACAGCCGTCAGTGAGGAAAATTATTCCCCTAGTAGGCACAGCCCAAAACCATGGGTAAAGAAGGTGGAATAAGGATAATAAATTACTGCTCAAAAGCCCCCACCCCCTCTCCACACAGAAACATTCCCCTCTCTGCCTGAGGAGCTTCTTCTCCTACTGAGGCCTTTCTTTTGTCAGTAGGTTTTCCCACTGCATTCCAAAGAAGCCACAACCAGAAGTTAAAAAGGAGATACTTTAGAGGGTATGCAGAAGGGTTAAAGAATAAAATGGACAATGAAAAATGCATTTCTATGAGTAAAAATCCTTAATTTTGCCTTTAACACATGATCTCGAAGTGACCATCCACAGTTTCACAGAAAACAAATGTCCAACATACAGTGTGAGTTCATTTTCCAATTCAAACAGATCAATAGGAATGAGATTCATCCTCATAGCCTTTGGACAGAGTTGACCAGTACATTTTTTTTCCTCCTTGTGATATCATCTAATAAAGATTTCTAGCTCCTGACAAGTGTTCTGAAATCAGTGGCTAAGAGAGCCAGACAAATTCATCTGTCATATACATGGAAAGACATTTTGGGTCTTGTCTTCTGTTAAATATTATGCTGGTATGTTGGCTCCATGTCAAGTTTTCTGGCTTTTGCCTTAAAGTCCCTACCTTTGGTGATACTCTAATTTGAGCAATTCAGTGATTTAGCAAGATTAAAGCCTACCTTTTTCTTATTGTGAGTAGTTTAGGCAACAAGCCATGCAATTATCTCTCTAACAAACAGACTCAGTAATTATAACCAAGGACTCTACAGGGTTTAGTTAACACCTTTCATCTACAGAAGGAAAAGTCCCAAAACTTCTTAGATAGTGTCAGACCTTGGATTCATATATCATATTAAATGAACGGAAAACTGTAATTAGTGTTGTTGCTTGTCATGAAATTAACGTTTTAGTGTTGACGCTTGTCTGTGTCACCTAGCCTTGCTTTGAAATCACCGTACACAAATGACCTTTATGTTGGAGATGTAGACACAATGTGTTCAACAAATTTGAAACAGACTTTGATTAAAATCTAGGCACAAAAAGATTTTTCTATGCATTGTTTGTGCATTTCAAATCTGTGAGGTCATTGCAGATAAAACGAGTTTTTGGTTTTTTTTTTTCTGAACAGGATAGTATTGAACAGTCAAATGACACAGATCAAAAAGAAAAGGTGACTATTTATCTATTTGAAAATGCCAACAAATTTAATCATTACTTCTGACTAGATTAAGAGAGGGGTCACATCAGAGCAACTAAGAAATGCCTCGTAGAAATTAAAATCTACCCATTGAAAGACTGATTTTGTACTTATTAAATATTAATGGCAGAGTTAAACCGAGGGTGCTTTCTAAATGAATGTCAAATGATCTGGCTGGTGAAACATCGGTTTGTGAAAAGCAGAGAGGATGGGAGGCTGGGAGGGGTGAGTGGAGGAGAAACAATCTACTGTGTACACAGCCACGCCTGTCCTGTGCCCCACCACACTTATAAAAGTCAAGTCAGACACACCCACACTTTTTTGTACTTTCATCGCAGTTATTTTTTAAAAATTCAAGGACAGCGGCTTAACATTGTCAAATATAGTTCTCTACTCATCAACAAGAGCATACAGTTATGATCACATATCACCTAGTATAATTTATTTCATTCTGCTTCAAACAAGGAATTAGCAACAAAATAAAAATTTTGTCATGGTTTAAAAATATTAATAAGCCTAACATTTTCCTTTCAAAAGCATGAAAAGTTTTCACCTGTTTCCCAACCATATAAAATATAATATGCAAGGGTCATTCATGGTACAAAAATAGAAAACACTTAATATTATAGGTTATCTTTATAATTATAAGTACTTAGTATCACCTTTGTTTTCATTTCCAAGCCTGTCAGATCATGCTCATTGTGCAGATGAATGATAATGTACAGCCTCTTATAATCCAACATTCTTGTCTGGCTCAGAGAGTCTGTACCTCCCTAGTAGCTCAACAAAATCTTATTTGTCTCATCTAATGAAAGAATTTCAAGCCAAAACCCTCCAGCCACAAAATGTGTAATTCTTTCTCAGCTGTAGATATTTCAGTACAATAATTCCTTCAGTAAAGACAGAAAGAAAAGGACATATTTTCTTTAGTCCTGTTTTTCCCTTGCTGCTGATGGATCAAAGATAGGAAGCTATAAGTCTAGCAAAGCCTTGTTAGACTGGATTGAGAATGAATATTTTAATATTGTTTTTGGTTATGAAAATTTGGATCCCAAAGTCTATAGAAGCAACATCCTCATCATTATCATCATATTTTACACACTAATAATACAACTATAAGAGGTCTGTCTGGAAGGTATCCAGCCATGTAACATGAACAATAGAGACTTTTATTGAAGAAGATACAAGACACAAAAAACATTATACATAGGACAATGATGCCTCAGACTCTTTCAAAGTAGGCAGCTTGGGATCTCACACAGTTTTCCCAGAGTCTCTTCCACTGTTCAAAACACTCTGCAAACTTTTTTGTTGGGATTGCCCTTAGCTGTCCCACCTCATTTTCCTGAATCTCATCAATGGTCTGAAATCTCTTCCCTTTCAAAGGTGATTTTAGTTTTGGGAAAAACCAGAAGTTGCAGGACACCAAATCTGGGCTGTAAGGGTACTAATTCATGTGGGTGACTTGATGCTTTGCCGAAAAACCCTGCAGGCCTTCTAGACTGTGGATACCTTCTGACATCTTTGTTTCTCGACCATCTTTGAAGCGTGTGTGCCACAATTTTACTTGTACTGCACTCATTACATTGTTCCCAAAGCATTTGATTAATTTCTGCAGAGGAGTGTTCAAGCTTAATGCAACATTTGATGCAGATTCGCTGCTCTACTCAGTCATTTTGAATGGACAACCACACAGTGCACATGCTCACTCAACAGTGTCTACTGCCCCCACTGACTAGCACAGTGAAGTTGTCATTGTTCACGCATGCGCATTCCAGTCCACTCTCCTTGGCTGCCAGGTTACATAGTCGTCATGCAAACCTTTGTCTTTATATAAACAACGGCTGGACTTTTTCTGGACAGACCTCATACATAATACATAATAATAACATTTTAAATATAATTCCATTTGAATTTGTATAAAGGTGCTAGATAGCAAATATATCTACTTATCAATAAATACTTCATCTCTACATCTAATATTTTCTTTATTTTAATATATAATAGAATAATTGTAAAAAAGTCGGGGAAAGAAAATATTTTTTCATAACCAATTTTTTTATCTTGGATTACTTGTCATTTGTAAACTTATATAAAATATATATTTATCATCAGCTGGTGTATGGAAATATATAAACTCTCTGCTTTTACGTTCTCTTTGTCCCATAGTAGCTATGGATTTAAATGACACTAAACTTCCCTCTGAGTTCAACACTGGGGATTGTGGCCAGGGAATGAAGTGTGATGATACTACCAGTGAGGAGGCCAACTATTACCAATGACAAACGCTACCCATTGCTCTTGAAGCAAGTGAAAGAAATAACAATACTATCTGCAATAACCTCTGAAAGCCATGAACTCCTCCCTGTTAGTGTCTTTCATTTCAAGCATTAGCCAAATCCCTTCAAGGTGAGAAGCTTTTGGTGGGGAGAGGACAGTCCCGTTTTAGTCCCACACGTGTATTCTTCTAAAAAAAAAAAAAAACAGTTGATTTTTCCAAAGAGAGAGTATGGTAAACATTTTCTGCAACCCAGTGTGGCCACTTCTAGTTCTTCAGTAGCCGCATGGCTATACTGAGTGCCGTCATGACGGCTTGCTCCTCTCTCCTTACACTGTCATAGGTTCATAATGGGCAGGGCAGTACGATTTTGAACAACATAAAGCCCCTTAGCCAGGTAAGTTCCTGGGTTTTCAACTTACATCAGTAAATTAAAAGATTATTTCTCTCCATATCAAATAGATTAGGATTAATGTAGAAATGACACTGCAGAGGCACATAGATGATAGATAGAAGAGAGATAGATAAGATACCTGTACTAATGTTCAACATTATTTAATCATATAGCTCTGCTGAATGCTGGAGATACAATGGTAAATGGAGATTAGAATTGCATTTTAAAGAACTTTAGGTTAACTCCTAAATGATTTTTAAACCCTTCAGGAACCTAATTTTATCAGTGGAAATACAGATATTTTCAGAAACCTTAAGGCCATACTAGAGAAGAAAGTCAAATCAAAGTTTTTATCAAGTCTCCTTGCTTTCTGAAAAGTTGGCAAGTTCTGGACTCTATAAACATTGCAGCAGTAATTATCTGGCAAAAACTTTGCCTTTTATAACTTACTGTCTTCATTTGCTGTCTCTTCATCCAATTCCTTCCTCTCATTGTTCCACTTGTTCCTACTGCTGTCTTCTTAAATATCGTCAAATCCTTACTTTGTTTGAAACTTGCAGGACGTCTCCATTCACTCATCCTTTGAAACTCAAGGACAGAAAAAAGAAAACATATTTTACTCTATTATAAAATAATTTGTTTAGGTAAATTACAAATTCCTGATTAAATTAAGTCAAGAGGAAGCACTTATCTATTTCCTTATTTATAGACATGTTTATAATTAATAATATAATTTACCTTAAGAGGTTTCTAATGCCTCAGTTTTGTTCCATCTGCCAAATCAGTTTATTAATTGCCCAAAAAGACTTGAAGAAAATAAGGAAGAAGCAATAAGCAAAAAGCATTAGGCACCCAATCCTTTCTGTTCTGATGTTTTAGAACACTGTGGGTGTGTATTTGATAATCAAATAACAAACATATCAAAGACCATTGCATTTGAGTAATCTGATTAATTGGCCACCTTTTGAGAAGAGGGCTGAATACTCTTGTGGGTAGGCTCTCCTGGACTTTGAAGAAAAGAGGACAGAAGTCTTGGAGACCACGGGTGTGCTCTGACAATTAAAACCCAATAGCTTGACACAATATGAATGTTTAATCCATAACGAAGGAAAGCAGGAAATCAAAGGGTGTATAAAGTTTAGTTTTGACATAAGTGACCACAGTAATTATCCATGAGAAACAGAACCAGTTAAACCAAACACAGAAATAAAATTTGGAAGGGAAGGGCTTAGAACTTCAAAAGAATCTATACAAACTTATTTTTTATTTTGTTTTTATATTTGCCTAAACTTTGAAGCTCTACCTCACTTAACCTCTAGCTTAATCAGGAGGAATTTCAGAATACTGAGACAGGCCCTGGCTGGTGTAGCTCAATGGATTGAGCATGGGTTTGCGAACCAAAGGATCTCTGTTCGATTCTCAGTCAGGGCACATGCTTGGGTTGCAGGCCAGTTCCCAGTAGGGGATGCATGAGAGGCAACCATACACTGATATTTCTCTCCCTCTCTCCTTCCCTTCCTCTCTAAAGATAAACAAATAAAATATTTTTAAAAAAGAATACTGAGACATTCACTATAAGACCACTTGCAATTAGTTATGTTCAGACAATTTATCTTAAATCTCAAAGTTCAGTTTACACTGTTAATAAATTTTGTTAATAGTATGGCCTTTGGTATCAAAAGTTTAGAGACATGCTTCTTCACATACATAAAGCTTGGGCAATTTAGTCAACCTTCTGAAATCTTGTTTTCATTGTCTGTGATATAAAAACAATAACAATAGCACTTGCCTCATAAGATAATTATAAGAAATGTATCTGATCATCACTCAATCTAACATTCAATGAATATTTATTGAATGCCAACTTTGTACAAGTCCGTGGTCTAGGCACTATGAGCACAGTGAGCCAAACAAGATCCTTATGTTTTAACATTTACATTTTAGTGGGTGAAAGAGAAAATAAAGCAGTAAACATAAAGAGATACCATAAACATTAAGGCTATAAGAGGAAAAGATTTGAATGCAAGTAGTGCATACCAAAAAATGTTCTTAAAATATTTCAAGGTTTCTCCATGTTGCAGTATGTGTCAACCCTTTATTCTTTTTATTGCTAAATAATATTCCACGGTATGGCTATATCACTAGTGTGTCCATATATGAGCTGATGGATGTTTGTTTTTTTCCACCTTTGGCTCTCATGAATAATGCGTACATAAACATTTGTGTACATATCTTTGTATTTATATATGTTTTTATATCTCTTAGGTAGAAATTTAATTAAAAAGATAATTTCTGAGTCACATGATAACTATTTTTTAACCACTGAAAAAATATCAGACTCTTTTTCACCTATTGTTTAAAACTGAGAAATTAAAAAAAGCAATCGCATACAAGCACATATTCCATTAACTGTAAAATCAATACATTGTTATGGTTTCCCATATAGCCTGTGGAAACCTCCACAATATAACTGTGAGTGATAAAGCATGATTAAGACAAATAACTTTTGAGTACAATTGTGAAAATAGTGTATAAAGAGCCTGATCAATTTTTACATGTCAGACACTAGGAGTGGAATGGGCTTGGAGTCAGCTTAGAGGTGGAAGCATTACACACATGGTCCCTACTGCAGGAAATGCAGTATTAAGGGAAATGGCAAAGCGATTCCTGGGATGTTAAGAAGGCCTAAGGCTAGCAGGATAGAGCAGGGCCTTGATATGTAAATTTGACATTACATCAAACATTTGCTATTACAATTAACACATTTATGGCATCTAAGTTGTGGGGAAAGTGATATTGCCTGAGCAGTGAATATAGATTTAGAAGACAAGAGGTCCAAGGAATGAGTTTTATTACATGACAAGAGTTTGGGAAATGGTGAGGCTCTCAATTCAGGGGAGTTAAAAGCAGTAACCAATGAGACTTGAGAAAAACTAGATGAAGGTGGAGTATTAGAAGCCAACTGAACAAAGAGCTTCAAAGAGTTAGTTACCTGCTGTGCTGAATGTAGTTGAAAGGTTGAATGAGAGAATAGATAATGGGCATTTTTGTCACACAGAGATCATGAGCGACCTCGGGTGGTTTCGGTGGAGTTGGGATGAAAGCCTGATTGATGTGGCTTTGAGACAAAATGAAACTGTGGGGATTCAACACAGCTCTCATAAGTTTTGCTCTGAAGGGAAGCAGAGAGTACAATGTAGAAGAAAATAGTCATGAGGGTTTTTTGTTTGTTTAATTAAAGAGATCACATCATGGTCTTATAATGAACAAAATGATAAAAAATAGAAAAAATACCTGAAAGAAGTAAATGAAGTAATTACAACGGAAGTAGAGCTTTGAAAACAGAAGGCGATGGGATCCAGGTGCAAGCACGAAGGTGAGCGTTAGACTGGAACTGGAGCGGACAAGTAATTCACTGCACATATCAGGAGGCAGAGTGTGTGGGCTTAAGTGGAAGGAAGTTGGTAGATCTGACGGTTGAAGTGGAATTTTCCTTCTGATTGTTTTCACTGGTTTACTAATATGAGGAACAAAATCATCACCTATGAGTCAGAGAACAAGGATAAGTTAAAAGTCTGAAGCATGAGAAGATGTGAAATACTCAGGAAATGGGAGAACCAATATACTCAGGAAATACAGTGAGTTTGTTTGCTATCAACCAAAGTAAATGGTTAAACCTACTGCCTGAAACACTATTAGGGCTCAATATTTGTGAGCCGTTTATTTTTACCTAAACTCACATTTTTTTGCAGACCACTTCCAGTATATATCTCCATTCACGTTAAACATCTAGAAAAGCACATGCTTCTGTGGTTTTGATTATGCATTTTTTCAAAGATGAATAATCTTTTCTCCATTTGTCCTGCCTAGTGAACCCTTACACTGTCTTCACGCTGCAATTCAACATCCCTCCACTGTGAAACATTTCTGTTCCCTCTTAGCAACAATTAATTTTTATTTTTTTCACTGGGCATTACAGGCAAAGTGAAATCATTAACATAAATTCTTCTATGGTACTAGTTTGCTTAAAATCTAAATGTTCTTGAAACATAAAATTGATTCTACGTTTCTATCACTGTCTACAAGTGCCCTATGTACAGGGTTCCCTTCTTTTGTATGTTTCTCTACCTTCCTCACTGGTTACTCTTTCTCTCCTGTGGGCAAACAGAACTTACTCCTGTCTTAGAATTTTTCACTTAGGTCTCCTCTGTCTGGAACACTCCCCAGCTTTGCATACAAAACACCTTCTCATTATTCAGGCCTCAGTTCAAATGGTTCTTTTTACTTTTATTGTCTGCCCCCAGAGGCATGCTGACTATCCTATCAAAAGTTTGCCTCATAAGTCAGTTGTTTTGAAAATACTTTTTATATTCTCATAATTATTTATTTATGGTCTTTTTGCCCTACAAGCACGGAAGCTTCACAAATGTGGGCACCATACCTATCTTACCCACAGCCACAAACGAAGGGCACACAGAACAGTGCCTGAGACAAAATGGGTTTTCAATCAATGCTCGGTTAAACAATGGCTGTTGTGTGAACCTCTGCCGTGTTTATATCACTTTGTATGTCTACGTGTTTCAACAAGTTTTTGCCAGTAGTAGAGGATACAACTGAGCACAAGAAATCTTCTCCCTTCCCTAGGGTGGGAGAACCCCGGGGCAACTGCCAGCATAAGAGTAGGGACCCGGGACTGAAGTTCTCATCATGATGGGGGAACACTCTAGACTCGAAGACAGACCACCGCTGCAAGCTTCTCTAGAGACAACTCTATTTTCAATATAATCTAAATGTGATAATATTATAGCAGGAGAGAACCTCAAAAGCTTAGCAGTTCAGACCCCTTGACATAAATAAACCCTCTGGGGGGGCGACCCACCCCCAGGAATCCTAAACAGAGTCTTTGTTGTTCTGAACCAGGAAACTCAAAGCATCTACTAGCATTTTCCAGCCATTGATTTCCAGGATCAGTGCCCACAGTTTTCTCTTAGAAATTCCCAGGACCAGATTTGGAAACCGTTCCATGGGTATTTCTCCTGGGCACTGTCAACACACTTATCTCAATGTGTATAAACACAAACGCACCTGGAAGTCAACAGAGTCCCTCCCTCTCTCGGTGACCTTGTTCCTCGCTGGCTCCCTGCCCAAAGAGCTCTAGGTGCTGACCTCAAACTTAGTGTGTCACCTGGCTGTACCTTTTCATCTTTCATTATCTGAGGAACGGTCTATTGATTTCTAAAGATATTTCAAATTCATAGTTTCGTCATTGGGAACACCTGGTTGACTATGACAAAAGCCACAATGTGAGCTACAAGGGGGTGTTTGGGTTTAAGATGTCTGGCTTTTTTTTCCTTTTCTCTCATTCCCTTATTTTTTTTCCTTTCCCTCATTCCCTTCTTCTTCCTTTCTCACATATTTGTTCACCCCCTACCACATGCTGGGAATAACAATAAGCATTAGGATAGAAAGATGATTACGTGAGAGTCTTCACTTTCAGCTTATGGTTAAAAGAGAAGAGAAATATATACAGATGATACAAAACAATACCACTTTTCCTCAATAGCAGTATCAATAAGGGCTGATGGGAGGACAAAGTCTGCCTGGAAAAAGCCTTACAGGAAAGTGCACATCTGACCAAGGGCGAGCATGCACTGCCTTGGACTTGATTCCCTAGTTGATCAGCAGGTTTGTTGGGCTCCTCAAACTGCTGCTGCATCTCGGGTAAACACATTCCTTTCTATGAACTTAAAACTAAATTCATAGAAATTAGAGAAATATTCTTTTTAGGGAAATTAATAGCAATTTGTTTGCTAGCAATAGAGCCAGTCTTTATGCAAATGATCACAATCCTGAAAGGGTGTCTCATCCACGTAAAAGTTTCAAAGTCAGTGTGACTTCAGCATGGCCCTGCCCGTGATACACAACTCAGGAAGGCAGGCAGGGTCCAGACTGTGAGACCCTCCTATGCCATGTTGAGCAACGTGGAGTTTCTCCTTTAGAGAGCGTGCAACTAACAGAGATCTTTAATTAGATTTTTTTGCAGTTGTTTTGTGGTAATAGATGACAAATGTCAAGTTTTTCTTTATCACTGATTGGTAATTTCAGTAGACTCCTGGCACATATTAAGAACTCAATATAAAAAGATTTGTTGAATTAGTAAAAAATCACATAATATTTATATAACACCTCCTCTTAGTCAAATATTTGTGTGTGCCTCATCCTTTATTCTGTGTAAATTTGTTTTGTTTGCTGCTCTAAATCAAGATGCCTAAAATCCATGTGTTTTCCTGTCTTCCCACATGATAAGTAATTGAACCTTATCATTTAAGCTTAGTAAACATTATTCAATCTACTATTACTACATTTCTTAAATATATATTGTGCTTTATTGTTTTCAAAATATGTTGACAGCCTTCAACTCATTGTCTCCTTAAGATACTATCTCCTTAAGATACAAGGAAGAAAACTGAGTTTGAAGGAGGTTAAGTCATAAACCAAGTTATATAGCTACATATAACTGAGATAGAATCAAAGTCTCAACTCATATGAATTTATTGATTAATGTGACTTTATTATTAATCCAGAATCATTATTACCTTTTTCAGACTGAATGTGTTAGAGGAAAAAAAAAGTTCATTTTGAAGCAAAGATCACTTGTACTTAACAAAGGATCTAGGCCAGTAGATACCAAGTGGTGGTGGGGTAACAAGGGAGAAAGAAATTTGTGATAGAGTGAACAGTACAAAACTTACAACGTGTTGTAGCCTCGCCCAAAAGAAAATTTCCGAGTGGGCTCCTCTAACTCTCTTTTCATGTCGATCAGATCTATTTCGCTATTGCCAGGCTGCTGGGTGTCTAGGATTGTTTAGGTCCCTCAAATTATTTGAGTTTTCATTCTCTTCAGAAGTGGATTTTTTTTAAAAAATGATCTCAGAAATAGTTTATAAATTCTCTCTTGGTCTACAGTTCGTCCCATTATCTGTGGGATGCCTGGGGAATTGTACGATCAGTTCTGGGCCAAAGCAGGTGCTGCCAGATTCCGCAGACATGCACCCTAGCAGTCACTAGGAAGTATAAACGGGAAAGCGATCATGGGGCCTTCACGTGTGAATCTGAGCCAGTTAGCCCAGACCTGTGTCACATGGACAAAAGCATATTCCACTGCTGTACTGGAGTGGCACTGAAACACAGGGCTTGGTCGTAGAGACAATAGGAGCAAACAGATTCTTTGTGCCAGCCAGACCCCAGTCAACTCTCTTTTTCTAACGTGGCCCATATTAGACTGCCATGGTGCCAGAAGCCCTCTCTCATTCCACGGGAGGGCCGGGATTTACAGCCCTCAGAGGCTGCAGCTGGGTCAGCAGACTGACTAAATATTTCTCACAGGTGGTCAGCATACCTGGCAAAGGTTGGAAGTTAACGTGAAGACTGATACAGAAGTGGTCTCTGAGTCAGGTGCATTTTCGGTGACTAACACCTGGATGGATATTCATTGCCGCCAGTGAGGGAATAATGGCGGAACCAACTTATATTCCGAGTCAAGTGTCTGTGGTAGTAGAAGATAAATGGAAAATGTTAAACTTACATTACAAATTAAACGTTTCCCCACAGACCATGAGAAAAGATAACATCTGAATTGATGGTCTGTATTAGCTAATTCTATCAGATATTACCTTTTATTTTCCTGATAATTCTGTTCTATTAAGTGTGAGCAGAATTCATGAAAGAACCAGATGGAAGTTGGCTTCAGAGCAGCATTTCTCAAAGCATTGCCTTTGGACTAGTAGGTAGAATCAACATCATTTGGGAAGTGGTTAGAAATGCAAACTAATTTTCATCCCCATCTAAAGCATTTGATAAAAAAGAACACACACACATTACAGCCCCTGTACCCAGAGTCTCTGCTGTAATAGGTCTGGGGTGAGACTGGACTTTGCATTTCACACAGGTCCCCATGTGACATTGAGACCACAGAGACCACACTGTGAGAAGCAGTGTTTCAGAATGGTGAATTTCAACCTTGGCTAAAAGTGAGGTTAGCTAGGGGAGATTTTAAAATTAGTCATGCTTGGTTGTACCCAGACCTGTCATGATAGTGAATTTCAGGTTCAAATTGATACGGCCACAGAGTGCCCATAAAACGCTATATCTGTGTGTGTCCATGACAATCTTTCTGGATGAGACTGGCGCTTGAATCAGTGGATTCAGCAGAGTAGGCTGCCCTCCCGATGAGGGTGGACATTGTCCAATCTGTTGAAGGCCTTAATAGACCAAAAAGGAAAGGAAAGGGAAGGAGGACTCCTTTCCTTCCTGCCCACTTGAGCTGACACAGTGCTCTTTTCCTGGCCTTGGATTTGGGTTCACACTCTTGGCTCCCTGGTTCTTAGGCCTTCAGACTCAGCTGGGATGATACTAGAGTCTCCAGCCTGCAGATGGCTGACCATGGGCATTCTTCCCCTCCATATCCAAGTGAGCCAAGTCCTCACATTAAATCTACACATGCGCACACACACACCATGCACTGGCTCTCCTTCTCTGGAGAACCCTAATACACCAATTAAATAAAATTTTCAGGATGGCAGGTGTTAGACCCAAGAATTAGTAACTTTTATATCTCCCCAGGCATATTTGAGAATCACTGAAGTGTAAAAGACACGCCATCGTAAAATTACAATCTAAAGAATATCAGATCTGATAAGGAAGAAGAAAGTTCAGCTTTTATTGAACTAGACATTATTTGACATATATTTAGTTTTTAAAAGCGACTTGTATCCTTTACATGTAGCTACAAAGTCTATGGTTATTAAATAAAACTCCTTGCATTCCCCCAACTAGACATATCCATATGCGTACACACAAACACACATACATACACACACGCAGTGAAAGGGAACATCAGAAAAGTACAGTGTTTTGCCCTGTATAATGTGCACCCACATTTTTCTGTGCATTATGCATGGGGTTATCATGCCCATGGTGTGGAATCATTATGCCCACATATGATGCACATCTTTACTTTCCCCTCAGAAATGTGGGCAAGAAGCACACATGACACGTGACAAGCGTTCATGTTACAGAATGGTTCCATTCCGAAGCTGATTTTGTTATTATGAAAGGAGCTTGGGCACTGTCTTCAAATGGCTGCAAAGAGCACATGCGTTCTATTTTTGTCCTCTGTTGTACACCTCAGAGCAGGACCCAGTAGATAGTGATCTTTCATTAAATACATTTTTTAAAAATGTGACTGAATGAAACTACCTGGGATGCGTTATGTCATGAGTAGAAGTTTCCAGACCTTTCAAATGTTGATTTAATGTTTTTAAAAGCAGGATTTTGCTGGTTGTATGCTCTCCAACCTTCAACTTAAGATATCAGCAATGCTTGGAACTGTACCTTTGTTATTTTATTGCTTTTCAGAAATATCCTTGCTTATATGGAACAAAACCACCAAAAAGGGTTATGTATCTCATTCCTCTTATTTCATCCTGGGAAGCCGTTCTTTGATATTCTTTTTAGGCATTGTCTGTGAAGATAAATCAAACATTTATCATCTGCCATCTGAATCAAAGATGTGGAACCTAAATTGTGAGAGGCACTGTGTTACATTTTTTTTTCTTTTTGTGACAAAAACTACCCTACTCAAGCCTTAAACACAATGTAGCAGCTATTTGAAAGCTAAATAGACAGACTACAACAGAGGAACACACTCTTACCATCAGGTTCTCCTTTGAGTTACAAATAAACAATCAGAAAAATAATTTTCTAACAGTGGCTAGAGACTTCCTCCCGACAATGTCCAGAAACTGCTTTAAATAGGGTGCTTGCTGCCTCTTTGGTAATTTCAATACAGGCTCACTTTGCCACTAACAGATTTTCCTTTGTGAACTTCACTGGATTGAGTACTTAAACGTTTCCAACTCTGTCAGCCTATAATTCTTCCCTGCAAGTTTCTGCCTGGAATGCATTTTTCAAAATATTGGAAATGGTCAACAAACCAGGTTAACACAATTCTCTCTGAAGTTTAAGAAACAGCTCCAAAGCACACCAACTCATACATTCATGCACACACAAAATCAACAAAATACCAAAAAGAAAAAAATGAGTTTTTTCTGATAAAAAGGAAAATATTGCTTAAAATTTTGAAGTTCAGTCATCTCTCATTACGTGAACCATAAAAATGTTTGCTTAGTGACAATAATATTTTTTACTGAGAACACAAGTCAGGAAAAAAAGAATCTACCAATAAAAATATGTATTAACAACTTGCTCTCTAGTGCAATTTATCTTAATTATCTAGGGTTCCATCAAAAACCCTGATTAGCAGAAGTATGAGAGAGCCCTGCTCCTTTGAAATGAAAACAACCCTTTCTTAGTCCCTCTTTACTTAAAGGAAGGTTAATATTGAGGTTTCTACTTACATACAAACTTCACCTAAAATATGATAAATTGATGTAATATATTGTTATGATATCAAATACACTATAAAAGCAGAGGAGGAAGGAGAAATTATTTTCCTGCAGGTACTTAATGTGGTTTTGTTGCTCTCAAAAGACAGTAAAATGTGAGCTCTCTAACACTTCTCTCTATCCTTGAGTTTATGAATAATAGCAACTTACTATTGCTTTCACAAGCAATAGCTTAAATTCCGTGCTGATTCTTTTTTTTCATAACTAATTACTCCTTTGAGATAATATATTAGGCATGTTGTTTTATTCTGATGTTTTGACACCTTAGCCCTTACTGACTCTGGGAAGACTGTGCCTCCCAGGGCTAGCCAGTTCTTAGAGATAATAAAAATCTTGCCTGCTCGTGTTTCATATGCAAGCCAACCAATTTGAACCCCATGCCCCAACCACCAACCTTACAGGGCTCTCTCAGGGCTCCCACCCTCAGGAGCACTTGTCCTGTGTGAATCGTCCCTGTACTGATCACCAAGTAACTCCGGACAGCCTATATGCTGCAGAGCCTGCTGAGAACATTCAAGCTAGCCAATCGCTGAGCCTGCTTATCCTGTCTTGCCTTGATCCCCCTGAAAACTGCAGTAAAGCTTGTTGCCTACATTCCTCTCATCCCTTCAGCCTCCCACTGACCTTGGTGCTTCCCCGAGGGGCCCCTTCTTCTTGGGAATTGTGAGTAATAGACTCTTTTCAATGGCAATGTCCCCTGATCTGCTGGCTTCACCATGCCTGAGTAATAATAAAACCTACATTTGAAAACACATGGTATGAAAAAAGAAGTAGAAAACATAAGTTTAAGTCAGAAACATAACTAATTTTTAAGTGAAGTAATTTTGGACATTCATTTATAGCCAGGATGTTTCTACTGGTGAGAAAATGGTGAATAGACAAGACATAATCTGAGTTCTGGAGTAACTTACACTCAACTGATATATGCAAATGAGTATTAAGACAATTCTAGTATAGTTTAGAATAGCTTCGGTGTTAAAGGACGTCTCCCCCAGCCCACCCCGAAAGTTATATTTGAGCCTAAAGGAACAAGTGTAGGAATCAAGAATCACCAAAATTCCCTGAATATCGCCTCTTTAGAGTTGTCTCTGAGTGTCAGTTACACCCTGGGCATTCTCTTCCTCATTGATAAGAACGGGATCAATGACACCTGCAGGGCTCTTTTAGGGAACGCTGAGGTCCTGATTGCAAAGCCTGTGGCTGCTCTGTGGAGCCCACCCAGCCCAGGTCCTTCTCTTGCTGATTTCTTTTCTCCCCCTTCACTCCCCTGTAAGTCCTTCATTTAATAGCAATCCAGCCAATATAGAACAGCTTCCTCTGCACTTTTCACTGAGTATTTGATTTGCTGATGCTATAGCTTCAGTCTGGATACCCTTCGGCTGGAGAACATGTGTTAAGTAGTCTTTAAGCAATCTGCCAAATTGATTCAATTGCATGGTGTGGAACACTAGACTTCTATTTACCTAAAGTAAAACAGATCAGCAAATCATCTCTAATCAACCTGATGTGTGTGTAGCAAATACACTTAGAAATTTAACCAGATGACTAAAAGTGACAGCCAACATTTATGATCAAATACAACCATTAGGGGAATTGGTAGGAAACACATTTAGCTCACACAGCACACTCCCTGTACTCCACCCTCTGCCCGCACAGGCAGACACATTTTGCTAGGCCTTCTGGTCCCATTGTGCTAGAGAAAGGGGTTTACTTCACTAATTCATTTGCAAAGGTGCACTGAATGCCAGGTGCCCAGGGCTGGGCTAAGCAGCAGAGACTCAAAAGTGAAAGAGGTAAGACACATCCTTACCACTATAGAACTCACAATACAGTGGGAAAGAGCAAATGATCATGGTTATATGTAAAATCACTATCACTATAAGGTTTATTAATATGAGCTAATCAGAGACATCTGGAAAGATTTCGTTCAGGTAGGGCAATGGAACTGAAATATAGGGTGGGAGAAAAGTAAGTTTGCAGGTATTTGCGTGGAAGTACAATAATTAATAAATGATACTACAAGAATAAACGCTGTGTCTCATGGATGCACAGCTATAAAACCACTCTTGCCATTCCCTTTACTAAGAATGTAGATGTTCCCTGGGAAAAGAAGAAACTATATTGTGGCATTTGCAAAAGGCAGGGCAGAAAGACACATGATGTTTGTAGCAAACCTTGAGAAAGACAGGACCGCATAAGCAGGCCAAGTAAAGAAGAACCCGTTGTGAAACGAGGTTTGAGCAGTCACGGCTTTGTAAGTCTTGCTAAATAGTTTATTCTCTGTCTTATGATCAATGGGAAAACACTGACCAGACTTAAACCAAGCACATGATTTAATCTGACTTGTGTTTCTAAATGAACACTCTGAACTCTGTGAATAGATCTGATAAGAAGAGAGCAGGAATAGATGAAGGTACACTAGTTAGGAATTTGTCGTGATGGGGCCTATGAAGATTTATGTGGTGGCAGCCTGGAATAAGGTAACCGTGGGAAGGTTACAGAGAAATGGACAGAGTGGAGAAACATCTAGGATGTAAAAGGGGCCAAATTTGTTTTAGTTTGGATACAGACAGTGAGAAAGAGGGAAGTTCGAGGGTCACTCTGAGATTTGTCTTGCATAACTGTATAGATTCACTGAAAATGGAAATTAAATTATCTGAAGTCAGCAATGCTGCATTATAGATAAGTAGACTTGAAGGCTGAGAAGGATTACTTTTAAATCATGAATATGTTGACTTAGGAGTGACTTTGAGTCACTTCAGTGATGTGTAGGGAGAATTCAGATCCAAGGATCAGAGAAGGCCTCTGGTCTGCAATCATACGTGTGTGACTTATCTGTACATAAGAGGTAACTGAAAAGGAAATGTCAATAGTGATGTCTAATAAGAGAGCAGAAAAGTAAAATAGGACTAGGTCCAAAATTTGAAGACTACCAAAATGTGGCGGCTGCATAAAGGAAGTTAAAGTGAAAAAAGATCTCCAAAGAGGCAGGGAAATCGCAAGAGCAATACTGCTCAGAAACCAATGCGTGAGATACCATTTCCTTCCAGGAGAGAGCGCTCAAGCTGTTGAACGTTACAGACTCTCACCAGCTCATGGGTAGACACTGCAAAGTTAATGAATCCGAAGCCCAGGTCCCTTTCACGTGCTGATATGGGCTTCACAAATCCTTACATGCACGAAATGATAGTGTCCTTGCTAGGAAAGACAGCTAGTTTATGATCAGAAAACAACTTTTTGAGCAGAATTTACTTTTCAGCACGGCTTTGGATTCCCAGAAAAATTAAGCAGAAGGTAGAAATGTCCCATATTTTTTAATGCAAGAATTTTAGTAAATTACCTAAAGTTTGTTTAGGAAAAAAATTCTGAATCTTCAAAGGTCCAGGCATTTGTTGCATTTTTTTCATTCTGTGATTATAATTTCATTTAATTTTATATTTTTTCTTAGAAAGCCTTTTTAAATTATGTAAGCTCTAAATTATATAACCTTCCCACGTTATATCAATCTTCATGCTTAAACCCGGTTACATTTCTACACCAGCACTTTCAAAGTCCCTAGTATTCGTCTATGGACAAAATGTTCTTCAGTAAACTGTTCTTTGGCTGTCACAATATAAACATCAACTTATACACAATAGCCAATGAGTTCCTCAAAGGATCCCTGTCACTCTTTGCTGCCTTGGTCCTACACTCCTGCCCACCAGTCTTGAGTCTTGGGTAGAGTGGTATCTATCTATCTATCTATCTATCTATCTATCTACACACACACACATAGATAGATAGATAGATAGATAGATATAGATATAGATGTATATGCATCTCTCTATATAATGTATATATAGCACATATATAGCATATCTATATATAAATATATCTATAGATATATCAATATATATAAGCACATATACATGTTATTATATATAATGTCATCATATAATACATACCTCTGATTACATGTATATATAATCAGAGGTGTGTATATATACACATATGTTTGTATATGTATCAGAGGTATACACACACATATCAGAGTGTGCATAAAGTGTGAAGATTTTATATCACATGTTAACACCAGCCAGATACCACGCACCATAGGGGAAAACACACTGAACAAGACAGCAGACAAATGTACTCAGCCAGTTGGTATAAGCCAGACTTTTTCAAAACTAGCACAACGTGCACAGGAATATAGTAGCTCAGAGAGCAGGGACAAAGATTGCATATGGTCCACCTGTAGGGATGCTCACTTACCAAGGCCAATCTAGCCCTGCCTCCTTCTGAATATCCAGTCCGCCAGAACAGAGACCAGTGCTCAGCCACCAATATGGCACTGGCCCTTGAGAAGACCAAATGGCCAGTTGAAGGTGAATGGACTATACGGAGTCATTTCTATCTTGGTGCAGTGGTCCAGTGGTTATCCTTGCAGGGACAGATAATTACTCTGGTAGAGTACTTTGTCGACCAGCACCACGTATCCAGTGCTGACAACACCTGATCTACGAGCATGGAATGACACCCAAGCAGTACTGGCTCATGGAGCCCACTTGGGAACAAAAGAGTTGTAGGATTAGCTCAGACAATAAAATCTACTGGTCACATCACGTGTCATGTTAGTAGAGTTGGCAGGTACATAGGCCTGAGCAAGGTGGGAATGATAGGCCAGGTGTAGAACATCACCATGGTGGAAAGTCCTGGGTTCCAGGCAGTAGGTAAAATGAGGCACAGCAATCATTAGAGCCTATGGCCTTGCTCCTAGGGTGACTTTTCTTCTTCTAGGGTAGCATTACTCATGCAGTTTAGAGCTCCTTAGAGCAGGAACAAGGGGGTTGGAGAATAGCCTCATAGGGCTCCCATACAAACCCTTGCACAACCACCCTGTTAAGCATTAAGCCCTCAGGACAATGATGGCTTCATGCTTAGGAACAAAGCATTAAGGAACAAATAATCTTAAGAACAAAGCCTCCGGTCTGTTTGACCACAGAGACAGAGTTTTGGTTAAACTAGATAGAACATCTAGACCTCAGTTGTGTTTCAGTTTCAGGCCCCCAAAGCAGTAAAACCAGATGAAGCATGCAATGACTAATGGCCCCGTATCCTGACACTGACCAATCACTAGAGACCACACCCTGAAAAGTTACACCTGGAAAGCTGATGAATATTCTATTGAGATCCTCTCCTCATACCTCCACTAAAATCCCCAAGTTCAGGAAACAGAAAAGAAACCTTAAGACAAAGAACCCAGGGCACACTCTCCCTCTGTAGCACACACATCCCTTCCCCCTACCTTTTTTCTTCAGGCACACACTCTTTCTCTAGAGCACACCTGCACCCTCAGGTGTGGTACCTTTGCTTCGTTTCTTCTAAACTCCATTATCCCTTCTTTTGTGTCTGTAACTGGTTTCTTGAGTCCAAGCAGCCCAGCAGCTCACCTTTTCTACCTCTAAGATTTCCTAAATAAATGTTTTGTATTAGAGTTCTTGGCTCTGGGTTTTTCTTAGCCAAACTCAAGGACTGAGGTACGACTCCACCACCAACAATGTCATCTAATGGCACACAACCTCAGGAATGTGGGAATAGCTTTCTAAAGGTGCAGCTGAAAGACCAGACCAAAGAAATCACTCTGATAGGATGGGGGTGCCATTTGTTAGGATGCAATACATTTATTAAATTAGAAATTTCTCTATGCTGCTATGTCCCCAAATGGGAAAGCATATAAACTCAGGACCAGGGTATAAAAGTAGAAACGTCTTCACTTACCACCGTTCACTGTGGCTCACTGGAAGACTTTGTGACCTCTCTACAATGCTGGTTTCTGCACTGTAGGTTCAGATCACTAGAGGAGGCAAACTCTTGCCAAAAGACACAGAGTCACAGTTAGCCACAAGTTAAAGCACTTTGTGTCCAAGGGCAAGCAGGCAAAAACAAGAATCACCATATTATCCGTGGTAGTTGATGCAGTCAAAAGGAGATAAAACTGGTTTTACACTATGAAAACTGGAAGGAAATACCTGTGTAACCTGGATGCGCCACGTGGGTGCCTCCTGATAACTCCCATTGTTCCACAGTAATTGTGAACAAGGAAAGCCAGCCCACACCAAGACGGCGTGCCTGTCAAGTGTTCGGTTTCTTTTGACTTCGAGGTTCTGATCTCAAGCCACCGAGATGTGAATTGATAATGGCTGAAGGAATTCTGACTGGAGAGTGGGGGATGGAGATGGACCCCACAGCCCAAGATGGACTGCAATGGTTGGGGTTGTACTTTGTTTGACTAAATTCAACGCAGAGCAGCTGAGGCCAGTCAGTTAATTTTGTCCCCTGCAGTTCGCTATTTGCAAGCACAATTTTATGGCCCCTACAGTCAGTTATTTAAATAATAATGATCATTCAAAGCATAAACTTTACCTGACTGCACTGTAATAATTCCTAGGTAAAATATATAAAGTCATTTCCAAAAGTCTTAGTGCTTTATCTCCGTGTTATCTTCTAAAATCATCCAACATCAAATCTCTATGATGGTGGCCTACTAAATATTGTTGGCTTTTCGCTGGCTTTCATCAGCTCTTAATTGAACTTCAGAAACAGACTTCTAATAGTTATTCTTAAATCTGGTTTCACTTTCTAACATATTTGGCAGACAGCTGCTGGTGTATTCTCTCTAATAAATCAATATGACCTTTTTATTACTCTGCCAGAAAATCTTTAATGTTTCCCATTCTTAGCCAAACATACAATGTTTACCACTCCAGCTTCATTCCTTTACACTTCCCCACGATGAAATGATAATAAAATTCTTTTTTAAAAGATTTTATTTATTTATCTTGAGAGGGGAAGGGAAGGAGAGAGGGAGAGAAACATCAATGTATGGTTGCCTCTGGTGTGTCCCCTGCTGGGAACTGGCCTGCAACCCAGGCATGTTCCCTGACTGGGAATCGAACCGTGATCGTGTGGTTCTCAGGCCCGCAATCCACTGAGCTACACTAGCCAGGGCTGATAATAAAATTGTTGATGCTCCCCACCCATTATACACATATACTCATACACACACACACATATATATCATGTGTGTATGCATACGCACACATATATAAATGTATATGTATGTGTGCATGTATATATACATGCTTGTATATGTAATGTATATATAATGTATATATATACATTACATATATATACATGCTTGTATATGTGCATGTATATATAACGGTTTATATATATATATAAACCATTCCTACTTTTTCCAAAAAAGTAGAGGAGGAATGACCTATCTTTCGCCCCTTTAGGCTCATCACAACTATTATTGCCTCTGGGAAGCTTCTCAGATAGAGTTGGTTATTTTACCTGTTTGCTGTCTGGCACTATGTACATAACTGTGTTTGATCCCTTAAAATTATATTGAAATTATTTGTTTGTAGGTACTTCTCATCTTTGGAGGCAATAGAGCAAATAGAGACCTGGATTTGAGTTTCAGCCTTTCAACTAATAAAACCAACTTAACAAATACATTTGTTTTATTACTTATCAAATGGGAAAATAATAATCTCCATGTATTGTTCTGTCATGACTAAATGCTATAATGCCTGAAGAGACCAGCACAGATAGATATTATTACTAGTGACTAACAATTATTGAATACTTATTCCACACCAGGCACTGTTCTAAGTATCTTCTCAAGTTTAAAGAAACCCTAGAGATGTTACTATCTTCATATTAGGGATAAGGACTCATAGTGGAATCATTGAATGACTGGCTCACATCACTTATTGAGTGTTGGTGCCAGGATTCCAACCCAACCCAAACAGCACCTGAACAGTCTGACCGAAGAACGCATGTCCATCCATTAAGTCTCAAATAGGGGCTGCCCATACAGAGTTCCTTTAATTCTGAAACTTTTATCCTCAGTTATATTGTTTTATTTTGTTTTAAAGATATGGACTGAGTTTTACTGCACAGCTTATCTCTATGTCTTTAGCAACTAACACACTGACTAGAATAGAGCAAGTACAAAATGCATGGTGGTGAGATTAATGTGCACAAGGAGATGCACTACTTACGGAAAGTGAGTCTTACTATAATATACTCATTCATGCATCATGCCAGTCTGCTGTGAACGGAGTTGCATCCCCTTAAAATTCATTTGAAGCTGTCAACCTCACTGCGATGGTATTTAGAGATGAAACCTTTGGCAAGTAATTGGGGTTAGATAAAGTCACGGAGGTAGGGTTGAATGATAGGATTGTAAGGAGAGTAAGTGAGAGGGAACAGGGAGAGAAAGAGTTTGGGTGCCGTCTTTCTGCCATGTGAGAAGGTAAGAAGAAGGCCATCAGTCATTTGCAGTCTAGGAAAAGGACTTTGTCAGGAGGAACTGAATGAGCCAACAACTTCATCTTAGACTTTCCCAGTCTCTAGAGCCATGAGGAAAAATGGTTTGTTTAAGCCATCTAGTCTGCAACATCTTGTGTTAGCAGCCTGATGCGGGCAAAAACTGTTAGTGAAGTTCAGTTAGACAGGTGGAGATCAGAGGCACCCAGGATCAAGAGTATAGCCAATACAGCAATTTATCAACCACGAGATACATGGCAGGGTGAGAAAGAGTCAGAAATAGGGGTCAAAGCCACATCGGAAACAGAGACAGATTGGTGTTAATTAAACAAATGAAGTCAAGAGTAGAGTCCCAGACTAGGACAGCTATGGGACCAGGGTCAAGACAACGACAGAAACAATTCCTTAAGGGGTTTGTGTTCTGACTGGCACTTTATCCAAAAATATGTGTTCTTTTTTTGTGACTCATCTTGTTTTCACTTATCTTCTCCACTTTGGTAAGGTGAAGAGAGGGAAGGAGTAAATCGAGGACTAAGATTTAGGCCACCTCTGATGTCATATACTGGTCTAAGAAGAGGGTGGTCTCTTGCTACTAGCAACTATATGATCCCATGGGAAAGCTTTAGAGGGGAAATAACACCACAGGGATGGTCCCCACTTGAAGCAAGTCTACCAGCATTACCAGGCAGTCTTGAACTGAAGGCAACTCTGAGCATGAAGTTGTGGGGGGACCATAACTTCCTGGGATACGTGGCTCTTAGAACATAGAGAAACCCTCAGAGAAGAGAGGCAACTTTGAACAAAGCAGCCAAATACTCTGACACTGAGCGATGGATGCTCCACGCTGGCAAAAAGAACATGGTGGGCAAGAGGGACTATCATTACCTTCTTTTAGGCTCTCAAACACGCATCAACACACATGAACAATCATGTGTTCCACTGTGAGATTGCATCCCTTCAGTTTCTTATACCACCTCCATGTCTTCATAGCCAATTCCACCACCTTTGGCCAGGCCCTGATACTTCCTGTCGTGTTTCATTGCAATGGCAATATTGTTGATATCATCCTCAATGAAAGGGATATTTTAGTGCCAGTGACTTCTTGTTTTCCCCATAAATTTTAAGATAGTGTAAGTTTCCATACATGTATGCCCTTAATAATTTGCTATCATTTTTAGCTATTCCATCTTTACCTTCCACTAACCCACCCTGCACTTTATATACCCAGCTCTCTGTGACTCAGCCTGGGATTCTTTGCTCATCTGTGCTTCCAACAAACCTTTATTGTCTCACATTAAAGCTTATCTAATCTTTGTAGCTTTCTTTGATGTCTTTAGGAAATCTTAAGGCTTTATTCTTTTAAGTAAACTAAGCCCATTGCCTTTTCAGAATACTTTATAGCACTTAGCATGCATTGTTATAATTTCGTTGGTATGTCCTCTCCTCCATTAAACTGTGCTATGAACTGTATGTTCATGCAGTGAACATACCTGACAAAATGTACAGGTGAAACCCTAATCCCCAATGTAATAGTATTTGGAGATGGTGCTTTTGGTAGGTAATTAAGCCACGAGGGTGAAGCACTCATGAGAGGGTTATTGCCCTTATGAGTAGAGACCCTAGACAGCTCGCTTCCTCTCCCTTCCACTCTCCACCAAGTGAAGACAGAGCAAGAAGACTGTCACCTACAAGCCAGGAAGCACGTCCTAACTGGAGTCTGCTGGAGCCTTGATCTTAGACTTCCCAGCCTCCAGAACTATGGAGTTGTTTGTTTTTTAAGCCACCCAGTTCATAATAGTTTTGCTATAGTATCCCAAACTGACTAAAACACATACGTAAGCATTTTTAATGGCAGAGACAGTCCTCCTGTCTTTGGATGAGCAATGTTAGACACAAGCTCTATCATACTGTAAACCCTTTATAAACACATTTTAATAAGTGAGCTAATAAATTAAAACACAAACTTTGATTTAGAGCCTTCTCCATGTCACTCCTTACACTGATTCTATTGGTCACCTTTTTGTGGTTATTATCATTGCTATTGTTAACTTAGCATTTCTCCAATCCTACACTCCTCTCCTTATCACATGAGTTCTGTCTAGCATGGAAAGGAAGTACAGTGGTATACAACTCAGGAGGTGGCCCATATGCCACCAATGTCTGCTGAAGGACAGATGCTCTAAAAAAGGGGGGCATGATATTCCTTAAGTCACACTAAGTAGGGATTTTCTGTCATCTTTCCACATGAGTCTGTCTTAGTGGAGCAGGAAATCACATGACACCCAGCTCACTGTGATGTGGAGCATACCAGGCCCCTGGAAGGCGGGGTGCAGGTATTTATTCATTATTTGGGACTTTATTTTTTGTGTCATTGCTGTGTGAAAAAGATGGGAAGAAATCACCAACATTTGTATGAGGAGAATTGTAACAAACTCTAGATTCCCTTACAAATAACACTTTGTTTGTTTTTTTTTTTGCTTGAGATCACAAACCAGCATTATTTTTCCTTAAAAAAAGTCTTTTTAGCAATAGCAAAAGCTTTGAGATAACAGATCCAGATTTCAGATCTATTTCTGTCACTTATGAGCTGAGTGGCCTTTGGAAATAGCCTGCAAATCTTTTTGAACCTTAGTTTATTTAGTAATTTGTAAATCTAGATCTTTTAGAGACTAAACGACAAAAGAGGTACAAAGTGTCAAGTGAATGGCATTTGTAACAAGTGCTCATTAAATGGGAGCAATCATAATGAATGTTATTCCCAGGCTGAAGTGTTTAGAGTTCCTGTCCAGGGAGCAAAACAGTAAAACTACTGTCTGATTATGAAGATCACACATATTATCAATGTGTGTTGCTTCCTTTATTCCATTGGTACATTTTTCAAGTGATTAAAATAATTTGGACCCCCATCTGTTACACCCAGATACAAGGAAAAGAAGAAAAATCAAGTCTTGTTTCACAGCCAATGACGGACACAAATCACAAGAGAGGGAGGAGATCATACAGACACAAAAGCCCACAGAGCAGGTAGCAACCTGGTTCCTGCCACAAGGAAGGAAAACACACTGTGGGAAGCTTGTAGTTCTTGTGATTATGCAGCATATTAAGAGGTTTAACTACTTCTGGCCCTTTTATAGCAGGTCTCCTGGAATTTTTTTCTTTGTAAATTCAATCCCAGAATGATTCGTATCTTAACTACTTCCCTTCCTCATTTTTCTTCTATTAAGTTAAAAGATAGTAATTGAACAATCATTTTTGTGCCATAAACTGATTCAAGAAATGGGTCAAGACCTTTACAATAAATATTTTATTCACTACTGCAATAGATGCCTGGCATATTTCATAATCTGGCACTATAATTAGGGACCAGGAATACAGTAGCAAAAATGACACGTGTGGCCCACATAGATATGAAAATTATAGTCTTTCAGTAGAGACAAATGCTAAGCATAAAAATTACACAAATAATTAATTATTCCTCCTAGCAGGATTGCCAAGCAGGAGAGCCAAGCAGGAAGTTGAAGGAGGAAGTGCCACAGGTACACTGAATAAACACGTTTTGCAATTTTGCCAAATTCTCACCTTTGTTATTGCTAGTACAGGGCTCTGATTTTATTCTGATTGCAAACTTCCAAACACATTCCTGTGATCAACTGAGGGAAAAGACATTTTCCCCAGAGTTACTGCCATCCACAGTGTCTTTTGGCAGCTCTGGGAAATAGGTAGTTTTTGTGAGACAGAGGATCTTAGAGACTTGCTTCACACAAGCGGGGAAGGTCATATTTAGTTGCGTTTCTGGGAGGTGCTGAGAAGGTTTAGCCCCATCAGGCTGGTGTAACCAGCTCACATTCATGCTTTCAGACCCCAAAGTACAACCATTTTTAGCTGAATATATTGGGGATTTACCTTAAAGTATGTGGTTTTTAAGAGAGTAAGCAAGGAGGTCACAAGTTGGAGTGATCAGAGGGTAGGCTGTGAGGGTGCACTGCCTAGGTTTGGCCCTGAGCCCAATATTTACTGGCCGTGCACTTTTGGGGATGCCACGCAGGTATACAAGAGGGACAGTAACAGAACCAACCTCATAAGATTGTTTTGAGGGTTAAATGAGATAACATAGAAGATACAAAGCTATCCTTGTGTACATAAAAAGTGCTTGGTACATACTAAGTATTTTATTTTCTGTGTGCATAATATTAACAAATACTTATGAATATTTTATTGTATGGGAACACTGCACTGAGTAAGAATTTCTACACATAGGCTGTGCATCCCTTCCCAACAATAAAGATGATTATCAAAAATAACATTTATCTTAAATACGTAAAATAGTAGACTCAAAATTTCAGGATGCAATTATAAATGTTGCAGAAAATATGAACAAAAGTTTAATAATAAATTGTTTTATGAATGCAATTTCCACAGGAAAAAAAAACCATTTGCCCCATTGAATGTCATTGGTTTCTGGTAACCACAATACTGTCAAAACTTCAGCCAAGCCTACTTCTAACATAAATGTCGCGAAGCCTTTCTTTCCAACTCAGAAATTCGCACACCCTAAAACCAGGTAGGTAGAGTAGTACACTCTTTGATTGGAGAGAAGGTAAATGAGTCAGCTGCATGACTTGTTTCCATAGTTTTTGTATACTTAGTATCCAAAACTCAAGACTGGACTAAGTACTTAAAAGGCAAGCATTGCTACTTCCCCCTCTCCTAAATAAAATGAACAAACCTTAACACTTGTAAAGCCACACTGCGTTGAACACACTGGACCCCTCCTATATCCCAGCTCTGCTCCATAATCTCTTACATATTTTAATTTTTGTGTGTTTATAAAAAGAAAGTAAATATTTATTATCTGTTTATTTTCATATGAGCCGGTGAGATGAACATGTCGGATCTTGATATTTCCATGTTACAGATCAGGAACCCGCGGTTACATAACTTTCCAAAGTTAATGAAACCAGTGACTTGCTTTATCACAAGTAGAATTCAGATCTCCTCATATCATCCTATCTTCCTGTGCATTGTATTCCATCAAGTGAGATCATAAACATTAGATATTTGAAAATAAAAATATTATTAACCATTAAATATAATTATGATTATAATCTTATGGATTGTCAATCAGTTACTTAAAATGGCAAGATACAGAAAGAATATGTAAAAACTATTCTTAATTAACCAGTGTCGTTGCATAAAATGTCATAATTCTTAAATTTTGAAATGTCTGTTGACTTCTTTCTATGTAGAATACATTGAAATTCTCATTGGATTTTTATTTAATTATGTAGACTTTGATTGTTCATAAAGAAGAGAAATATTCTTTTTCTATATCATTGGTGCCTGCACACAAGTTTCTCTTTGTTTTATATTAATAAATCACAGTTTGAAATTGAAGGGAAAATCAGCTCTGCTCCATATTTAATAATACTCATTAAATGTGTTCATAGGCCCAGTAGGTAGTAGGCAGGACGTATTCCCTCTGAGTCTGGCCCCTGGACTTGCTGAGTTGAACAGGCAGCTTCCAAAGGGCCATGTGTTTACCCATTCTATCTGAAAATTGATGATGTACATTCTTGGAAGACACTGTTCTGTGCTTCTGCACTCAGGATGTAGATGGGATTGGAGTACGTTAGAGAAAGGCAACAATGGAAACCTTACACTTTATGAGATTCATGAAGCGCTAAATAAAATAATTGTGGGAACCTGGAGAGTTAAGAGTTACAGAAAGAAATAAGCATGAAGACACTGAAATAGAGAACAGGCTGACAGTGACCAGAGGGGAGAGGGGAGGGGATTTCAGGGGAAAAGGGAAGGGTTTACAAGAACAAGTATAAAGGACACATGGACAAAAACTAAAAGGGGTGAAAATGAAAGGGAGGTGGCAAGTGCTGGGGGGGTGGGCTGGGCTGGGGTAAAAGGTAGAAAACTGTACTTGAACAACAATTAAAATAAAATAAAATAAAATAAAATAAAATAAATCTAAAAAAGAAATAAGCATAAATTTAATTACAAGGATCTCCCTTCCCTGACCCTATCTGTTACTCTTTTCTCCAAATTCATTCCTCGATATCCTGCTCCAAACCCTAAAACAGAGTCCTTCCCTTTGCCAAGGTTCTCTTACAGTTTATTTTCCTGAAAATTTGAAAATCTTTTAAGTGCTGTTCTCTGCCTTTAGCCAAAAAAGCTACCCACTGGGAAGTGAATAAAGACCACGCAGAGCCCTCCAGCAGATGCACCAGCAGTGAGCTGATGTTGATAACTGCCAATCCCAGTTTGCCTGGGTTTAAGGAACCCTGGTATTACAAAGTACTGTCAGAGATTTTTAATTTCTTTGGTGAGTCAGCTCTTCTACCCTGCTGTCCAATCAAAGACCTGGATGATATCAAGATGTAAAAGAACATGCTGCTCCAGAATTTACAATTTACCTTTTTTTCTGATTCAAGAACAAATGTGTGAACACCACAGGGTATTCAGTCACAAGAGCAAACAAATTAGATTAACAAAGAATTAAAAACACAATATTATATTCACAGTTAGATGACGTTCATGTAGCCTCAGTTATACATAACTATTCTGATGTGATTGAATCGAGAAGATTCAAGCACTGAGGCTAAATCTGTATAATCCTCTTCATTTGTGTTGAAGCAGAGACATTGTATACTTGAACACTGCCTTTCTTCACCCACTTGATCCAAATTTATTCAGTCAATGGGATTTTCTACTAGAAATATGCTTTGACAATTTTAGTATTGTTTTAGGAAAAATTTAAAGTCTAGCTGCATATTAAACCAACTATAAGGCATGTTAAGGATAGATGTTTCTATTGAAGAAAAATGAATTAAAATGAATCAATGTTTTTAATATGTTTACACCGGAGTCAGATCAACTTTATGACTAATTTTTTTTTTGAAGAAGCAGTCTGTCAATGAGTCAGCTTACTGAAGAAGCAAAATATAATGGTGCTAGCCAGCCTTTCTTTGGACTTGCCTATACCCGGCTTTTTTAGATGTGCCTTCTTCAGCTCAGTTATAATTAAGCTATTGATCTCTATAGTAGCAAAATCTACTCTGACTCAAAGTTTAAGCCATTGTAATGTTAAAGCAGAATGAGTATATCCAATCTCATGTGCTTGCCTGTGTTACCACCAATTTCCCTTCTTTCCACACCACTGCTAACAAGCACCCAAGTACCCTGCTAACTGAGAGGGCTTAGAATCTCCAGGTGTTAATTAAATTGGATTCCAGGACTTACGGATTAAACTCAAAGATACAATTCCACTCGCTGGAGTTTTATGATTGGGTTTTCAACACATTTTTTCTCAATTTTTATGTATCCTGAGTTATTCAAATGGACTATCACTCTGGTTCTTATTCTGAGTTTGTTTTAGAGATTCACCTAGCTCCCGATTTCCCCTGTAGCTTGGGTTTTTCCTTTATATACCAGTCATTTTCTGCTTACCTGAGTTCTGTTTCTGACCTTCAGTCCATGCCTATGACTCTTAATGTGGGGGCCAAACCACCCAGAGACTTTGCCCCTTACTCTCTGGACTCCGCCCAACTGGGACTACACAAAGGCAGAATGACATTCAGTTTGCAATGAACTGTTAGTCTCTAGAGCTCTTAAATATGCATTTTTCTCCTTGTAATAGAGTAAGTTTCTACACATTTTCAAAGGTATATTCACATCGTACTCAGTGTTTTAGAAATACTTTGACAAATCCATGATACTGAAAATTTTAAGTTGAATGACATTCAAAGACTAGCATATTTTCATGTATTTTCTTCATCTAAAAATGGGAGAAAGACTATCTGCTAAATACACTAATAAGAAGTAATAGATAAGAAGAAATGTAAAAGTTTTGGCACAGAGGGAATATTATAAAAGGGATATTTTTTTCTCAGAAAAGATATATGCAAATAAAAATATTAAAGTAGGGAAGTAATTAAACTTTTAAAAGCCCTCCATGTAATTTAACCTATTTTATTTTCCCTTGTTTTAAAATTCTTTCGTATAACAAGCCCTGGCTGGTGTAGCTCAGTGGATTGAGCATGGGCCTGCGAACCAGAGGATCAAGGTTCGATTCCCAATCAGGGCACGTGCCTGGGTTGCAGGTCGGTTCCCAGCGCGGGACTCATGAGAGGCAACCACACATTGATGTTTCTCTCCTTCTCTCCTTCCTTTCCCCTCTAGAGATAAATAAATAAAATCTTTAAAAACAAACAAATAAAATTCTTTGGTACAACAAGAATATAAGTCTTTAAATAGTAAAGAAAACATAAGATATTAAACAAACAAAAATTAATGATAGAATTAAAAGTTTCAAGAACTTTCAAATAAATGTTAGTTTAAGGTTTCAAAAGGAAGTTATAAAGATATATTTACTGAGACAAAGTTATTACATTTTAAAAATGATTAGTATCAAATGAGAAAAGTAAACTGGGAGTTATATTACCATATATTAAAACTTATAAAAGGGTACTGTTTTTTAAGGAATATTGTATTAATACAGAGAATATCTAAATACCAATTTGTCCAAATAGGTAAATAAATAACTAAACAAGGTATCCTAGAACTACATTTACACATACATGGGATCTTAATTAATGACAAAGCTGCTATTTCAAGTCAATGGGATATAGGATGATTGATTTAATACATTTCCTAGAAAATTAACCATTTCAGCTAGACTTTTAAATTATTGATACAGATTTGATTACTATTTTTATAACTTATGTTATCTTTATTTATATTTTTTCCTGTTCTCACCCTTAATATATTTTCTTCATTCCTTCTTAATTTTCTTCAAGCTTAAAAGATATATTGTCCTGCTGATCTTTACCAAAAAGAAAACCCAGTTCTTTATCAAATTACTCAAATCTAGAGTTTTACTATGTAATTTATTAATATCTTTTTAAAACATATAATTTGACTGTATATGTTTTATATATATTTACATTTGTGCCTTTCTGCAACTTCATAAGATGAAGTCTGACATTTGTCCCCTGTATTTACTTTATGCATGGAGATTTAGTTATCTTTGCATTAGTTTTTTTTGTATATGTGTGTTTCTTTTTCCTTTTTTCCCTTTTCTTATGCAGTTGAGTTTCTTTAAATATTTAGGATTTGGCCCTGGCTGGTGTAGCTCAGTGGATTGAGCGCGGGCCTGTGAACCAGACGATCGTGGTTCGATTCCCTCAGGGCACATGCTTGGGTTGCAGGCCAGTTCCCGGCAGGGGCCAGTTCCCTGCAGGAGATGCACAAGAAGCAACCATACATTAATGTTTCCTTCCTCTCTCTTTCCCTTCCCCTCTAAAGATAAATAAATAAAATATTAAAAAATAAATAAATAAATATTTAGGATTTGAAAAATATGTGTGTATAAATATATATATTTATATGTGTGTGGATGTGTGTAGATGTGTGTGTGCCTATGTGCCTGTCACTGTTTCTGTCACTGTCACTGTTGGTATGTGCAGGTATCAACTGATTAATGCACATCGATGGCAGCTCTGACGAAGCTAGGCATGGACGTGTGGCTGGGGAGAGAGGGCATTTTATACATCCCCTCGAGGTTGGCAGTATGTTCCCTCATATGGTGATGTAGTTTCTGCTTTTCACGATATCACAGTACTTGGAGTACATTCTGAAGTCTCTGATGCTCTGACCATTGCCAGTGTCATAACTGCGTCACAGAGTTGCTTGTGGCTTTTTACCCCAAAACGGGACTGATCAGCTCTTTCTTAGCCTTTAAATCATAATTAAATTGATTTCCCATCAGCACCTTTTTTATCCTGGGTTCCACTTCAAGAATCTTATAGTGTAGATTCTAGAGTTCTAGGGGAAAGAAACATACTTTTTAAAAAGGTTTATTATTTACATGTGACAAATATTTTTCATATCCATTGGCATCACTTTGATTCTATCTATATTCTCTTTTCTAGAAATTGGTCACAGACATAGTCTGTTGATAATTGTCCAGAATGTTCATATTTCCAAGGATTCCACTGGTTGTTTTCTTTCTTCTCTTTTGCCCTTAAATATCTTTTGTTAATTTGGTGTAGTTCAGGAAACAAGTCAACCATTTTGTGTTGGATAGTTCTTGTTTTTGTTTAACTATAAAAACAAACCATGCCTGAGAACAGCAGTCCTCAACTTCAGCCTGTAGTAGAATCACCCAAGCTTCTGATTTGACAGATGTGAAGAAGGGCCCAGAAATCTGAATTTCTAACAATTTCCCAGGTGATACCAGTGCTACTGGTAGAGAGCTACATTTTGAGCATCATCTTTAGAAGTCCTTTCCAGTACATATCCTCAAATCAAACTACTTGAGTCAGGGCTTATGACTTATAAGTTCTTTGGTTGAAACATTCATTCTCAGATGAGGAAAATTAGAATCAATGAAATTAAGGAACTTGCACAAAACTAATTGACTGACTGGTTGACCCTGGTAAACCCTAGTAACACATTTGGGGCAGGAGAGACATTAAGCTGTTGTTTTTTTTTTTAAATGTGGGATTTCACAACAAATAAGTGTACTTTTCATTTAGGAAGGCGATCTTTAATTTTAATAGAAAAATTGGGGGAGTTTGAAATCCACGCTGTTTTCTAACACCCAGTGACTATTATTCCATTTGTTGGAACACTTGTGCTTCTATTTGTCTCTCAAAGCACCACTGTAGACGTGTCACTGTGGGCATGGTGACATTACACACTATGCATCAGACACATTCACTTCTTCTTATTCTTTTGACCATTTGGCTTCTTTCTTTCCCCATTTCAGAAAAGATGTCCTTATAATTTCTGTGCAGGTCATAGGATTAGTCCTTGTTCACTGCTGTCACTTACTTGACATTTTTAAACTAGATTACATTTAAATATTACACATACTACTTACCATTAAGTTATAATTGCAGTGAAATTTAAGCTAGAATCAATATTAAGTGTTCACCCAAATCACTGCATTCAACTTAATGATTGCAATTGACTGATGTGAATTAAGAATGGCAGGGCATTTAAAAGCATTACAATGATCGGCTGCATTTAATTTTCACAGCAATACCCTCTTAGGATTTTTTACATGTTAATAGTCTTAGAATTCAGAATTCTATATTATGTTTTAGAATATTCATCAGATTTAGGGCAACAGTGTTCTTCCTATTGCTTAGGATATCCAAATATAAGAAACCTGAATTCCTAAATTTACTATGAATATTATGGCTTTATTGATGGAATTACACAAATATGTTCTCATCTTTACAAATTTCCCATCTTTACAAATTTCCCTCTAATGTTTCTCTCTTTAAAATTTTATTTACTTACCTTTAGAAAGGAAGGGAAGGAGAGAGGGAGAGAAATATCAATGTACGGTTGCTGGCCTGCAACCCAGGCATGGGCCCTGACTGGGAATCGAACTGCGATCATCTGATTCGCAGGCCCGTGCTCAATCCACTGAGCTACACCAGCCAGGGACCTCTAATGTTTCTTGAGTGTATATATAAGAAGAAAGGAGTAGACACAGGGTATGTTAAAACTACTGTATTTCAAATATTCAGGGGGAAAAGTTCATGTTTTACTAAACTTGCCCATAAAAATAAAACCAAAAGTCAATACTTTATAACCATGCTTCCAAATTTGGCTGCACTTACCTTGTCTAATAAGGAGAGGGCAAGGATGAGTGCTAGCATAGTAGGACTCAAGACTTGAAAATAACATCCCAAAGTGTTATACAGCTCTATGTATATGTAACGTTTGGAATTACATTCAATCTTCCTTTCTCTAATATCAATACAGAAATTTCTTACTTGATTAGTGTTGGTAAATTAAATTGATGTTTGTATTTACAGCGAATTAAACAACTTTTTAAGAGGGAAAGAGTAATAATAATTTAATTTCTATAAAATGGAATGTGATAGGACGATAGATACAATGTATATATTTTCTCCTAGAAAAGTTTTTTTCTGAACATTTTCAGAGCTGAGAAGAATTCTGGTTTCTAAACTAGCTTTTGCTTTGGCTCTCATCATACCCCAAAATGGAAAATAGCCAGTTGTGGAGAAAAAGTTGATAGTTTTGCGAGTTACAGGAATGTAGTTTAAAGTTTAGCTATGTATAGAGTCAGCCCTTTTTCCTGCCAAAATGAATAAACCTCTCAGTGAACCTCTGAAGTTCACCTTGAAGTTCATGGTGGAGTCCACAGAACATTTAAGCACAAAGGGAGTGCAGAATAGATGTAAACAGATTTCCACCAGTCAGGAAACAGTAGAACACTGATTTTAACACACCAAGTTAAAACCTTGTGATGTCAGCGTGAGTGTGTTCTTGAGGTGAGAGTCGGGGCAGGGGACTGTGTTTTCAGACTGAAAATATTGCCTGCACTTTTGAAAAGGTTTAACTAGAACATTCTTTGGCTTAGATTATTGAAAAACTAAAATTATTTTTTATTTTATTTTTATTGTTGACATTATTGCAGATGTCCCCATTACCTCCCCTTCCTTTGTGTCTGTGGGTTATGCATATATGTTTGTTGACTAGTTCCTTCATCGTTTTTCATCCAGCTTCTCCCTCCTTCCCCCCCCCCACAGCTGTCTGTTCTATGTAATCATGCTTCTGTCTATATCTAGTTCATTAGTTTATTTTCTGTTGGATTTCACATATAAGTGAGATCATGTGGTATTTGTATGTCTTTCACTGGCTTATTTCACTTAGCATAATAACATCAATCTGCAATTGAAAATAAGGTAATCCTATATTATTGAATTATATCAATTAAAAATAGTAAAATGGTTTCCCATAGATGGGTTTATCACAGCTCTATATATGTAAAGCTAAAAAAATCTAGCAATTCTATTCTATAATTATCTAATTATCTATTTTCAAACACATTTTTCAAAAATATATTAAATGTAATGGTATTTAAATCAAGAAGCATTATGAAAATGTGTTTATTTTAAATAGTATATTTTTCTTATTGGCTTATGGTATGAAAACTTCAAAATCTAAATTTATTGTGTTAAAGAAAGAAGGAGCTCCTACCCTTTGCAACAGCATGGATGGAACTGGAAAGCATTATGCTGAGTGAAATAAGCCAGGTGGTGAAAGACAAATACCATATGATCTCACCTTTAACAGGAAGCTAAACAACAAAACAAACAAGCAAGCAAAATATAACCAAAGACACTGAAATGCAGAACAGACTGACAGGGACCAGAGGGGAGAGGGGAGAGAATTTCAGGGGAAAAGGGGAAGGATTCACAGGAACAAGTATAAAGGACACATGGACAAAAACTAAGGAGGGTGGAAATGAAAGGGAGGTGGGAAGCACTGGGGGGTGGGTTGGGATAGGAGTAAAAGACAGAAAAATGTACTTAAACACCAATTAAATAAAAGATAAAAAATAAAATAAATTTATTGTGTTATATATGATGAGTGTTGAAATTTGAAATGGATTTTATATATGGCAAAAAGTATTATAGTAAACAACTGTTTCTATTGTCATACTGCTCCTTTTGAATGCCTATAGATTTATTCTGTAGAACTTTAGGACAGAATTATCTTTCATTAGTTTTTTCCTGATAAAGGAGTTTTTAGATTCATGCTTATTCATACATAGAGTTACCTCAACACAAATCTTATTGATATGAGAATGAGATCCTACATTGCAAACTTGAGTACAGGCAACACTATAAATCAACTCTTAAAGATAGTGGATAATTCATTAGTTAGAAAAATAAGTTCCATCAGAAAAATATAAAGATAAAAATTTTCCATAATCCATTTAAAAGAGACCATTATTTTTTAACATGGAAGTTATTTATTACTCTTAAAATATGTTTATACTTCATCAGACTCTGTTTAAAGTGGGAGTTTTCAAATATGCATTGTGAAATATACATTTAATAAAACATTGAGAAAAACTTTTTAAAAATTAAGTAAAATTAGTTCTGTGCTTACTGCAACACACCAGAAATCTATAAGGAATTCAATACTTCAACTTAAAACCCGAACACTTGCAAAAAACCCCGAAATACATTTATATTTCACATTTTTTTTTGTTAATCACATTGGTACCAGGCAAGAGCAATTGGCAAAAAATGTAGTACCTGAATCACTTTCTTTTTCTCAAAGCTTCAAGAAATGGAAGATATTTAGATATAAATCCAATGTAGAAAATTACACTGCGGATAAAAAGAGCTCCATAGAGTATTTTCAAGATAATTAAGCAGAGGATACTATAATTGTACGGTCAACTTACAGCTCTCAAGCAACCCTAGCACAGGAGAAGAGGTTAGCCTGCGGAGCCGCTGTGTGGGGCGCCACGTGCTGCGTGCGGGGTCGTACGTAGTCCGTGCTGTTCTTTGAGACTGTCAGGTCCAGCTTTACCAGACCTCAGGAAACCTTCATGACAGGGTGGCAAACTCTAGGTGATTCAAATGTGCATTTTCCTAATATAAATGCCAAATTAAGTTCCAAAAGCCAAGCCATTTGCTATTCTCACAATGTGCACATACACCGTTTATTAAATTTTGTTTTATGCAGTAATGTTCTTTATCTGGTGAAAACATCTGAACACAAGTAGGCTATTAATTATGTCTGAAACCGTGTTTCCACAGGGTGATAAAACATATATACATATGTTAAACCTATAACAATATGTGTAATAACCTGTTCTTCTTTCACTAATTCACTATAAATAGTATAACTATTTTAGGAATTGTTTGCTACCATTTGTTTTATTCTCTCCATGACAAGCATAGAGATGTGGTTCTTTGCATATCATTATGACAAAATATTTTTGTGGACTAGAATATTGACTGTTTGTAAGTACACTGGCATTAACATTTCGTTCAAGATCATTGACATTCACGTCATTTTCCCTTCTTTATTTATGAGCCACAGATTACTGTTGTTCACAAAAAAGGAGATTGTTTTCTAGAATATTATTTCAGTGGCACTATAACAGGGTACCTAATGGTATCATATGTAAAATAATATGTCTCTTTGAGTACTTACATTAGGAATACTTACAGATTGCATTATGTTCAGTGGTTTTTTAGTTGTTACTTAGTAACATGGATTCCTTTTGCATTATTTTTATAGTGGTATGTTGCTGATTGAACATATATTTGTAAAATAATATTTAAACCTTCAGAATCAGAAAAGTTTAAAAAATAGTTTGTCATAAAATGTAACATCATTAGAAAAAGCTATTTCATTGAGCAAGAAGAAAATTTGCCATTTCCAAAAATATAATAGAATTTAGAGATTGTCAACCAAAAACTGAATTTAGTTATATTGTAAGATAATTCTAAATAAATTCAAGTACACTGGAATGGAAGGTAAATTACAAAGTTATTTATTTTACTTAGTATTTCCATATTTGTTTTAGTTGTAAAAGAGCAGTCAATAACTGGAAAGATTTTACTGTGATAGTAAAAATGATTTTTTCCTAATTTTGGTTAAATTCTTAAAACATTTTTCCTGTGAGGCAAAATAATTTTTACAACAGTTTTTGCTTATATCAATCAAAGGGGCATAAAAGTAAAATAAATGGGAATTGAGGCAATAATTAGTAGACTATAAACCATGTCAAGAAAAAGAGAGAGAAGTTAGATCTATTGTTTGATGAGGATAGTATACTATTACTAAGGGAGAGAAAGTGGAAAGAACTATGTTAACTAATTTTATTTCTTTTTTCTTCAATTACAAGAACTAGAAAGAGTAGAATAAAGTGGAGATAAAAGTATTAGAACACTTATAACTGGTTAAATGAGATTGGAACACTAAACCCAGAAAATGTATCCTATCATGTCAACTGAATTCATAGATGTAATTTCAGAACACCTGTCAGTAATTTTAACAAACTCATAATGAAAAAATATGCCATAAGTCTAATGATGGGTAAATGATTTCAAACGGAAGGAAAGAATGGCAGCCAAAAATGACAGGTAGATCTGACAAAACTCTAGAACAAATATGTTTATGAAAGTTTCATTAGCACAATTTTAGATTTGTGATTTCAGAGAAAGAAAAAGATGAGACTTATTCAAAATTCAATGAGATACCATTAAAATGAATACAGAATTGTTGCCCAAAGCTAAAGAAATGTGGACTCCAAGCAGAAATCAGTAAAGTTTGCTAACCCTGAATTGGTATGAGAAGATTTTCATCTAACCATATCAGATTGAAAAATAGCAAGTTAATAGTGTATATACATGGAGACCCCTCTTGTATATAGGAAGAAAGAAAGAAATAAAAAGAGAGAGAGAGAGAGAGAGAAAGTAAGTTAGAAAACTCAAGAAGATATGTATTTCCCCTAGATCCCTTGCTCTTTCTCCAATATTGGAAAAATAATACCCACTCCTTGAGACGGTCATACTTAAGGTCCACAAATTATCATCCTAATATAATAGCCTCAATTTGCTTGAGATACAAACTCTTCTCCCAAATTGGCAAATTATCTTAACTGCCACAATATTTTTAATTAAGTATAAAAAAGTAAATTAAATTCAGAGAACTAATTCAGTAGTTCAGAGACTTGAAACTGTAAATTCTGCTAGGCAATGTATCAAATTTTAATTTGAATTAAAATTTACACTTATTGGATTTGTGATGGACAGCTGAAAGTATAAGATTTGATGAAGTCTGTAAATGGCACTGAGGTTTGCAAGATCTGGACTGACAATATGTATTATTTTAATTTGTGAGATTTACACGAGCTATTTGAGCATTTGAAAAGACTTTTTTGTTAATGTTGGAAATTACCCCATCCAGCACTTCTGGTCACTGTTACAATGTTAGATATGTTAAAGTTTAAATGCACTAAAAGTGTTCATGGAGTCTGATGAACTAAGTAAATAAGTAAGATTAATTCTGTTAAAAGGATGGTTAGTTTGTTCAACAAAAGTTAATTTAATATTAATATAAAAGTTTCTATTTTTACTATACTTACACATAGAAGTATAAAATATACAATTTGTTTTTTCCAGCTTCAGTGAGTTATAATTGACAAATAAATTTGTCAATTTGTAAGATATTTAGTGTACAACCTAATTTGATATACATATATATACAAGGTCACTCCAGAAAGTATCCAGCCATGCAGTATGAAAAATAGAAACATTTATTGAAGAAGAAACAAGATACAAAACACAATGTACATAGGAAATGATGCCTTAGTCCTATTCAAAGTAGGCACCTTGGGACCTGGCACAGTTCTTCCAAAGGCTATCAGTTGCCCAGTCATATTTTCCTGAATCTCATTGGTGGCCTGAAATCTCTTCCCTTTCAAAGCTGACTTTAGTTTTCAGAAAAGCCAGAAGTCACAGGGCACCAAATCTGGGCTGTAGGAGATCTGGTTCAGTTGGGTGATTCGACGTTTTGCCAAAAAATTCTCCAGGAGCTGTGATGCATGGGCAGGCACATTGTTGTGATGAAGCTGCCAATCACCAGTTGCCAATAGCTGCAGCCATTTTTGTCATACTGTATCTCTCAACCAATGAAGAATATTGAGGTAGTATTCTTTATTAATTGTTTGGTCTGGAGGGTCATATTCATGATGGACAGTGTCTTCCCAATCAAAAAACACCATTAAAATAATTTGATATTGCTGCAATTTTGCTGTGCCTTCTTTGGAGTGTGGAGAACCAAAGGACTTCGATTGGGATGACTGGACCTTTGTTTCCAGATCATAGCCATAAACCCAGGATTCATCTCCAGTTATGACCTTCTAAAGAAATCTGGTTCATTGGTAGCAGTTTGAATAAAGTCATTAGCAACTGCAGCGGGATGTTCCTTTTGCTCTGGTAGCAGAAGCTGGGAACCAATTTTTCCATGACCCATTTCATGCCAAGATCCTGCATTAAAGTCTCAGTCAGGCTCAGTAGTTTTAGAATCCCCAGATCAGCTTCTAGTTCTGACACTGTCAGTTGTCTTTGTTGATTGCAGCCTGCACACATTCAACATTCTCAGGTGCTCTGCTTGTGGCAGGCCTTCCAGAACATGGTTCACTTTCAACAGATTCTTGACCATCTTTGAAGTGTTTGTGCCACACTTTTATTTGTACTGCACTCATTGCATTGTATGTGAAAGTCTTCTAAATCATCTGAATAGTTTCCACCAAAGAATGTTCAAGCTTAACACAAAATTTGATGCAGATTCGTTGCTCTACTTGCTCAGTCATTTTTAATGTGATAGCTCCACAGTACACACACTTACTCAATGGCATCTACTGCCCCCACTGAACAATGAAATCATCATTGTTCACACATGCACAGTGTGGTCCACTCGCCTTGGTTATTGCCAGGTTATATTGATTCATGCACAGCATTCTCATTTTCAAAATTTCCTTTTTTAAAAAGATAAATTATAGACATATAAGAAGGAACTGCACATAGAAAGAGCAGTGAGGAATTAGCTAAGAATAACCTTGAGGCATTGGTTGAATCCTGATGCACACATATTAAAGGAGACTCCCATTGTCCAAAAAAAGAACCAATAGTCAAAGTTAACAGAAACTGGAAGTAGCTTGTATTCTTGCTGGTCTTAGTAGAAAGACCTTGTAGTATTAAAAACAAACAAACAAATGAAAACATTGGGTACAGTCTTCACTCACGTCCCAAGTCAGCAGTTGGAGTTAAATAGTCTCAGAGAGAAAGTATGGGCTGGATCTGCTCAAATAAACCTGAAGGTGGGCTTGAATAGATCAAATTTTCACGAGCTACTTATCTATGCACCAGAACGAAATCCAACACTCTCTAAAGTAATTCAATAAAATCCAGAAACAAATGACATAAAATTTGTAATCATAGAGCATCTAATAAAACATCCTCAGGCATGTAAGGAAGCAGGTGTCTGTGATCCACACCGGGGAGAAAGCCAAGCAATAAAAGCAGACCCCTAAATAACAGAGATAATGAAATTTGTAGTCTTGGGTATTAAAACAGTTCTTTTAAATATTGTGAGACTGATCTAGGATCTAAATAAAAATTTAAACATGCAAAGAAGAGAAACGGAAGCTGTGTCTCTTAAAAGAATAAAACCAAAATGAACTTTAGAAATGAAAAATGCAATATATACATAGCATGTGATTAAAACAGATTGGACACTGAAAAAGAAAAGTGAGCTTAAATATATACTAATAAAAACCATCCAAAATGCAACACAGAGAGAAATAAGACTGAAAGGCCAATATAACTATGAAAAATGTCAGTTGGTCTACGCATGTAATTAAAGTCCCTAAAGGAACAGGGACAGCAAAAATATATAAGGAAATAAATTATGCCCAAATTACTCCAAAACTGTTGAAAATGATGGAGTGTAGATCTACAAAGTCTATTAAGCCCTAAGGTAAAAATTAAATAAATAAAGCAAACAAACAAACAAAAAGACCAAGATGCCTTCACAAATGGTCAAAAACAAATAATAAAAAGAAAAAATATTAAAAACAAAGTGAAGTAGTAGACGTTACATGGGAGAACAAAATAAGACTCATAGTAGCAGCCTTATTGTCAGAGGCAGTGCCAACTAGAAGACAATCAACAACATCTGAAAAATGTACAAAGAAAGAAAGTAAAGGCAGAGCAATCTAGAATTCTATTTCATCAAGATACCTTACAAAGATGAAAACCACATGAAGATTTTTTTTCTCCTATGAAGAAGGTCAGAGAGAAAATGAAAGAAAGGGAGTTTTTCAGACAGAAGGAAAAATGATACCCATAAGAAATTTGGATCTCCACTAATAACAAATAGTGTCATAGATGAAAAATATGAGTAAATATAAAAGAACTTTTCCTCATTTTTAACCTATTTAAAAATAATGGAAAGCTAAAATAAAAATATACTAAGGGATTTAATTATGTGACAACAATGGCAGAAGTGATGGAAATGAACAAATCAGAGTATTTTTAGGCCCTTACGCCACATATGAAACAGTGTAGTATTATCTGAAGGTACAGAATGGTAAGTTAAAAATGTCTTTTTTAATTCTAGATAAATCATCAAAAACATTAGTAAAACAAGGAAATAATAGGGTAACAGTGGATATAAGCAAAACTATAATAACAATTTGATTAATCCAAAACAAGTGGAAAAAGTTGAAAAGGTAATAAACACAGATTTATTGAAAAGGTAATAAAAAGTTGAAAAGGTAATAAACACACATTTCTTTTCATAAAAGAAATGAAAAATTGCAAAATAGCTATAATTAGAGAGCATACAGAAAAACAATAAAACAAGGGCTGTATTACATATACGTTTTCCTCAAGAAACCCACTTTGGCTCAGTTGTTCTGACCAAAACTTGTGATTTACAAAAATATTCAGCAAAATAGATTCGATGGCTTGGTTTCTTCTCAAGAGATGTTTTATGGAACAGTTTTAGGGTTCCATCATGTTCACACTTGTTTCCAATGGCTTGTTTTAAGATGTAAAGAACAATCCACACAGCAAATGCGCACCACCACATTGTCAAGTTACTGAGCTAATGTCACATAACCACATATGATAAAATTAAGATTAAAAAATAGCACATAGAAACAGTGGGCACCAACCAAAGTGAAATATTATAAAATAAAAATAAAATTCTAAAATTTCATTTTTCCAGGGTAGGTAAAAACTGGCTTATTAGTAGAACATTATTAAAGACCTTGAGATCTGCATTAAAACATACTATATGACATGAGGACTTCCGCCAAGATGGAGGCATAGGTGGAAACACTGTGCCTTTTCCCACAACTAAGTTTGAATACAACAAAGGTTTGGAGAACAAAGACACAGCCAAAGAACAGAAAATTGAATTATACGGAAGTCCAACAACAATGAACTTTTCAACCGGGACCAGTAAGAGGAGCGGAGCCAGCAGCGGATCAGGGTGGGGTAGGAAAGATCCCCCGACCCAGGCATTCAGGCAGCCCAGAACCAGTCCGGGTGCAGGGCAGACTGACTGTGGTCACATATTTGTGCACAGTGAGACAGACCACGTGGGCCCTGGAGGGCAATCCCGGTGGTGGAGGGCTGAGGGCCGTGGCACATTAGCTTGCAGTGGGACCCAGTGACTCACGGACCCCAGTGACGGTGGCAGCTGCCGCACCTGTGGCTGTGGCGGCCTGAGGCGGCAGGCAGGACATTGCTTCTCTTTGACCCCGCCCCCACATACAGAGTCACAACCCAGCGACTTAGTTGCCCTGCTCTGGGGAACACTAGAGCTCCAATCCTGCTACGTAACAGGCACAAACAGCCCAAAAGATGGCTCAAGAAGAACTCAAAGTCCCAGAGCCAATAACTCTAAGCGACCAAGAGATTGCCAGCCTCTCAGAAGCACAGTTCAAAACACTGTTTATCAGGATGCTCACAGAACTCGTTGACTATAGTCACAAATTAGAGGAACATATGAAGGCTAAACTAATTGAAATGAAGGGAGATGCACAGGAAACCAATAGTGATGGAAAGGAAACTGGGACTCAAATCAATGGAATGGACAAGAAGGAAGAATGAAACATCCGACCAGAAAGGAATGAAGAAATGAGAATTCAAAAAAATGAGGAGAGGCTTAGGAATCTCCAGGACATCTTTAAACGTTCCAACATCCGGATTATAGGGGTACCAGAAGGGGGAAAGAAACAGCCACGAGTGGAAAACTTATTTGAGCAAATAATAAAGGAGAACTTCCCCAGTCTGGCAAAGGAAATAGACTTCCAGGAAATCCAGGAAGCTCAGAGAGTCCCAAAGAAGTTGGATCCAAGAAGGAACACACCAAGGCACATCATAATTACATTAGCCAAGATGAAAATGAAGGAGAGAATCCTAGAAGCAGCAAGAGATAAGGGGACAGTCACCTACAAAGGAGTNAAATCCAAAGACCTACAGACAAGATTGCTTTATCCAGCAAAACTTTCATTTAGAATGGAAGGACAGATAAAGTGCTTCTCAGATAAGGTCAAGTTCAAGGAGTTCATCATCACCAAGCCCTTATTATATGAAATGCTAAAGGGACTTATATAAGAAAAAGAAGATGAAAAATATGAACAGTCAAAGGACATCAAACTCACAGTTATTAACAACCACACCTAAAACAAAAGCAAACCAAGAGGACAGCTAGATCAAGAGTGGAACCATAGAAATGAAGAACACATGGAAGGTTAGCAACAGGGTAGTGGGAGGAAGAGAAGGGGGGAGAAAGTACAGAAAATAGCGACAGTAGGTAGAAAATAGATAGGGCGGAGGGCAAGAATAGTGGGGGAAATATAGAATCTGAAGAACTTGAGACACGTGGTTATAAACTAAGGGGGGGAGAATGGTGGGGGAGGGAGTGTGTGGGTGGAGGGGAATGAAGGGGGGGAATAGAACAACTGTAATGGTATAATCAATAAAATATATATTAAAAAAACATACTATATGACATGAATGCATCATAGTGCCCTGAATCCAATCCTGAAAGAAAAAGAAGTAGCAGGTAATGATGGCATCTCAATATCTGTGGTTTAGTTAATATTGTCATGTTAATTGCTTAGTTTAAAACTAATTGCTTAGTTTAAAAATGCACCATAGTTCTAGAAGATGTCAAACATTAAATAAAGTTTGTTGTACAATATATAAGAACTCCCTGTATATTACAGGGATGGGCAAAAGTGAGTTTGCAGTTGTTTATACGGAAATACAATAGGTAATAATAGAAGAACAAACTCTGATCTGTGTACTCACAACTGTAAACCTACTTTTGCCAACCATGGTAAATCTAAAATTATTTCAAAATAAAAAGTTAAAATGTATCAAAAAGTACAGTGGCATCTAAAGCACCAGGAGAATAGTTATTTTCCAATACAGAAGTATATTTTCCTTGGTAAAGGAGCAAGTAAGTGGAGAAATTGGTAAAAGTAATTGATTAGTTACTATGCAACTAGGCTTTACATGGATTATTAGATTCTATTTTGACAATAATTATTACAGTTGACAACTTGTTCTTATGATTTTACAGATGAAATAAAATTAATTTCTCAAAGTAGTAAGTTATAAATCTGGCATACAAAACAAAGTTCATATAACTATAAAGACCAGGACTTTCCACAATAACATAGAAGTCTCCAGTGTTTCAATTTCTCTTCTATACTTTCCTTAAATTTTATTTTCTTTTATTTTAATTTTAAGATGGATGTTAAAGAGTAGACTGCATTATGAGGATGATCAGAATAGTAAAGGGTAATGAAACAGTGAGGTTTATTCCAAAATAAAAATAAGAAAGAAAAAGTAGGTATATAACCATATGACAATTGGTATTGATAAGCAAAGTTTTCATTTCTTCAGAAGAATCCATACAGATTTTATGGGAGGGGTGCATCTTTCATCTTAAGAGAAATATACTTTAGCACTAGGTGGTTTAATAGTAAAATAAACTGATTTAAAAAATCTTGCTAATGTAATGGCATTATTTAAGTACAGGAAGGATGGGTTATTTTCTATAGGATTCTATAATTTTTTTACATAAAGATTTGATTTATTTATTTTTAAAGATAGGGGAAGGGAGGGAGAAAGAGATTAAGAGAAACATCAACATGTGGTTGCCTCTTGTGCGCCCCTACTGGGGACCTGGACTGCAAACCAGGCATGTGCCCTGACTGGGAATCAAACTCGCTATGCTTTGGCTTGTAGGCTGGCACTCAATCCACTAAACCACACCAGCCAGGGCTGAGTCTATAATTCTAAGAGCAAGTAATTCATACAAAGACACGATGGTATAAAGTGCACTAAATATTTGGATAATAGAAAATACTAATGAATAGCAGGATTAGATATTATAGTATCAGTGAAAATTGTTCAAGGATTTTGCTGTCACAATAAAAGACTGAGAAATATATTGCCAATCTAACTAATCTCTGTTATTATGACTTGGAGTGCAATTATATATCTGCTAAGTAGTCACTTGAAATCTAGTCAGTGACGAAATTTGGTGATATTTTTCTAAGACCCAAATAAGAACTACTTTCAGCTACTTTCTTTTTGCAAAAAAAAGGAAGGATAAAAATAGTACAACTGAAATTAACTAAGCACTTATTATATACCAAGTGTTATGCTTGATATATATTATGTAATTATAAATTCTGTTTTTTAAAAAGCAAAACTCAAGTCCTAAATCTGGGAACTACACAGAAATTTACTGGAAAAAAATGACCTTACATTTCTATTTTGTTTCTGACACATTCATACTATGCCTCCATGGTGTAGGCAAAACAGGTACAAAATATAAATATTTTCCTAGTAAAAACATTGACAACCGTGGGGAAGCAAGTCTGTTCAGTTCTTTTAATATTGGATTTTTGTAGTAACTCATTCCTTTAGCTTAAGGCGCCAATCTCTCATGCTATAAAAGGATGCAATCCTCTAAATCTTTACCAGTAAATGACCTTTTAGTATACATGAAGGCTCTGAAGAAGCAAAGCCTTCATTTTCATAATGCAGTCTGGGTGGTTGGATTAAAGGACAGAATGAGAATCTGCAGGTAGAGTGTGGACACGGGACAGAAGAAGAGGCCGGAGGGAGATGCATGTAAATTACCTTAAATATTTGTCTGGAATATCCCTGTTGATTATGTTTCAATTGGGATATGTTTCAACTGTATGATATCCTATGAAATCACAAACTTTTGTTTTGAGTTAATATCATTGTAAGGGAAACATAAGTATTGTAGCCCCTAATTTCCCCCAGGAATACACAGGATAAGTGACTACGGGATGGGCACACAACTCATACTCTGTATAAAAGGTAAAGCCAGTAGTAACTAGACATTATACCCTTTCTAACAGGCACTTTTTANAACTGCACAGAAATTTACTGGAAAAAAATTACCTTACATTTCTATTTTGTTTCTGACACATTCATACTATGCCTCCATGGTGTAGGCAAAACAGGTACAAAATATAAATATTTTCCTAGTAAAAACATTGACAACGGTGGGGAAGCAAGTCTGTTCAGTTCTTTTAATATTGGATTTTTGTAGTAACTCATTCCTTTAGCTTAAGGCGCCAATCTCTCATGCTATAAAAGGATGCAATCCTCTAAATCTTTACCAGTAAATGACCTTTTAGTATACATGAAGGCTCTGAAGAAGCCCTCATTTTCATAATGCGGTCTGGGTGGTTGGATTAAAGGACAGAATGAGAATCTGCAGGTAGAGAGTGTGGACACGGGACAGAAGAAGAGGCCGGAGGGAGATGCATGTAAATTACCTTAAATATTTGTCTGGAATATCCCTGTTGGTTATGTTTCAATTGGGATATGTTTAAACTGTATGATATCCTATGAAATCACAAACTTTTGTTTTGAGTTAATATCATTGTAAGGGAAACATATGTATTGTAGCCCCTAATTTCCCCCAGGAATACACAGGATAAGTGACTACGGGGTGGGCATACAACTCATACTCTCTATAAAAGGTAAAGCCAGTAACTAGACATTGTATCCTTTCTAACAGGCACTTTTTAAATAAAGGTAAATCTTTAACAAGTTTTCTTCATAAGTAAACAGAAAAATATCATGATTTTCTTCTAAAATAAATATATGTCTTCAAGTAATCCCAAGAGTTAGTTAATAGAGGTCCATTTGTGGTCTTTATTTTACCTGTGATGGTAAATTTTATGTGTCAACTTGGCCAGGCTACGGTGCTCAGTTGTTTGGTGAAACAAACAACATCCAGTCTAGATGTTGCTGTGAAGGTATGTTTTTAGATGTGATAAATGCTTAAATCAATACACTTTGAGTAAAGCAAATCACATTCCATAATGAGGGTGGGTTTCATCCATTCAGTTGAAAATATTAAGAAAAAAAGACTCAGGTACCCACAGGAAAAAGAAATTCTGCCTCAAGACTGCCTTTGAGCTTCATATGGAAAGAAACATCAATTCCTCCCTGAATCTCCAGTCTGCTCCTGGCTTGCAGATATCAGACTTACCAGTCCCCACAATTACACAAGCAAATTTCTTAAAATCTATACCTTAGATGGTAGAGATGACGGATAGATGATAGATGGATGGATAGATAGATAGATAGATAGATATGATAGATAAATAGATGATAGACAGACAGGTAGATGATATATATATATCTATCTCAGTCTGAAGAAACTGGACAAATACAATACCTTTATTAGAAAATGCGTCTTTGGTTTTGTTGTGCTCACTGCTTTTGTGAGCTGCATCCACATTGTCATTGTACAAACATCAGGGTTAGAATGATCCTGAAATTTGTGCTGAGTGATCACAGAATACAATCTGTGAACAAATAAATTACTTTTTATTAAGTGACAACAATGTCCTCCTTATGCAAATACTTATTTTTGTTCTGTGTGATATAAGCCCTTGTGATTTTTGTTCTAATTTTTAATTTTTTATCCCAATGCACTGCAACCTAGGAAAAACATGTTTAAGGTTTATTACTAATACCACTCTCCATAGAAGAATTTAAACAATTTGTAAACAATTTGTGTTATTCAACAGACAAAATAAATGCTTTCAGAATTTTTGATTCTTAAATATAAATAAAGTGCAAAAAACAATATACCCCATTCTTTCCCAGATACAATGCATAGACAAAGTTTTAGGGTGATAACACACCTCAGCATGAGTCTTATGCAAATAGAAAACTTTTTAAATGTGCATTATGTTAAATGTACTAATTTATATAAAAACCAAGCATATATTAAAATTTAAATTTCCACATAAAGGCCTAAAAGCAAACATAAAATCACTTCACCTTCAAAACCATTTCTTCAGTACTATTCCCTGGAACTGTTTCCACTATAAAAGTTTAGTACATCATTCTAAGAAAATGTATGTACATATACCAGCATATGCAAGCATACTACTTTATATACTATTTTGCCTCTTGACTTTTATTTTTTTTAAGCACATGTAAAGTCACAACATATGACAACAGTATAACAACAGTAACAACAGTATGAGGTAAGCATGTACTCTGATCCACCTCACCTGGCAGATGAAGAAATGAAAATGTTTGCATTAGGCTGTAAAGCAACTTGCCCAAGGTCACACAGGGAACAAGGGGGAAGACAAGGCTTTAAGAAGTAGAAATCGTGACTTCAGTCTGTGCTCTTAGCTCTGCATCAGGATGTCTTAGGAGTCTTTCTCCATTAAAAAAGAACTAAAAAATAGCCTTAAACCTTTTTTTAAAGACCATGTGGTTTCAGAAATATTTTTAAAATAAATAATCCTTTTCACAAGTTATTGAATGCATATTTTGCATTGTTGTCAGCATTCTCGTGGTAAGTCAGTAGGCATGAAATACCCTCCAAGAAGATTACTCGTTACCTTTAGTTAAATTTGCCCTTAGTTAACTATAACTTCTAACTTAATCAAATTATTGAAGTAAGCCCTCTCCACAGTTTTTTAAAAATAACTAAGTTAAACAAATTTATAAAGGAGTATTAGGATCTGCCTAAGTCTCTCAACAATGTACGTTTCGGATAGTAGATCAAATGGTGATACTTTTGTTGTTGTTTCTTCTTCTTCTTCTTCTTCTTCTTGTTATTGTAGTTATCACAATCACCTTATGGTCTGAGACCATAAGAAAAGCCTATTTCAAGTTAATCCCATTGGAAGACACTGTTCTGTCCCTTCTTCATATGAGGTCTTCAGACCAAAACCCTAGCTGCACAGTGAGAAAATGTAGATAATGCAATCAAACGTCAGGATTTTTCTCTACTCTAAGGCTTTCAGGAGACAATAGATGTTTATGAACAGCTATTTGAGAATACTTTACCAAAGGTTTTAAAAAGTAAGTCCCAAAGTTACCTTTCTCATCTCCAATGATACCAATCTTACCAATTATCTTTATTCAGACAACAAAGTGGAGTTTGTATTCCTTTTCCTCTGTGAAAATGACAATGAGCCAAAGAGTAACTTATCATTTACTTATGGTGAAGAAAATGAAACTTGCAAAATATAATGGATATAATAATACGTATTGCTAAGGTTGACAAAGTTCTTAGAAAGCCAAGTGGATCCCTTGGCCTGTCCTCCCCCAAAATGGGAAGGTCAGTAGGCATTTCACATAGGAGCACACAAAACAGAGCATTTTGCCAAATGTCACTATCCATATTTTGTTTAATTACTCTCAGACTTAATAAGAAGTGTAAGTTATTCTTTAAATTGAACTTAAAAAATTTACCTACTATTAAGCCCTTGAAATGTTGAATATTAAAAAATTTACCCTTTCTCTGCATCCTCAAATATTTCCTTTCCTGAACATACAGTACTTTTCAAATGAGAAACACACACCACCTCACAAATGTTTTAAATTTTGTTTTTTTTTCTTGAAGTAGAAATTCCCATGGTTAATAAATATTTCTTAGAATGTCTACTTTTGCCAAGTAAACAGCTATAGAACCTCTAATAAGTACAAGAATATTCTGATATTACATTTCATACACATATTCTGTAAGTATAGTTCAAAGCTAGAGAAAAAAATATATATTTTTTAAATGTTCCCATAATAGAGGCTATTACTCTGGAAGCTGTTCTACTGTTTTCTTTCTACTTCCATTATAGCTGTGTTTTACCTTGCCTATTTTTAGCAGATAATATTATTTAGCAAAAATAACACTTAAGACATTTCTTACAGGTTAAGAAAATTCTTTATCCAATTCTTATATGTGTTCTTGAACTTTCTGAGCACTACACATTTTTGTGTGAAATTTAAAGTAGTGGATAAAATGCATATTAATGTTATACTTTCCTTTTTCAAAGACTTTACTCTCTGAAAAGGATATAGGGATTTCAAAGAAATGACATTTTACCAAAAAGCTTGATCTTTTGTGACATGTCATCTAACTCTCATGGTGGGTATAATTTACCAAATTGGTTTGAAGTCATTTCAGGAAAGTACAGGAACCATGGTCAGCATTACTGATGGATTTATCCAAGTAATTGATAGTCCATTAGGAGAATCATTTATCTGAAAGCAAGCAGACCAATACCCACACAGTGCTCCAAACATACAGCCAATTTGAGAAGCAACCAGACAGCTGTTACCCACTTAAGAGTTTGCCTGTGGCCACATAAATAATGCCTCCAGTCTCCACTTCTAACAAGATTATATTTGCTACTTAAAAAATTGCTATTTTCTCTTGAATAGATGAATGTCACATATCCTGTAATTAGAAAGAAGCTAAGGAATATGCAACCCAGTGGGAAAAGGTGTGGAGGGGACGAGAAAGAGGTCTAACAAAAACAGGAATATTTAAACTAGTATATCAAAATTGCCTGAAAAGTCTTAGGCACTATCGCTACTATCTTAATTACAATATTCTAAAATCTCTGTGCCTTCTTATTTTTTTCTGCTTCCCTCTCTTCCAAGTTCCCTAGGGATTTCACACAGGGACTTAGACTTTCACTTTCAGAATGTCCCATTATCACACTCCATGACCAAGGTGGTCCCAAAGGTGTACTTAATTATATCTGTATTTTGTGTAAAGTGCTAAAACGTATTTGGTCTCAATGGTGACTAAATCCTGAAGAGCCAATATAAATACCCTCAAATTTCATTTTAAGCTTTTAGATTAAAAATTTTAAAAGCATTTATAACCATTCATTTTTATCTTAATAATCTAATTAGACTATTTTGTTTGCATATTAATAATCTCTGGTTCTATGTCTTGTAAACTTCATATTACATGTAGTGAAGTATTTATGGACTCACTTCCCATGATTCCTCTTCAAGGAATCACAAATGGCTGGACAACCTAACTGTCCGCAGAATCCTGGGCTGCTGTGGTGTACAGTTCTATCAGGTACATTCATGGAAGTTATGTGAATGATGCTCCCTGGAATTTTGCAAGGCACAGTTGTTCCCATGAAATCCAATGGTATTATGCCTTTGCAATTTATGTACGTAAGCAGCCTAGTTAGACCCATCATACCTTCTTTATTGTTGTTCCTTTGCTTCCATTACATCCCACTCACCATCTCTAGACTACCTCAAGGAGCTTAAACCCTGTTTATATTTCAATGCCTAATTAGGTTACCACATCTGTGAGCCCACCCGATGAAGCTGATATGCCCACTTCAGTGCTCCCATGGTGGTTTGTTCGTATGACAGATCTGCATTTCTTCTATTGTTTCCTGTGTACATGTGTGTGCATGTGTGTTTGCCTTTCCTGCTTTAGAGTGAGATATTTAAGGACATAAATAATAACTTGTTATCTCTTTGAATAATTATGCCATAGTGCTTGCTACATAATTGGGCTAAAAATTGTTTACCACACTGATTTCAGTGAAGTGAGAACTCTTACAGAACTCAATTAAGTACATCAGAAGACCTATTACCTTTAAGTTTTAAAAAAAGCCCCAAACTATCTACCTAAAATGTGATTCTTAAATATTATTCTGACTTTAAAAAAATTCAAGTTCTGTTTCATATGTTTTATTGAAGTTACTCCTCGCACAATACCAAGTACAGAATTACCAGACTCATAAACAGTTTCCCTGGAGCAATGCTTTCCTATTTCCCAGCTCGATTATTAATCCAGTGGTCACAGTATTACAAAACTAAATCCACAAGACTTGCATGATTCCCTTTTCCAGTAATCCTTCCAAAGCGTAGGCCTATTCATTATGATGCAAATTAAAACTGGTGCATAAGAAATTCAGAGCATTATCTTGAAGACCAAAAGTGCTATCTTCCATTAAATACAGCCTCTGTTTTAAACAATTCTCTACGATCAACTGGAAGACATGTTGCTACCAATTTTCTATAGTACACAGGGATTTCACCATGGTAAAATCAAATATATCAAGAAACTGACCATTTTGAAATAAATCATACAGCAAGGGCTTAAAGTATTTCTAAGAAAAAATATGACAATACAAATAGCTAATTGATCTTTAATAATTAGACATCCAGAAATCTTAAAAGGTCATATGGTATAGGCAGCTAGATCCATAAAGCTGATAAATAGAAATGTATATAATAAAAAGAAAGCCCATTCTAAGATGTAGGTAGATTTAACAAATCTCTCAGTAGGTTACTGAGAACCTATTATAAGCCATACTTAAATTAACAGATGTTTATTGAGAACTTACAATACACTAGGTTCCCTTATAGGACTGCAGTTAAGAGGGGAGAAAACACCCCTGGCTGGCGTAGCTCACTGGATTGAGTGCAGGCCTGCGAACCAAAGGATCATGTTTCCATTTCCAATCAGGGCAAGATTCCTGGGTTGCAGGCTAGTTCCCAGCAGGGGACACACAAGAGGCAAACATACATTGATATTCTCTCCCTCTCTCCTCCCCTTCCCCTCTAAAGATGAATAAATAAAATCTTTTTAAAAAGGGAAGAAGCATAAGCTTTTAACTGGGTGGCTATCAGTTAATATTTTAAATTGATGATAAGATTCTGACTTGCATTTGTGTGTTAGTAAATCAAAGGTTCTTTAAAGATAATCTCTAATGGTATTAATCAATTCTTGTTAATTGTAAAAATATTTGGGAAGATGAGAAGAGGTGAGAAAGGCAATTGTGTATGTGATATGGTAAATGAAGGGTGATCTAGTCTTTGAAAAATAAGCTTCCCGTACTTTGATTTTTAAAAGTTATTAAAACTTACAGATGCTGCTTATTTTTGGTGATCACCCAGATAACAGGCTTCTGCAAAATTGAATGGTGACTAGTAAATGTTAACTTGAAGATAGCTTTTGATATTGTCAGTGAAATTCATCTAAAAAATTGTTAAGTAATGTTTAAATTCAGCACAGATCAGAGTTTTGAACACAATTGACACTTTACTTTTTGAGATGTGACTAGAACACTAGAAGAATAACTGCTTATTAGAGTGTATTGTTGCTAATAAAAAGCTGGGCATTCTTTTTAAAAAAGGGAAGAAAACAGACAATTTTTTTTATTTCATGGAGCTTAGAGCAGAAAGAGAAATTAACCCCGGTTGGGACTTGGTTATGAGATAGGCTTTATGTCCCATGTAATTCTGTTTCTCTAAGCCAAACACAGTCCAGTGTTTTTGAGATCTTGGCAATTCTCTTATCCTAAGGAGCTGTCAACCAGGAATAACGAACGTGCCCATGTTTCCTGGGATAGCACTACACCTGGCTATGGCGTTCCAACTGCAGCTTTAGTCTGTGCCCCATCACGTGACAGCATGTGAAGGAATGGCCATAGACCCTCGATAGACTGCGCAGACTCTGAAAGCCAATTCCAACATTTAGAAGCTGATCTGGCAAACAATCCCTCCCTTCGGAACCCTTCTCACATCTGAATGTGCAGTTTTCTAGATGCCTGTACCTTTTCTCACTATAAATACAAGCTTTCTGTCAAACACTGGTGTTAAATCATCAGCATCCATCCCCAGCCAACTTACTTGCACAGCGGAATGAATCTCCCAACACTGAGCACCAGCCAAACCATTTCCAAAGAAAACAGGTATATTAACCCTTAGAATTCATTGTCTGTTATGTTAAATAAACACTAAACAGGATGAAAGAAATTGGTTACCTGGGGATTCAGATTTAAAGATATTTTTGTTAAAAGACAACAACTGCTTGAGTTATAATTTCACTTAAAAATATCTAATAACTTTCTTATAAAAACATCCATAGTGACATTGTTTCAGAGTCTGTTTCTGCACATGCAAAGCCAAACAAAATTGTTTCTCAAGAAAGTGTGAGCTAAACTGATTTGTTTCTGAGAACAAAGAAAGATTTACTTTGTTTATATAACATACAGTGAACAAAATGATGACAAAGCACAAAAGATACAAATACAGTTCCAGGGGTTTTCATGGCTCTTTAAACTTGCTATGTCTCAAATTTTTTCACTACCTACTTTTTGTAGTTAGGTCCAGAGCATAGTTAGAACTAGAAATATAATTAATCTTAATCTGCCTAGAACTTTTTCTCCCACCTTTTAAATTTTACTCTATTTGAGTAACACTATTATAAATATAATGCAAGCTATGAATGCATTTCAAATGTTCTAGTAACCACAATAAAAAGTAACAGAAAATTAATTTAAAATGTATTTTATATAACCCAATTTACCTAAAGTAGCATTCCTTCAAAAATATTCATTATTTTACTTACTTATTTATTTATTTTAACTTTCATAATTTTTTTTTATTTAATTCTTGTTCAGGTACAGCTTTCTGTCTTATATTCCCAACCCTGCCCACCCCCGACCCCATGCTCCCCACCTCCCTTCCATTTCCACCCCCCACCCTTAGATATTGTCCATGTGTCCTTTATACTTGTTCATGTGAGTTCATCCCCTTTTCCCCTATGATTCTCTCCCCTCTCCCCTCTGGACCCTGTCAGCCTGTTCCGTAGTTGAGTGTCATTAGTCATATTTTGCTTGCTTGTTTGTTTTGTTTAGATTCCTGTTAATGGTGATATCATATGGTATTTGTCAAGACAAAAGAAGTCTAAAAGAATACGCCTCAGACAAATATTTATTATTTTAAAAACTGAGATTTTTGTCTGATAACTGCCTTTTTCAAATTCTGGTGTCTTTTATTTTATTTATTTATTTTTGGTTTTTACTCTTTTTATCATTGTATTTTTTCTATTACTATTTATCCCTCTTATATTCCCTCCCCACCACAACCACCACACTGTTGTCCATGAATCCATTTTCCTTTTTGTTTGATCCCTCCGCCCTCTAACACCCCTCTATATCTGCCATCCTGCTCTCTATGAGTCTGTCTCTATTTTGTTTCTTAAGTGAGTTTGTTCTTACACATAGGAGTGAAATCATATGGTATTTGAACTTCTCTGACTGACTTATGTCACTTAGCACAATGTTCTCCATGTCCATTCCTGCTGTTGTAAAGGGTTAAATTTTCTTCTTTTTTTATGTCCAAATAGCATTCTATGGTGTATATGTTCCATAGTTGTTTTATCCAACTGATGGACATTTGGATTGCTTCCATATCTTGGCTATTGTAAATAATGCTGCAGTAAACATAGGGTGTTTATGTTCTTTTGAATTTGCATTCTGGGTTTCTTTGGATATATTCCCAGAAGTGGGATCACTGGGTCAAAATCTAGATCCATTTTTAATTTTTTGAGGTATCTCCATGCTGCTTTCCACGGCAGTTGCACCAATCAGCACTGCCACCAACAGGATAAAAGGGTTTGCTTCTCTCCACACCCCCTTCATCACTTGCTGTTTGTTGATTTATTGATGATGGCCATTCTGACAGGTGTGAGATATCTCATTGCAGTTTTAATTTGCATTACTCTGATGATTAGTGATGTTGAGCATCTTTCATATATCTATTGGCCATCTGTATGTCCTTGTTGAAGTATCTATTAAGGTCCTTTGTTCATTTTTTAATTGGGTAATTTGTGTTTTTGGTGTTGGGTTTTATATCCTCCTTGAAATTTTAGATATTAACCCCTTATCATGTGTCAGAAAATACAATCTCTCATTCTGTGGGCTGTCTTTTTTATTTTGTTGATGGTGTCCTTTGCTGTGCAAAAACTTTATACTAGCCACAGATCTAAAATCAGACTGGTAACTAGTAACAACCATATTAGACAGCACAGTATTATGAGGTGAGACTGAATCTGTGTCACTGTTTGGTAGTCACTACTGATCTAAAAATAGCATATTATTATGATGAGAGATGTTTGTAAACTAATATATAATTTAGGAGCATGTTATGTGGAATTTACCACATCATTCTACAGTGTGTGAAAGTATTGATTCAAATTATAACACTAAGCAACTGACTCAACTTACTGGTTGAGGAAGCCTAATATTCATTAACACAAAGAGATGTTTAATAGAAAGACATTTTAAAACATCAATAGTTCTCAATTTTCTCTTTTACATACTTAAAAACATTGAAGCAAAACACAGAATTTTAAAACTTAATTCATCATTAAGAATTAAAAATGAAGTAAAATAACAAAGAACTTTTCAACATTTTCAGAATTATAGTTGCTTAAGACAAATGTATTAATATCAGAGACACCCTTCTAATAGTCAGAATATATCTTTTCCAGAACTTTCCTGTGGAAAACTTTTGTTTTCTTTTACATGCACTCCAAATGCCCTCAGCCTCAACATCCTGTGTCGCCAAATGATTAGAAATTGGTTTCCTGGCTCTTGCTCAAACTTGCTAGAGTTTTGGTTTTCTGCAAAATTTCCTTTAAAGGTTTTTTCACCCCCTGGCTGGTGTAGCTCAGTGGATTGAGCACAGGTCTGCAAATGAAAGGGTCATCAGTTCAATTCCTAGTCAGGACACATGCCTGGGTTGCAGGCCAAGTCCCCAGTTGGGGGTATGCAAGGGGCAACCACACAGTGATGTTTCCCTTCCCCTCTTTCTCCTTTCCTTCCCTGCCTTCTAAAAATTAAATAAATAAAATCTTTGAAAAATGTTTTCTCATGAGTCACAACCTATACTTCAATTGGTGCCTAGAAAGCAGCATCCAGCCTCTGCCACAAGTTCAGTTTCCATTGGGGGTCTTGTTTCTCTCCATAAACTGTTTGAAGGTGATTTGCCCCCTCTTTGAGCCTGCTTGTAGGACATATTTAGCAGTTTCGTTTAGTGGCATATTTAGTATCTTCCAGCTGTCAATCAGGCAAAGAAGTCCTCCATCATGTCTGTCCTGGTCATTTACATTGCCAAAACCACTTCTTAACAATTCAGAAAGAATTGTTCTCTTTCTAGTGATGTTACCCTATTAACTGGGCCCTAAGGTGACTCTGAATATGCTTTGTGTCTCATGTAGCTCCTGTAAAAATTATCAATTTAATTTCTGCTCTCAGCTTCCCACAGCGGGTCAGATCAGGTTCCTGGGGCCGAATTAGCTATCACAGGCTCTCCTGTCTTCCACTCCCCAGAACCTCTCTCTGCCTTTGTACCACTGTTACTGCAAGCAAGACAGCAGAACTTAGAGGAGGAACTAAATATTTTGAATGATTTTTTTTATTTTTCATGATTGCATTTTCATATTTTTCATACAAAAAAGTATGTATTTAAAGTTTGAGAGTAGAGATTATTTTTAAGGTATTTTAAAATGTTATTTTGCACCCTGGCTGGTGTAGCTCAGTGGATTGAGCGCGGGCCTGCGAACCAGAGGATTGCGGTTCAATTCCCAGTCAGGGCACATGCCTGGGTTGCAGGCTGGTTCCCTGCAGGCCAACTCCCAGCAGGGGACGCACAAAAGGCAACCATGCATTGATGTTTCTCTCCCTCTCTCCTTCCCCTCTAGAGATAAATAAATAAATAAATTTAAAAAATGTTATTTTGCATAAGTGGTTGTGAAGATGTGTGGTTTTAAATAGAAACAGCTTTATTGTTGACTCTGTCTATAAGATTAATAAAAAGTTATTATAAAAAGTGAAACTATACCTATAAAATTTCCTGAAATCGCTAACTGAAAGTTTTGCAGTGGTTTGCTGCAAATCCCTTCAAAATTTTTTGCGCATTTTCTTTTGAACAAAGATCATATGATACATGTTTTATAAAATATTTTCCTTGATATATATAGTATATTTGACGACTACCTCAATTTTTTTATTAAATGCATAACATTCCATTGCATGCATGTACCATGAAAAATTAACCAGTTCCTATTGGTGAATAATGTATTTCTAATTGTTTTTTATTACAACCTCACTGGAAGAGATGAATTTTATATACACACTGTCTGTCCAGAAGGTATCCAATCATGTAATATGAAAAATAGACACTTACTGAAGAAGGTACAAGATACAGGAAACATTGTACATAGGACTAGGATGCCTCCGCCCCCTTCAAAGTAGGCACCTTGGGACCTCACACAGTCCTCCCAATTGCCATCTGCTGTCCCATCATACTTTCCTAAGTGTCATGGACAATCTGAAATCTTTTTTCTTTCAGAGGTGATACTACTTTTGGGAAAAGCCAGAAGCCACAGGGCACCGAATCTGGGATGTGGGGGGCTGTGTCACCTGGGTGATTTGATGTTTCACCAAAAAACCTACATGAGACATGATGCATGAGTGGGCATGTTGTTGGAGTGAAGCTGCCAATCACTAGTTGCCCATAGCTGCGACCTTCTGAATCATCTGAACAGTTCCCATGGAAGAATGTTCAAGCTTAATGCAAAATTTGATGCAGATGTATTGCTCTGCTTGCTCAGTCCTTTTGAATGTGATGGCCACTCAGGACACATGCTCTCATTCAATGGCTTATACTGCCCCCACTGACTAGTACAGTGAAGTCATCATTGTCCATGCATGCACATTTCAGTCCACTCTCCTTGGCTGTCAGGTTACATCGAAGCCATGAAAACCATTTTCATTATATTAACAATAGTTGGACTTTTTCTGGACAGACCTCATAAGCTGGAGTTTATTTCAATTGTATTTTCTTGAGAATTCCTTCAATGTAAAACCCAATATCAAAAGCTATCATATTGCATTTATTTACTAATTTATTTTTAATATTACTGTTTAATGAAATATTAAAAATAATACATAGATTTTGTCATTCAGAGTAACAAGTTTCAAATGTTTATTCCATTAATATCTGAAAAAATAAGAAAAAATTAAAAATAACAATAAATAAAACAGTAAAGGTATTCTTAATTAACTAAAAATAAACTTACAGAAGCATTTAAGTAATATATATCATACTCTTTAAAAAATTAACATTATACTTTTGTCATCTGTCAATATGGATACCTATAGTTGTACCTTATTTCCAATGACTTCATAGTATTTCACTCTATACATCTCAGATAACTTATTTCCTAATAAATGACTTAGAAAATATATCTAGTTTATATTATATTAAATACCATTTATAAATCTTTATTGTTTTGGGTAAATTTAAGATATAGACTTAGCAAAAACAATTTATGTATTAAGAGATAATACTTTTTCAATTCTAATATGATGCAAACTCTGGCTCCTGGTTTCCACAGTGTTATGGATGGTATGAGACAAATTCACATGGACTACCAAGTCCTGTGGAGGAAAAGGGACAGCATGGTCACTCTCTCAAAGGGAAAGAGGCAGACCCTTGCCTTGACAAGCTTTTATTGCTTTTCTGGGCACATTATATTAAGGACAGTTCTCATTTACTATGCAGCTTCATTTACAGAAAACAAAGGAAAGACTGTTGCTAATTATTTCAAATGAAGTGTGTTGCAGACCAAGGAGAATGGTGGTTGAACCAGTTATACTCTGTACTAGGGAGGTTTAGCACAGACTTTAGGAAGTTACAGTAAGCAGTTGATGCCTCAATTCAGTGTGAGGGAGTTTTAGCAAAAAGCAAGTCTCAAAGCAGCCTCCATACAATGCAGGCCTGATTCCCTTCAGGAGAACCTATCAGTGGGCATGAGTCCTGTTCACCAGACCTTGCTTTCCACTGGCCTTTCTGAGTCAGAGCTGGGCCCAAACCACACAGAATGGTCTTCTATACTAACAGATATTGCAAAAATATCTAAAAAATTTAGACACTTGACAAAAAAAATATGAAAGTGTCTCTTTCTGTACACTTGAAATTTAAGAAATTATCAAAATGTTTCATGTGTGCCAAATACACAGGTAGCAAAACAATCTCATTCTCACTTTGTTTAACATTTCTAAATGTGGGACTACTATGCTGTATTCCACATTTCTTATTTCCTAACTTTTAAATATAGTTTCACTACATACTATTTATTTTAATGTTTATATTATTTAATTTCATAAATTCTCAAATTCAGATAGAGATGTCATAATAAATTAATTTTGTGACGTGTTTTATTTGCTCAATATTTGCTGGTGCACTTCAAACATATAATACACATCATGCTAGTTCATTAATTTTCCTGTTATTACGCCCCATACTCATACTACACTTACTTTAGTTCAGTCCTTGGTTGTTTTACTTTTGAGTTTCTTCTAGGGTGGTTTTTTTTGCTATTAAAATGACGATAATATTATGTCTACTAGTTCCAGCATATAAATATTATATTGAATTGATATAGTTATGAAAATAGCTGGGAATTAATATAAGCACATTTTAATAATGTGTAGATCATTCTAATTGTTTTACATATTGGTTGAAAGGAATACAAATTGCTAATAAGATATAACCATGACTGATTTTTTTTTTACTTTGTACCTTATTCAAATTAAATGGTTGATCTGGCTTCTTATTATAGTTTAAATCTACTTTCCTCTAATTTCTGAAAAAGTTGACCATTTGCTTTTATTTGTATAGACTACCCATATTCTTGCTTCTGAGATATACTTCTTTTCATATTTTGTTAAATTGTTTGCATTTTAAATTGATTTTAAATGTTATATCATAGCTTATTGCTAACTGCTTATAAAAAGTTTCTTCTCCTTTGTTATTTATATTTCACTTTTTAATTTCCATTTGTGGAATAAATTACCAGTTTTCCTCATTTTTTTGTTCTCTATTTCATTTAAAAGTATTATTGTTAGAGTAGGTAGCCAGTTAGATACTAACAAAAAAAAGGAGGAGCAAAAGTATGTTATGATAGAAATCCTATTTCATTAATTCAGATAGGTAAGCACTGGCCCAGTACTGTCATTGAATAGATCATTTTTTCCTCATTGATCTCACTGCTGTTACATATTGAATCTCCTTTTATCTTCATTGATTTGCTGATAAATTTCTATTCAGTTAGTTATTTTCTATTTGATATCACTTGTCCATACCTACCTTTGAATAACTATTACATAATAAGAGTTGCTACTTGATAATCCTATGCAAATATACATCCTATGTTTTTAACTTAGCTTCATGAAAATTCTAAATCTGTTAAGGCAACCTCATATTAATCTTTTGCTTTGAAAATATTTTGGCTCTATTAGGACTTTTGCTCATTTTATAATCCCTTTACAATTAGTGAGTCAGATGCCATAAAATAATTTTAGAATTTTTATTATAATTTCATTGAAATTTTAAAAATTAAATATCTTTAAATAATTTAAAATATTTATTAAATAATGTCGTTTACAGTCATTAGAAGATTGTTCATTTCTTTTATTTTTATTTTTGTTCAGTTACAGTTATATGTGAATAGTTTTTATGTGGCCATGAATATTCTCAGTAATTTAATAAATCACATTTGGATAAATTTTTCCAGAATTATATTCTCTGTTATTTTAATGACCATAAGTAAAAAAAAAAAAATAATTAATTATAGAGCACTTGCTTTGTGTTAGACAATAAATTCCCATGAAAAGAAAAATGACTTGTCAAATTCTTATTAGGTAAATCTCAGACAATATAAATATATATATATTTACTGAGCTCTTTGCCAGAAAAATAAATCCCACAATGTTTCTTTGGAAGTTCACTAAAACTAGAATGTTAAACAGTAGCATTTCTCACAACAATAGTGAAGTGTTTTCCTACTACTTAGAGCACTATGAAGTGGGAGTTTTATTCCATTGGAACAAGAAAGTTCTGAAATGAAACAATTCTATGTGTCTTAATCATTTCTTGGCACAGGGCAATTGTACCTTGCCATCAGTACAGCAAACTAATGCTATCTACAACAGGCATTACAAATTCAAATGCCTGTGGGCCCTGGCCTATAACACAAATGGGGAAGCATCCGGGTGTGAGACAGAGGAGGCAACCTAGTCTTCTGCACAGTTCAAAGTGCCCTGTTTAAGAGGACTGCAGGGTGTAATCTAAAAGATTATCACACAGTGTTGTCGGACATTTTCAGTCTTCAAGGAAAGTTGGCAACTTGAAATTTTTATAATATGTCTAATTTTGAAAATGTCCTGCTGAACACTTATAATACCCCGGTAGGTTGCATGATATTTATATGGCCCATGCATATATTATACTTCAGATATAAAGTCTTTACATTTCATTTAAATGTAAAGTCTTTACATTTACATCTTTCATTTTGAGAACAAAAAAGTGAAGAGAAAAAGAGAATATAAGAACAGAGAGAAGAAAATCCATTCCAGTAGAGGAGCTGGGCTCACTAACTTAATATTTGTAGTATAAACTGAAAAGAAAAACAGAGATGAAATTTTTGTTAAAAAACCGAAGGCAGCAGAGAAAAATGCAATTTTTGAAGTTATTTGGCAGATGTCGGGATCTAATAATCCTGGTGGCTGTTATGTAATTAATGACTGTATTCTTTTTCAGGGGTGGCATGGTAGCTCAACCACCTAAATCTTAATTTGTAATCTTAATCTAAATCCTTATTTGTATAATGAGAATAATTACTAAAACTTCATGGGATTTATGAAATTATTAAAATAAAATGATATTTATATCTTATGGTAACAACGTACATGTCAGCTACAGAAGATAGACTTTATGGTTGTCCACTTATATTTCTCTTCCTTTTCTTGTTAGATGTTATTTGGAATATGATTGGGATTATGGCAGAATATTTACAAGAGTAAATGTGGACTAACAATTTAGGTTGTAATCATAAAGGAAAGGGAGTTTAGGAGAGTTTGCAAGATAACATTTGTATCTAATTATATTATTATATTCTCCTAAGCAACCATTAAAATAAAGAAAAAGGAAAACAACATTCAAATGAAAACATTGTTGGTAACTATTAGGGCAATAACAGTGAGAATGAGAGATAGGAAGACTGAGAGTAGATTTTGTTAGTTGCTGAAACTTAACGAAGTCTAGCTGGAAAAAGTCTAACCATTGTTAACACAACAAGAATGCATTGTGTGACTTCAATGTAACCTAGCAGCCAAGGACAGGGGACTGGAATGTGCATGTGTGAACAGTGTTGACTTCACTGTACTAGTCAGCGGGGACAGTAGAAGCCATTGAGTGAGCATGTGCACTGTGCGGCTGTCACATTCAAAATGACTGAGTAAGTAGAGCAACAGTCCACTCCAATTTTGCATTAAGTTGAGCATTCCTCCATGAAACTATTTGGATGATTCAGAAAGCCACAGCTTTGGACAACTGGTGATTGGCGGCTCCACCATGATAACGCACCCACTCATGCATCACATCTCATACAAGGTTTTTTGACAAAACATCAAATCACCCAGATGACTCAGCACCTCCCAGCCCAGATTTGGTGTCCTGTAACCTCTAGCTTTCCCAAAAAGTAATATCACCTTTGATAGGGAAGAGATTTCAGGCCATCGATGAGATTCAGGAAAATATGACAGTGGATATGACAGAGGTAAAATATGAAGGGGCAGCAGATGGTGATTGGGAGAACTGTGTGAGGTCCCAAGGTGCCTATTCTGAAGCGGACCAAGGCATCATTGTCCTATGTACAATATTTCTTTTATCTTGTATCTTCTTCAGTAACTGTCTCTGTTTTTTACATTACAAGGCTAGATATTTTCTAGATAGGCCTTGTATTTCAAGCTTATAGTGCTATTTTTACTAACAAAAAACACATTTTAATTTATACTTTTTATACAGGTCATACATTTTAGTAGTATCTGAAGGGAAAAGTTGGCCAGGTACCACATGAATACAGAATGAGTTGTGTTATAGGATGGGAAGCCTGTATTTAGGGAACCCACATTTTTCATAGTGGGCACTGGCTTCCCAGACCTTTGGCACAAAGAGAGGCATTATCTTTATTGTACTAGATAGTGAATAAGTACATCCTTTGAACAGAGAAATATAGTATGTTTACTTTCCAAAGTTGTTTGCTATACAAACATGCCTTGAAATGTGGCCAAAACAAAGGCAGTCAGTGCCTCACAGGATGTACAAAAAAGAAACTCTGTTTACACAAGTGGAATAGGGAAACTGAGACAAGAACATTAAGCAAAGCCCAACAATTCAAATAATTTACAACTAGCTAATGAATCACAAGACCTCATGTTCCCCAACCAAGAACTCTTGAGGGAAAATGACTTAGACTTTTCTTCCCGGAACAGAGAATGCCAGCTTAAATCACACTGGTCTGGGAAATAGAGAACAGATACCCAGTTAGTGGCATGTGCACCAGTAAACCCAAGGAGAGATGAAATCAGAGGAACAAATAACAAAAACCCCATAAAAACCAGAAAGACTTAAGATAAAAGTAAAACAGTAACACAGACCAAAGAATAAATCCCCATATGCTCATTTTGATGCACCAGTATATTAAAAATGAACCTGAAAACCTACTGACTATTCTGCTGAGACCCACCCCCTAAGATTCTTGTCCACAGAAGAGAGATGAAAACCTTCAAGACAAAGACTAGGTGTGGGCTCACTCTAGAGCACCCCCATACCCCCACGCCCCTTCTGGGCATAAAATGTTTACCTTCTCCTAAACACTAAAGGTCCCCATAAGACTTGCACCCATGGCAGCAGCAGGCAGTGGCATCTCATCCTGGGCTTCCCCCCAATCCTGTCTCCCTTTTTTTCCGACTTCCCAGTAAACTAAAAGCAGCCATGCTCTGGCTCGCTTTTTTCTTATAACATTTCAAGGGAGCCAAAGCAGAACACTGCACAAGGCTCTCTCGCATTGTTTCTTCTACTCTATATATTCTCTTTATTTCACTCTCTACAGCTTTAATAAATGTACTCTCAAAATCACATGGACTCCTGTTGTAAAATCTTTCTTACATGAAGTCAAGAACCCGCACACTGCAGGCTGGCCTGAGGCAGACCCACTTCAGGCTGGTCCCTGTCTGGCAACATATGACTTGCATAAACTGTGGAGAATTATTTCCCAATATTCTGTAATAAATAACTTGTATATGTAAATGAGCCCAATTTTTAATATTCATTGTTTTTTAATTTCTTGATAATCACTTTTCTCTCCCCACTATGAAAATAAAAATGGACATAAACCTATTTAGCAAAATTTCCTTAGTCTCTACTGTGTTGACTTCATGCAGAGCATTAAAGATTAAACAGTAAGCTAAGAAATGCCTTTGGCCTACAGGGCCTCCCACTCAAGCAAATGGCCATTCAAGAATGTCAATCATTAGTTGTATTATAACAGAAGTGCATACAAAGCTACAGCAGTAGATAGAAAGAAATGCTTGGTTTTGCTTGAGAGGTCTCTTTCTAAGTGCACTTTACCCAGTAGTGCAGACTCTAAATTTCTTAGAGGAAGTAAAATATGAACTGTATTTTGATAAGTAAGTTTTAATAAGTAGAAGTAGAGGGAAGTGGTGGGAGGAGAGGGTGCAGGCAATGGAAATAGGTCACACAGCAAAAAGAAGGCCATGGCATGCCAAAGGATTTGCAAATACTTTTTGTATCTAGAACATAGGATACATGTGAGATGACAGAAATATTTCTAGAATATCATGGAGGGTAAATCATGAAAAGTACCTTTTATTTTAAGTATTTGAGCTTTACCATAATATAGTAGGAACTGATAAGGACTTCAAGAAAGTATATTAATTTTATATTATACTAATATTTTCTTTTTCTAGGGAAATAATGCTAAATCCTTATTTTCTATAGAAGTGGCCTTTTACCTAGAAATATATACTCTAATTAAAAATAGTAAATAAGCTTTTTTATTTTTCTTAATATCTTGGCCGCATTATGAATTATAGAGTATGTTGATAGCAAAACATGAAATGGAGATTTTTGTTTGAAGTTGTCTTCAAAAGCTGATCATTCATGAGGGGGGAGCCCCCCAAAATACCAGAATTTTTTACTTAAAATTGTGTATTTATCCAACATGTTTAAACTTCAGTCACCTTCAAAGTACTCTCCATTTGATGCAATACACCTACTGAAACATTTTTCCACTGCTCAAAACAGCTTTTAGACTCATCAATTTTTTTTATATAATTTTTATTTAATTCTTGTTCAAGTACAGGTTTCTGTCTTATATTCCCAACCCTGCCCGCCCCCCACCCCATGCTTCCCGCCTCCCTCCCCTTTCCACCCCCCACCCTTAGTTATTGTCCATGTGTCTTTTATACTTGTTCATTTGAGTCCATTCCCTTTTCCCCTATGATTCTCTCCCCTCTCCCCTCTAGACTCATCAATTTTGATGCCTTTTAGTGATTCTGCCATTTTTTGTTCACCTCTTCCGCATCAATAAAATTTTTCCCTTTGAGGACCTTTAACATCCAGAGAAACAATAATATGTCGCTCAGGGAAATGTCAGGTGAATAGGGAGGGTGGGGCACAGGGGTCAAGCAATGTTTGGTCAAAAACCGCTGAACATTCAGGGCAGTGTAGCTGGTGCATTGGTAAACCCCTCATCATGAAGTGGGTAAACATGTTGAAAGAGTCTTCAAATGAAAATCACTGAGGCTGAATGCAGTCTGTCACAACAATGCCAGCTGGTACACTGATAAAGATGGGGTCCTAGAACACTCACCTACTGGGGGAAGCCTTTACTATAAGGCTTCCAGAAGATAACTCTGTTTTTTGGGCATCTCCCATCATACATGGCAGAAAAGGTCCAATACTTCAGATCCCTGATGATGCAACAGCAGTAGTAGGTCTTGTGAGGAGAGTTGAAGTAGTTTCCCAAACAGCAGTCTACATTGCTTCATATGGGATTTGACTGCCTGCATTTTCTTCTAGGATTGTTATGGTTTTATGACTTACATTTAAGTCTTATCCATTTTGAGTTTATTCTTCTGTATAGTATAAATTGGTGGTTTAGTTTCTTTTTTGTGATATCCCTGTCCAATTTTCCCAACACTGGTTATTGAAGAGATTGTCTTCATTTAACTGTACATTCTTGCCTCCTTTGTTAGGCATGGGTTTATTTCTGGGCTCACTGTTCTGTTCCATCGATATATACAGAACAGAGGGAAATAAAGAAAAACAAAACAAAACAAATGGAACTACATCAAACTAAAAAGCTTCTACATAGAAAAAGAGAAGGATGAAGTCAAGGAACATGTATAAAGGACCAATGGACAAAGACAATGAGGGGGGTTGAATGTGGAAAGTGGGGGGTGGGTAGAGCAGGAGAAAGTAATAGAAAAAATGAGGACAATTGTAACTAAACAACAATAAAAAATAAATAAAATAAAATAAAGAAACTGTCAAAAAATGAAACGGGAACCCACTGCATGAAAGAATGTATTCACCAATGACACATCTGGTAAGGGGTAATCTCCAAAATACAGAAAGAATTTATAAAACTCAACAACAGAAACACAAACAATCCAATTAAAAAATGGGCAAAAAGCTTGAATATGCACTTCTCCAAAGAAGATACATAGATGGTCAATAGACATAAGAAAAAAATGCTCAACCTCACTAACCATCAGAGAAATGCAACAAATCACAATGAGATATCAAAACCACAATGAGATATCACCTCACACCTGCCAGAATGGCTACCATCAATAAATCAACAAAAAATGCTGGCAAGGATGTGGAGAAAAGGAAACCCTAGTACACTGATGGTGGGAATGTGGACTGCTGCAGCCACTGTGGAAAATGGTATGGAGTTTTTTTCAAAAAAATTAAAAATGGAAATGCATTTTGATCCAGCAATTCCCCTTCTGGGAAAATATTCTAAAAATCCAGAAATATGAATTTGAAATAATTACACACAGCAATGTTCATAGTGGTGTTATATATAATTGTTATATATAATAGCCAAGATCTGGAAAAACCCCAGTGCCCATCAGTGAATAAGTCAGTAAAAAAGGTGTGAAAAATTCACACAATGGAACACTACACAGCCATAAAAAGACAGAACTCTTACTATTTTTTTTTTCTGACAACATGGATGGACCTACAGATTATCTAGGGATGGAGCATGGAGTAAGTGAAATAAACCAGACAGTAAAAGACAAATACCACATGATCTCACTCATATGTAGAATCTAATGAACAAAATAAACTGATGGCAAAATAGAAACAGAGGTGTGGATACATGGAACAGACTGACAGCTGTCAGAGGAGAGCAGGGAGGGGGTACTGGATGAAAGAAGGGGGAGGGATTAGGGTAAGAATTTATATGCATAATCAATAGACACAGAAAACATTGTGGTGATGGCAAGAGGGATACAGGGCTGGGGCTGGGTGGAGGGGGGCAAAGTGGAGGAAGGGGGTAGTAATAGAGTCAACAATAAAAATAAAGTAAAAAGATAAATTGCTTCATATGGACAGAGAGACTATATACTCAGTTTCTCCTTTCTACAAGATTAGTTGATTAGATCTCTAACTTCTGTGTATTGAAGTGGCCAGGGAACTAGGAAAGGGCAACTTAATAGTATCAAATATGACAAGATGTTTAGTGGGCATTTTGATCAAGACATTCAGACAAACAAATTTTCATCCAGGCAAATAAACCAAAAGACAAAACAGATGCTTTCCTATTGTTTACTACACCCTTGCATACAATATTGCATGCTACAAGAAATTCACATGTATTAAATTTAAATTTAATTATAAACATTACCCAACAAAGTAGGTTCACTTTTGTACCCCATTATTTACAAATGAGAACACTGAGATACAAACATTAACTTTTTCAAGTTCATAAAGGGACTAAGTCAAGATTCACAAAAAAGCCAGTCTGCCTCCTGAGCCCACACCCTTCAAAGCAATTATGTATATCATACATTGAAGTTTTTAACACAGCCTTGATAACTATATGACAATCAAGTTGCTGAGCCACCTCATTTTGAAGATCTACAGTCTAATTTTTCTAAGGTAGAGTATAAGAACAAACTTCAGCTGATAGTAGGTTTCGCTTGAGCATTGTACATTGACCCATTTGCAAGATTAGCAGAAATGCAGTGAGCTATTCTTTCATGGGGAGAGGACTCAGCTGCAGACAAAGGAAGCCATTTTGGTAGGGATGAGCAATATTAAATTCAAGGATACTAGATCATGTCAACTGTACAAAAATTACTGTATACTTAAACAAGTTAGTGATGATAAAAACCAAAAGGAAAAGATTCTAATTGCCACTCTGAAGGTAAAACCGGAAGACTTGGTGGCCCATTTAAGAATTGAGTTATAAAGGAAGTAGGTATATCCTGCAAGGACTAGACAAAGCATGTTCACAATGTTGATGAGTTTACTCAAAGGCAAGTCTTTAGGGAGAAAGTTTTAGGTATGTTGAATTCTGTTGACTGTTGGAATCCAGGTAGAGATGTCCAGTAGTTAGTTGTTAAACATCTGTGGAGGTTAGGTAGGAATCACAACTTGGGCAGACCTGAAATGGGGAATCATTAGCCCGTACTGAGTACCAAGAGCCATATCAAGGAAAGATTATGGCATGGAACAAAATAGTCCTGAGGATCCCTGGAAAACATCAAGTGGTCAGAGAATGAACATTCATAGAAAAAAGGAATTGAAGGCAGTATAGTTCCATTGAGACTGGAGGAATTTCAAAAGGCAGGGTGTTTTCAACAGAGTGTGACTGATAGATAAGAAGCAATATTTTTCTACAAATTGTGTCACAGAAAAATTTTAGTGATGTTAGCAAAGGCAAGTGTAAAAGAGTATTAAGAGATGTACTCAATTTGTCTAAGTATGAATTAAGAAACAAGATATTAAATTACTTTTTCAAGAAATAAAGAAATAGTGATACAGAGGTAGACAACCGATGGGACAGAGGTAAGGGAGGATTTTTTGTTGAGATGGGAAGAGAAACTAATATAAAGTAATAAGTTAGGAAATAGGTGATAGCCCTGTCTGGAATGGCTCAGTGAATTGAACACTGGCCTGTGAAATGAAAGGGTGCCGGAATGATTCCTGGTCAGTGCACATGCCTGGGTTGCAGGCAGGTCCCCAGCTGGTGGGCACTGAGAGGCAACTGACTGATGTTTCCTTCAAACATTAATGTTTCTGTCCCCCTTTTTCTCCCTCCCTTCCCCTCTCTCTAAAAATAAATAAAAATAAAATATTTTTTAAAAAGAAATAGGTGATAATTTTGAAGCACAAAGAAGTCTGAATATAGAACTAGACACTAATATTCCATATTTATGACTATAAAGTATTATTCTTAAACATGGAAGTAAAGAGATGTAAAGCAAAAAAACAGAACTAACTAAAGAACAAACAAAAATTAAAGGACAAAAAGATCAATCAAGTGTGAGTTAAATTATCATGCTTTGTTTTTACATGTGACAATATGGCTTCAATAATTAAAAAATAAGATTGTGAGATCAAGATTGCTATACTGCTATATTTACACACAAAAATCACACCTACAATATAAAGCTCACCTTGCTAAAGAGCATTTTGTTCAAGCCATGCTTTAACAGGAATCAGTTGTTCCTCTTTCTTCCAACTGCTATTTTTTTGAGCCTTATATGCTTTCAATCAACTATATTCCCCCAAATTAATTCCTGTGATATTTAAATACATTTAAGTGAGTTTGTATCTGTGGACTTAAGAGATGTGGGTCTTAAAGTGATAACAATTTATTTCAGTTCATTTGAAGTAAAGATATTTGCATTATATTATAGTTGTTTGTCCAAAAACAAAAAAAATGCAGATACGTGTACTACTTCTTGGTGGATGTAGGAGACATGAAGAATATGATACATCACCTTCTCCTCAAATGGCTTGCAAATTACTTTGAAAAAATTACACTCAGCATTTGTAGGACATTCTTTTCATCCTATTTTGTTTGCAAATAAGTTTATCTGGATGACTTACTCAATGCCAGGTGTAAGCAGTGCTGATGGATTTGCATTGATTTATTTTAGGTACCTTTCTTTGTGATCAGACACAGATATTTGCAAGACTAGATGAGATGAAAAATCTTTGTTTTTCCATAGCACAAAGAGAGGTAAACCCATGTCCATGAATTTGACCTTATTAACATGGTGTTCCAAAGGACTTCACTGGCCAGCCACAGAAGAGATACTGAAAAATATGCACATATATAAAGACAAAGTACCTAATTCCACATGTCTTACTCATATACTCCAATTCTCCCGTGAAGCAATTTGCATTTCCTAAAATACATAGATCTATTCATTTTTTTCCAAATTGGTAAAAAGGTATTTTAAAACGGCACAACTCTTAGCTTTCTACCTAATTACAGTGCTAATGCAAAAAAGTGCTGAGATTTGAAATACAGTAAATCTGTGTTCTTTGTCTAGTTACAATTTTATCTTTAATATAAAGCACAAACACCAGATATCCAGTGAATTATTTAAATCAACTGACTAACACAAAGAAGTTTCAGATTCTGTCAAGCCAAAATACCAGAGTAATAATGATGTCAAGCACTGTCGAGGAGCAGAATGAGCGGCTTCCCCTTTAGCCTCCCATGTTACTTGATTTGCAGGTATGTTAGTAAAATTTCCACGTTGTCTTATAATCTGCTTGCTTACTTTTCACTCTCTCAATGCATGAGTCCCTGGAGAACAATATTTTATATTTTTCATCTTGATCTTTCTGTCATTACATAATGTTCCTGCACATAGTGTGCTTTTTAAAATAATGCTTATTTTATAAAGCAGTGGATTGTGTTTTTATTCTTTCTCATTATTCTAATCATTTTATCTGTATTATAATAGACCTTATATTAACAAAGATTATTATTAAAAATGAATACATGTTAAGGATACTTTTATAGTTCAGGTTTTAGTTTCATTCACCCTGTCTGATTTAGAAATTATTAGTCCTTTCTAGAGGTTGTTCCAGTATATTGCTTTTTTATTTTAATGTTAAGATATCCAATAACAGGTAATAGGCTTAACTGTTGCGTGAGTTCTGATGATGTTGTTTATTGTTCTCCAAAATATAATTAATTGATAACTGAATACTATATTAGTTTTATATTTTATTTCCCACTGAGGGATTAAAATATTTCCCACAGTTTTACACTTAAGATTACTTTGTTGTTTTTGTTTCTTTTTTGTTTGTTTGTTTGTTTGTTTGGGGGGGGAGGTGGGGGGGAGGGAAGGGGTCGTGAAAATGATGTAACAACATCAAACAAAAATACATAAATGTGGACATTCACCTAACCAGTTAGGGTAGAGAAAAAAATACATTATGTCTTACTCTAGTGATTAGAAACATTGAAAGGAGAACAAAAGTTATTTAATTTGATTTTGGTTAGGACATTGGAACTGTTTTCCCCTAATGACCATAATTCAACTTACGTGATAGGGTTCTCATGTTGCCATAACATGAATAAGAATAATTCTATTCCACTTGTCAAATGATATAAGGTCTCTTAGATTCAGTTTAATTATTTTATGCACATACTACCCAATTTTTTTACTACACAAAAGGGTAAAGCTAGGCCATGGAACTGAAGACAGAAGTAGAAAAATTAATCAGAGCAATTATTTGCATCTCAATAATCTCCTAGCATTGGCTGATTTTAGAGGTTCTCTATAATGAACAAAGAATCAAGTAATTTTGTAAATGAGCACACTTGTCCGAGGAGTCAATTTGCTCTGTCTCCAGCCCAATTATCTTGTTTTGACTTTCGAGAGCTGATGATCAGCTAATTAAATTGCCTTTGAGGGATCAACAAGAAAACATCTTCTACTATATTTACTCACTTCTTTGTAGAGACATTAAGCCTTCATGACTTAATTGTCAACATTTTTGACCTCATGGAAAGACTAGAGAAAATCCTTATAAAGATCTCCACTCAAAGTTCATTACTGTAGAGTTTTAAAAATTGTTTATTGTGTGTGAATTTACAATAGCCAAGGGTTGGAAGCAACCTAGGTGCCTGTCAGTGAATGAATGGATCAAAAACTTATGGTGCATATACACAATGTAATTCTATGCAGCAGAAAGAAAGAAGGAGCTACTACCCTTTGCAACAGCATGAATGGAACTGGAAAGCACTATGCTGAGTGAAATAAGCCAGGTGGCGAAAGACAAATACCATATGATCTTACCTTTAACAGGAAGCTAGCAACCAAACAAACAAGCAAGCAAAATGAAAACAAAGACACTGAAATAGAGATCAGGATGACAGTGACCAGAGGGGAGGGGGTTTCAGGGAGAAAAGGGAAAGGATTCACCGGAACTAGTATAAAGGACACATGGACAACAACTAACGGGGGTGGAAATGGGAGGAAGGTGGGGAGCACTGAGGGGGGGGGCGGCTGGAATGGGAGTAATAGACAGAAAACTGTACTTGAACACTAATCAAATAAAAATAAAAAAAATTTATTGTGTGTGTTGCTGAAATAAGGATATCAATCATTTGTGCAAGCCCATGAGGTGAACTCTAGGCTGGCAAAAGAGGGCTTGAAGAAGGAGAGACCCATCCTATCTTCAAAGTCCACTTTTGACTTGTGAGGTGTGAAATAATAAAACGCAACTCACATTTCCTCACTTTATAAATCAGTGGGAGGGAAAAAGGATCACGCAGTTTTTTCTACTTCTACAGAGACAATGATAGTACATTAATCATGATTAGTGCTCTACCTATGTCAAAGACAAGTGACTAATAGTCTATGATACTTAACACTATAAGTACTTTATTTAGATCACTTTCCTTCTGTTTCTTTTAAGGTATTTTCATCAATACGATTCTCATCATCATCACTAATACAAATACAGTATTTATTGAGCACTTATCATGTACCAAACTATGTTAAATGATTCAAATGCACTATCTGACTTCATATTAAATTCGCCATTTTTTTCCATGTCAAACCTGAAGGAGTTGACACATATGGAGAATGAGTCATGAACCTCGAAAATGGTAGAACAGGATCTAAGCTCAGATGTTCAAAGATCCTGCTCTTAATCACTTGACTATAAAATATTACAGATGATGAGGCCATATCATGAGGGGTGAAAATGAATTGAAATTGCATATTTAAAAATATGTCTTCATCACCTAAGAACTTGTCAGGGAAAGAAGTCACAATAACCGAAATCCACTTCGTCTTTGTTTTCACAGGTTTAATCACGCTGTGGAACTCTCACCTTTGGTCAATTCTAATGAGAAACTATAATGATCCCCGGTAACAAGTAACTTGTTAACACACATTTATTTCCACTAGAGAAACTGGAAATCTCTAAGACCTTACACTATTATAATGTTTATCATTGTGCTATTCTAAAGAGCTTTGAAAGATAAAAACTGATCTGCTAGAGAAGAGTATATAAAAATTGCCAAACAGGACACATGCCTTGACTCCAGAAGAATTTCTTGTGATATATTTCTACTTTTTATCTTAGTGCTAAATGTTCCCTTTAAATTTCTCCCAAAAAGGGTAGTTTAAGGCAGGAATTAATGACTTATACAAATCACACAGTATGGTTTATAGCTCCCAGGTGACAGCAACTTACCCCCAACAGGTGGAGAAACAGTATTTTCCATTTGAAGATTCATTTGAAAGTAGCTCCTGCCATCTGCTAATAGCAGTTCAAACTAAAGTTCAAGAAATCTACTGGAAATTATTAAGTTTAATAGAGAAGTTACTATGCAAACTGATGTTCAGGTAGCATTTCACTCATTTACATTGATAATCATAGTTTAATTCTAATTATTTATGATTTTCTTTTCACAATACAATAATATAAGCACAGCAGAGTATTCTGTGAATTCAATGAAACTTCAAAAACAGACTAACTTACTTATTAATTGTGTCTGGAATTGAATAAGTGTTTGCTAACAAATAAAGCACTTCATGTGGATTTCACATGCACTATCTCTCAAAGGTTTCACATATGTACACACACAAAAAACTCACTCAAACTCATTCCCATGTGCACATGTACACTTCACACATTAAGGTTGTACATAAAATTTCCCTATTCCAGATTCAAATATTAGAACATAGGAATGCAAAGAAATATATTGCCACCTGCTAACAAAGTCAGTACTATCACCCTAGGTGTAGCCATATCTTTGGTCCACACATTAAATTTCATTTCTTTCTTTTATTGGTTTTAACTATTACATATTTCTAAAAAGCCAAAATAAATGTATATGTTTAGATGAAATTGGTGGCATTTTGTTTGGATGAGTGAAAGTAGAGAGGCTTTGTAATGCAGAATTAAGAAAAGCAAACTCAAAACTTAAGAGGAAGTTAGGGAAGAACTCTCTTTTAGATAAATTTATACTAACAGAGTACCCAGAAAATGATCCAGAATCTTTCTCATTATATACAGGATATTTTCTTTTGTGATATATCAGTCTTAACCCTTAATGTTTCTAAATTTTCAAATAAAAGAAGGTGAAGGGATTAGTCCAAGGACATACATGGGTGCCCCAGGGACAAGGAGAGGAGGGTGAGAGCTGACAGTGGGAGTGGGGGGATGGGTTGGGCAGAGGGGGACAAAGGGGAAAAACTAGGACAACCATGATAGCATAGATGATAGAACATTTTTTAAAAATAAAAAATTTAAAATATTAAATGAAAAATTTCAGGACATCTTGATGGTACAAAGTAAATAAGTCAATAGAAGCACAGAAAAAATTTCCCTAATGCGTGACATAGTTCTTTGCTCTGAAGATTGGTTGATTATTGTTCAAACTGTCCACATTTAATCTTCTTAATTGTTATAAAAATACCTTTCTTCATTTATTTTAGAAATGTATAAAATATAAATGCATTCTATTAAAAAGTATATATAAACATATATACAATTCAGAAAATAGCATTAAAATAACACTTATGTATTTACCAGCTAAATAAATGAATTAATTAATAGATTTACAAATATAGCAAGTGAGATTTTCATTTCTATAATATAAGTCTCAAGGAAAAGGATACCATTTAAAATAAGAAAAAGATGTCAGGGCTGATAAATTATAGCAAGCTAAATATTTTTAATAACAGAATCCATAATACTTCTCCCTAACTTTCCTTTTTTTCTAATGATTTACATAGTATTCACAGTTATAGTATGAAAGCCATTCTCCTTATTTTATTTTCTTCCAAGAAGTACAGGGGGATACATATGCATCTATAATTGAAACATTGTAACTTTGCTTGCTAGACTTAGCAAATTCTCATTATTACTACAGTCACCAGAATAAAAAAAAAAAAGCTTAAGAGAAAGAAAGGCCCAACTTTCTTGTAAGACAGTTGAGTTTTTAGTGTAAAGAACATGAAGTTGAATGTGAAGTATTACGCAGCAGAGAGACAATTCAGCTCTGTAAGAGGATGTACAACCACAATCACTTAGAAACACCCAAGGTAAGTCTTGTTTGTGAGGATGTCTCTGGAATTATTTGAGTCTCTAAAATACTAGGAAATAATAGAGGTTTTTCACACTAACAAAAGTTCAGATCAAAATCCAAGGCACCAAATTAGAATTCTCACATGCACTTACTCGTAGAAACATCAAAAAACTTGGTAAATTATGCCATTAATTGTTTATAATTGACTGCTTTTTACTCATAAATCAGACTTAAAGAACATTTGACCCAGAAAAACCACCAAATAAATTATAACACTCTTTTTAATCACTGACAGTTTCCCCCTTACTTTTAAAGAATACATTTCCAAATATCTTTTATTGTTTTTAGTTTTTACTAACTAATTCTAATTATCTTTCAGTCAAAAGTTCCTTTTTCCCAAATTTATTCTAAAAAACAGTAGTGGGGAGAATGTGCAGGGCTCTCCTCCCACAGTGAGAATGAGGCCTTGACCAACTTCTGTGCACAGGAGTAAGAGCAGCACAGTTGGAAGCAGTAAGAGTTAAAGCCCAGGAGTTCACCTGTATTAACAAGTTCCCTTCAGCCCAATGTCATGGCCTTTCCCCACCATTCATTTTTTCATAATGTTTCTTCTGGAAGAATTACAGTTGCTCAAGAAAGTATTATGTTTCTCTACTTAAATGAATCAAAAAGAGTAACACCCTATTGATTACAACCTGAATTCTGAACTTGTTATGAGTCCATAACTTACATTTACTTCAAAACCTCCATGTCAAATAAAATGAACTAAGAAAAAATATACATTTGACATTATTTTAAGGTTATGGAAAATACAGAACTGGTTATGCCTAAGAAATAGAGTAAGTATATTTACTCTATAATTATTTCCAAAGACTATCAGTGTGTCTTTTAGTTTATATATATTAAGGTATATTGTATGGTATTGAACCTTAATAATCATTAAGTAAGTATTACGCAGCTACTCAAAGAAGCTGTCTATCTGATGATATAAAATATACATAGGTGGATAAGTACATAGGGGAAATATGAGTTGTTTTGTGTGTTATTTAACAGAGTTTACAAACTAATTTTTAAATCATAACAACAGAATGAAAATAGTTGATTTTTCCCAAGAAAATGCCAATTTTTTAAGATAATTTGTGTTCTTCATAATAAAGGCAATGAGGTTTATTTATTATTTTAAAAGTAAATCTAATAAACTTATGAAATCAGTTCTACTCAACACATACCAAATTGACCATTCTGACCTCTGAACTGTTTATTAACAAAACAGTAATAATACTAATATTGTGTCCTTTTTCTTTTATCTATGTGCTTCAAATAACTTAGTAAATACAAAGGTGTTTCCCCATTTCATAAAATATATACACAAATGTTTTGATGTATTACAAATAGGATCCTCCCACTAACAGACACAAAGATTGCTAAAATTGATTATTCCCTAACTCGGTAATACCACCCATTCACCACTTACCCATTGCCCTGTCATCTCTGCAGTAACGAGAGCTATAGCACAGCATCATGTGCTATAGCACAGCATCATGAGCAGACACCCATTAAGAAAAATGTTTCTCACACAAGAAAACACTTATACATATCCTGATGGAAGAGCTGTCAAATGCTTCTAGAATATTTCCTTGTTTCCAGTAAACAAAACCATCTTTAAATTATGTTTACTGAATGCAACAAGGCAACTTGTGCTCAGATATGAAGATTTTCAAACCTTTTGAAAAGTGTGTCTATGGCCCTGAAGAGTACAGAATCATATGAAGATGTCTCACTTTTATTTCTTTGGAAAACTAAGATTGAACTTTAATAAAGGTTGCAAAATAACCGGTGAAAGCTTTCATTGACAGGTTCTGCTATCCTGAGGAACATAAAACCTTTTAGGAGATGGATCAAATGACTATAATCAAAATGAATAATTAGAATTAGCCCAACCAGAATAATTAAAATACATATTCTCAGATTTTTCTATTAAAAATTAAAACTGCAACAAATATTTCACATCTAAAAATAAAGCACAGATTAACACACCACCTGCATAGTAAGCTACATCATTCTGTAAACATTCTCTGTTTTAAATTTGAGAGCTTACTATATGGTGATTATATTTAACATTTGTTATATACAAAAACCCAAGAACATAGCAAATGCAATGTTGTAGAAGTCAACAAGAATATATTTTAGTATTATTGTAAACCATTTGATAGACATTTGCTTACATGTCTTGAAACACATTATATTTTTCTTTAAGAAACAATATATTTTATTTAAATCAATCTATTTAAATGTAAAACACACATTGATTTCAGAATGCTCTAATGAATTTATTTTTTAAATGCTGGCCCCAAAAGCCTAAATATGTTATTATTAGAAGAAACATGCTCTTAAATTTTTACATAAATTCTTAAAATTCTTGTAAAACCTTTTCCAAAGGAAAAACATCAATGCTGCTTTAAAGCTATAGGTGGTGTTGAAGTACTTTAATGAAACAGATGGGTATATAAGCTTATTTCCAAGTGAATTTATATATATATTTATATTTATATTTATATAACATATGTAACTGATATATAATTTATTTATATATATATAATACACTAATAATGTCCATACAATTGCTTGGTATTTAGATAGCCATCGAAGGATTAGCCAAAGAACATACATGCATGACACACAGACACAGACAACAGTGTGGGCACGAGAAGGAAGGGGGAGTAGGGGCTGGATGGAGGTGGGCCAAGGGGTGAAAATGAGGACAATGTAAGGGCGACAGCAACAAAAATAAAGTTAAAACATTTTATATTTTCACTGATATGTCCCCTGGAGCAAGGGATATAAAGAAAAGAATAAACAAATGGGACTATATGGACCTAAAAAGCTTCTACACAGCTAAAGAAAGCATCAACAAAATAGAAAGAGAACTGCTCTGGCTGGTGTGGCTTAGTAGACTGAGCACCAGCCTGTGAGCCAAAGAGCTACCAGTTCCATCCCCAGTCAGGGCACATGCCTGGGTTGTGAGCCAAGTTGTGCCCCCACTGCGGGGAGTGCTTGAGAGGCAACCACACATTGATCTTTCTCTCCCTCTCCCTTTGCCTCCCCTAAAAATAAATAAATAAATAAATAAATAAATAAATAAATAAATAAATACATTTTTTAAAAGATGGGAAGGGAACCAACTATATGGGAAAATACATTTGCCAACGATATTTCAGACAAGCGTTTAATCTCCAAAATATATAAAGAACTTACACAACAACTCCATAGCAGGAAGACAAACAATCCAATTAAGAAATGGGCAAAGGACCTGAACAAACACTTCTCCAACGAGGACATACAGAAGGCCCAGAGGCATATGAAAGGATTCCCAGAGGCACATGAAATGATGCTCAGTATTACTAGCCATCAGAGAAATGCAAATTTAAAGAACAATAAGATACCACTTCACACTCGGCAGAATGACCATCATAAACAAATCAACAAACAACACATACGTGCTGGTGAGCTTGTAGAGAAAAGGGACCCCTGGTACACTGTTGATGGGCATGCAGACTGGGGCAGCCACTATGGAAAACAGTATGGTGTTTCCTCAAAAAACTAAAGGTGGAACTGCCTTTTGGCCCTGCAGTTCCATTGCTGGGAATATATCCTAAGAATCCTTTAACACCAATTCAAAAGAACCTATGCACCCTAATGCTCATAGCAACATTATTTACAATAGCCAAGTGCTGGAAATAATCTAAGCACCATTCAGTAAATTAGTGGATCAAAAAACTATTTACATTTACACAATAGAATACTACACAAAAGAAAGAAAGAAGGAGTTCCTACACTTCGAAACAGCATGGGTAGAACTGGAGAGCATTGTGCTAAGTGAAATAAGCCATGGGATGAAAGGCAAATATCGTATGACCTGACCTATAGGCAGAATCTAATCAACAAAACAAACAAATGAGCAAAACAGAACCAAAGACATGGAAATAAAGAACAAACTGACAGTGAGCAGAGGAGAGCAGATAAAGGAGAAGGGTCATGTCAAGGAACATGTATAAAGGACCCATGAACAAGGACTAGGCGGGTGGGAAGGAGTGAATGTGGGACGGGAGGCAGACAGGGTTGAGGGAAAAGAGGGACAACTGTAATTGAACAACAATAAAAATTTTTTAAAAATGAACAAGTATATCAGGGCATGCTCACGATACCTAGGTAATCATAGAACCATGTTGCAAAAAGTTGTGTGCAGATTATTTCCCATAAATTAAAATATATGGCACATATAAAGACTAAGTACACAGGTAATATTTTAAAATATTTTTTTTTTGCCCTGGCTGGGTGTCTAGGTTGGTTTGAGTGTCATCCTGATATGCCAATGTTGCAGATTTAATCTGCTTTCAGGGCACCTACAAGAGTTAAAAAAAATCAACAAATGAATGCATAAATAAATGGAACAACAAATCAATCTTTCTCTCTGTCTCCCTTCCTCTCTCCCTCCCTCCCTCTCTAAAATCAATCAATAAAAAATTATGTAAAATAAAATAGGTTAAATTGTATTTTTGGATGATCAAATTCAATCCCAAATCTTCCCTCACCAACAACAAAATTGGAAGGTAGAACTGAGATATTGAGAGAAAGAATAATAAACATCATGTACTAGCACAAAATAAGCTAATTCTTAGCATTTAAATTCTAAGTAGGCATTGAAACTTTTAGTTATTTGGGGGAGAAAAAATGAATACTGCAAAACTCAGCATTTTTTTTCAATTTAAGATTTTAGGCCTTAAGATTTTGCAGAGTAAACTGCAGAGTGTATATGAAGAGGTAGTATATGCTACCACATATTTTTTTATTTCAAATCTGGGTTTGGAAGGAAGAATAAATACTCTGTTACTCATTCCCCACACCCAGCTCTCTGCAGACATCAATCATTGGCGGAGAGATTGTAGAACAGGTTGGTGCCTTGGCATGTCTAAGCACAGAAGGGATGTGCATTTTGCTTCCTCGGGGATGCCCCCTGGAAACAAACACTGATATATTAACAGTGCTATTCTTTGGGTAGGTGACCATGTATGCTTTTTATACTCTGCTCATGGATATATCTATGTTTTTATATATTTCCTGTGTAGTAATTATAAATTTAAATGAATCTAAAGGGAGAATTGCAAAGATTACCTGCTTTGTGCTCCTTGTTATCATATTTTTATTTTTTGCTAATTATAAATTAACAACTAAAAGTAAGAGGAAAAGCTTTAATTGTCATAAAAAATTATAGGATAACAGCAGGAAATGGCTTTCTTTTTTCTATACTAACTTAGCCGAAGGTTATATAAGGCAATTCTTTCTAGCTAGTTTGGGAGAAAAAATGGCATAACTTTCTGCAGTGTGTCATTAATTATAGTTAATCAGGAAAAATGTAGGGAGTTCATCCAATGAACCAACTTGTTCTTTGGAGCAATCTTTAGAAGGCAGTAAAAAGTAATAAATAAAAAGTAATAAGTGTGAATGATAATAAAACAACACCAATATTTTAAGGATACTGGCCCGCACAAGTTTGTAAGTCAATGCAGATAAAAAACCATCCAAATAAATAACTTACGTTCTTAAAATTTTCACAGTATTATGCAACTTTCTGTATTAGCAATGTTCAGGTTTTACAACGTCAGTGAATGCACATACATGCAGTATCAATATAGTTTTATATATTGTTAGAATATGAGATATCCTTCATTCTTAACCTCCCTAGTATCAGATTATGGCCCCAGATCTTCTTTCCATAGAGAATAAAAAGTCATTCTTTATATCTAAATGTACCATATTAAATTGTTTATGTTATCCATTATTCTCCTTTAAATTATCCTTTCCAGTAATTCTTGAGAAGTTTGTGCTTCCTCTGAATCAAGAAGTTTATATTTCTCTAAGGTGAAAGTAGGAAATATCAGAAAATCATACAGAGTACACGATTTATATAAGGTCACTGTTGAACACAAGTGAAAGTATTAACACTGCAGAAGTCTTTTATTTCAAGAACCTCTCTTTGGGAAAGATATAAATTTGAGTGTTCATACATTTTTGGTATGAATAGTTCAAATGAAATTGTAAAGATAAACATGGGCATAGCAAGTAGAGCAAATAGGAAACGTATGGAATTTAAGGCTTTGCACTGTTCTTGTGAAAAGAATTTAATTTCTCTTTCTCAGTCAGATGTAATATAAACCATAAAATTGTTGGCCTTAAAGATCTTAGGTTTCATCCACAGCAATAAACATGGATAATGTAAATAGATAGGCAGACTACGACTACTACAGTCTCCATTTTGAAATGCACTCACCAAGTATGCTGAAACATTTAACGAAACCTTCTGAAAGCCAGAAGTAGCAGTCATTAATTCTCTTTTATTATTATCTTGTCACTCTTCACTTGTTATTTGCACAAAAGACACAGACAGCTGTCCTCAGAATATACAAAACCACGAGGAAATTCGAAGCAGGAATCTCACCAGAATGTCTGTTTTGTGAGGCTCTGGAGCCCAGTTTTTCTCACTTGACAGTTTTGTTGTAGATAAGCTCTAACTAAGTTATCCAACATTTTATTTGGCTGAACTGAACTTAACCCAGTCTCTAGATTGCTATGTTTTACTTGAAGTTTGTTTGTCTAGTAGACAAACTTTAAGCAGAGGATATATAAAACCATATATCCATTAAGAAGTTAGTCAGAATTATTTATCCCAGGGTAGAATGTGTGCCATATGGCTGCTCTGTTCTGAGCTAATGTGTATGCACACCCACATATTAGGCTTATGTAGAATTATTGTAGGGTGATGTGGAGGAAAGAAAGCAAGGATCTGAACCACAGTGGTTTCTTTCAAGAATAATGGTTACTCTACATAAGCCTAATCTGAGTTACTCAGCTTCTAAGAAAAATAAATGCAGTGATATTGTCACCCCCTGAGAGCAGTATTCATATTTGAAAATTCCCCTCCAACCAATGCAAATAACTCTCTGCATGCAAACTATCTGCAGGTTAAATATTGGAACATGTAAAATGGAAGGTCAGTGCTAGGACATAGAATGAAACCCCTTATGAGATTAAGGTCATTCATCAGGCATCAGAGAAAAAATAAATATAATATAATTAAGTAGATCTATTAATAGTGAAGAAATGGCTGTTTTCACTAGTGTTACTGGAGACATAATGGGGATTGATTTGAATTTCATTTTACAGAGCATGGCAATTAAATTTTAAGAAATTTAGAGATGAAGTCATAAAACCTTTCTGGGCATATTTACACAAATCTTGAAAATGAAAACTAAATTGAATAGTTTTTCAGGCAACAAACTACTATAAGGGAAGGGACTCTGTGCTTAAGCTATTTATAAGTGAAATATGCTCTATTCCCCATGAAACATCTGGTAAACCAATATGGTGCTGAGACCATTAACCCACTGTGACTATTGTTTCCTCTTTTGCCCATTTCATAAGCAAAACACCATCCATTGGGTAATGTAGACACATACTTTAAAGTAAACATATGAGCTAAACTCCTTATATTCCATCCAAACCTGCTTGTGATCGTTAATTTTGTGAATCAGCTTGACTGGCCATGAGGTGTCCTGTTGAACATTATTTCTGGGTGAGTTTCTGAGTGTTCGTGGATAAGATTAGCTTTAAATTTGAGGGACTCAGTAAAACTGATTGCCCTCTGCAATGTGGATTGGCATCATCCAATCTGTTGAGCGCTTAAATAGAACAAAAGGCATAGAATGGAGGAGGAATTTGATCCTTTTCTTGGCTTACTGGTCGAGACGGAACATCTCATCACATCTCCTGTACTTGACTGGATTGTATACCCTTGGTTCCCCTGATTCTCAGACCTTTAGACTCGGACTGAATTCTATCACCAGCTTTCCCAAGTCTCCAACTTGCAGACAGCAGATTGTGGGACTTCTCATCCTTCATAATTATGCAAGCCAGTTTCTCTACATCCTATTCATTCTGATTTTTAGGAGAGTCCTGACTCATACACTGCTTTACTCTTTCATATATGTCATTTTAACTTTGGGTTATTATTCCATCCTTTCTACTGCCAAGGTCAAAAACCTAGAAGTCACTTTTGATTGAGCATTTTATTTCTTGTCTTCTGATCCTCTTGTCTCTATCTCCAAAATATGTAATAAGGTAGTTTCTAACTACTCCCATTGTTAACTTTTATCTGCCCATTCTCCACATTGCAAAGATCATTTAAGAATACAAAAATGACAATTCTTTTTTTTCAAAACTATCCAATCATTCCCCATTCATTCAGAATGAAAGTCAAGTATTTAATTTAATCAACTACAAGGCCCCACATGAACTTTTTTTCCTACTCTAAATCCAATTTATACTCAATTTACACTGCTGTGACAATATTGGTCTCTTTAGTTTCAGTCCTCTGTATTGGCATACTTTGTAAACGTCAATGACACTTACATTCACATCTTTAACTATGGCTTTCTCCATGAGCTCCAGACTCCATACTTGGTATTTCTCCCTGTAATTAAAATAGGTATTCTTAACTCCCCTTGTCTCCAAAAATTTCTGACTTACCATCTTTCTAATTTACCTTTCCTCCCAGGTTTCCCTATCTTGGAAAATGACACCATCAATTCTCAAACTTCTGAAGACCGAAACTCGAAGTCATCTTTGATTATTGTCTGCATCTGATAATGTATGATCCTCTTACCATTTCCACTGCTGCCACACTAATCCAAGCTACCATTTCATCATACTTGAATGACAAGTCTTTGCTTTTACTCATACTTCATACAACCAGTGTGGTATGAGTCAGATTGCATTGCTATGTCCAACTTAAAACCCTCAAATGGCTTTCTATTTTACGTTAAAAATAACATGTTAGGTCATCTGTCATATAGCCCCATATGTCCTTGTTCTGCTGACCACTCCATTGGTTGTTGTTAAATTTGGCACACTCACTCTCACTTCAGAGATGGTATAATCCATGTTGTTTGTATAAAATTTACTTCCTCGGTTAAATCTCATATATATCTTAGCATAGGTCATTTTTGCCATTTCAGACTAGATTCCTTGACCACAATTTATGTAGGATTACTTCCTTCATTTTCTTATACATCACACTTCCTTTTTCATAGCATTCTTGTATCTTTATTCATTTATTTATTGTTTTTGCTCTTCTCCCCTGTCTTTGCCTCTAATTCCAACTAACTCCAAAAGTATAGAGTCTGTGTCTTTTTTGTTCACTATCATGTCTCCAATACCTCAAACTGTACTTAGCACCTACTAGACTCTTAGTAAACATAGCTGACATAAAAAAATAAACCTCAAAGATTGTTTAAAATCTATAATTGCTTGGTTTTAAACATGTCTCATTATAGAACTTTAAACATTAAATCAGCAACAGGCCGTTCAAGTTTGTTAATTCCCGTGACCAGTTTTTGTAAGATCTATTCTGATCTTTTGGTGGGAGAACAAATTGTGTTAGGACTGATTTATAACTATAAGGTTAATGTTCCCTTTTGGCACTTATTTTAGGTTCAGGGCATCTGATTTTTGTGAACACCGAATGAGACTCCATAAGCATAGTCCCTACAATGCATGTTTTATTTCTGAAAGTGTGGGACATAGTGCTTCGTAATAAATTGTTATTTTGTCCTTCTAATTATACCATCTGCTTTCATTGATAATATGTTACATAAGTGTACAATATGGCGCAGAATGCTCTGTTGGTCTGGGCACTGGTTCCTACTTGGGTGAAGAAGGATAAGATTTCTTCCACCTTTCTCAATAGTCCTGATTCCTCACATCACTCCCACATGGCTTCAGTCAAGGAGAAAAACGACAGCTTGTAACAAGCTTACATTTATCTAATAATTTTTGTAAAAAATAATTGTTGAAAGAGGAATAAAATCCCTCTTCAACTGCACTCACACACTCTGACTCTTGCTTAAGACACATGGCAGATGTTAGCTTTTATGGCACTCTGATCATATCAGGAAGTCTTTATTTTACAATAAAAAATCACATGTGAAAAGTCAAATATTATCTATTATAGATAGATGGATTTATGGTATCTATAAATTTGGCAAGAGTTAGGGGACAATGCTTAACATTAATTTATGTCCCTATAATATATCCATGTCCCAACTCTCAACTGTGCCACTATTCACGTGAAACTACACCGACGTGCTGGATCGGTAATGTTCTCTGAGCTGCTTCATTTTTTCACAAAATATTCATATCCATAAATAACCAACAGCATGAAAGTCTATTTTTTATTTTACTATTTATTAATAATCTCAAAGAGGACTCACAAAAGGAGACATCAAGTTTATATATTTGAGTGAAACCCACAAAATGTCATTTCGGTAACCATGTCTACTATTTACAGTCCATTAACTCAAGCCCAGCACCTTACAAAGTCATATTCATATTATCGTAATGATCATGATCATCATTATTACCATTTCAAATTAAAGGCCTCATTTTTCCAATTGACGTGCAATTGAAGGCTATTGAAAATGCAGCAAGCAGCACAACCTCGTCTTATTCATTCAGAACTGGTAACATTTTGTTTGAAATTCATTTGTCCAGAAATAAGGGTTTGAAGTAATATTTTTAGAAGAATACGATTAAGATGTGGCTTTCAGATCAGGTCTTCAAGGTCAGAGAAAAGAAGCTCTGTGAGTAAAGAATGTGTTACTTTGCTTCAATTGAGCATTTCTTCCACATGCAGGGGTACTTGAAAAGAATGGTCAGAGCCCTAAACCTTAAAACACAATTGAAATAAACTAAGCTGGTAGGAATTAAACAGCTAGAAATTTACAAATAAATATTTCCACAGAAAGACCCTTGTCCTATGTTATCCAGTGATAGAATAAAAATATTATAAAACAACTTCCAAAGTGTGAGTCAATATGTGTTTTTTAAAATACTAAGTATAAATATACCTATGAACAATATGATAATAGTTATTTCTGAGTGATCATATTGCAGTTTTTAGAGATATAGGTATAGATACAGATATTCTTAAGTACACCATAATTTTTCTACAATGTATTTACATGTCTATGCATAATTTTAAAAACATTTTTTAAAAGCACTATAGAGACACAGAGAGCTAATTCTCATTTGTCCTCATTGTGCCACTAAGAAACAGATTGTCTTTGGTGTCGTGCTGAAAGATTTAAAAATTCAATCAGCTCCTTCCATCAGTCACCAGAATCAAGCAGAAGGGACCTTAGTGTAACACCATGATGGAAAGATAACATCACTGAAAGTGAAGTGCTCACTACTACAGCTTCTGGAAAGGTTCTGCTATGTCAGCATAAGAATAGCAGAGAGAAATGAAAGTAGAGGGGGCCTGATCCACTGGTCAGATCTTATGTGCAATATAACCTTTATCCTATAAAATTGCTCATATCATTGCACTTAACCACATTGCAAGCAAAAAACACAGTGAAATCACTGCATAAACTACGGTCGCATGCATAATTTGTCCTTTCCATACAGAAGCAAATACTTGCCTTCAAGCACAAAGAATATTTGTGTGGTTTTGTTTTATTGCATTTGCCTGTGTTTGTTTTCATTGTTTCAACTTTAATATTTGTGCTCACAGTGAAGGCATTTTTATTTTTAAGAATTTATAGATTCTCCTCTTTAAATCACTTTTATAATTGTGCTGGTAAAGGTTAACTTTTGAGCATCTGGCTTATAAATGTTTTTTGAAATGACCCTTAGTAGAATATGCATCAGCACTGAAGTACATAGACTTTCTGGAACCACAGATCCAATTTCTGGCAAGACTGACATAACTCCCTAATTTTCCAAGAGATAAGGTACATTCCTTATAGTTCAGCTTACTTGGGTCTTTTGGGAGAAAATCACGTTTTATATTCCCGAAGGTGTGCATTAACTGCCTAATTAATGAAGAAATCCCCATAGGATCTTCTCTTAAGAACTGTCTTTTGTAAAATACTAAATCTCATTACAGCTTAACAATTTAAAAATTTTTTAGGGAGGCCCTAAGATGTGAAGGAGTAAGTGGAAGCTACACTTAACCTCCTTCCAGGACCAAACTGGAATTACAACTAAATTATAGAGAAATGATCCTGAATAGCCAACTGAAAACTAGCTAGAAAGAAGCCTTTTATAACCACGAACAGATGGAAGAAGCCACATAAAAAAAGTAGACTGGTAGGCTGTGTGGCAGAAGCATGAGAAGGCTGGCTGGGCTCCCCTGATCAGCAGCTAGAGTGCTGAAAGGATATTTCAGCAGCCAGTGGTTCTCCCTGCAAAGTATGGGGTCTAAACCTGATGCTGGGCTCCCTAGCTTACAACACCAGAACCAGGAAGGGAATCCAAATAATACACAGCTATGAAAAGCTGCAGGGTTTCTGTTCTTGAGGGAGAGATGGTTGCAGACACAGATAGCCTCTTAACAGGCCAATGAACAGATTTCTGTTTGCAGCCACTTACCTTGGGCTCCAGGAGAGGGAGGGCAGAGTAGACTAGAGATGCTTGTGGAGAGTCTGGAGGTAAAGAGAACTGAAGGGACAGCTACCAGGATCTCTGTGATGGGTCTTTCCCCACATGGAAGGAGCCATCTTTCTCAGGTAGAGCACTCCTTTCCAAGTGGTATCAGCCTAAGGGGAAGCAGTAGCCCCACCCACAGGAATTACTCCACTCACACTGTGGTGCTCAGGCCCCACTTCTGCTGTGGAAGAGTACAGCTGGAAGACATTCACTGATTAAGCCTGCAGACAGAGGTGGATCCCCTGAGCCTGGTGCCAATAAAAGCCAGCCTTGTTGCACAGCCTAATTCTTTCTGCACAAACTCAGGCCCAGAAGAAAAAGCCACAAGTTTCCTAGGTTGCTCAGGGCCAGTCACAGGCAGGGTTTGAATTAGGCATGCTCCAGAACCTCTCAGATATACCTATTACATAGAAACAATCACAAAGAGGCAGCCAAAATGTGAAAACAAAACAAAACAAAAAAGCCCACAATTAAAGAACAAGAGAATTCTCCAGAAAAAGAACTAAATGAAATGGAGGCAAAAACTTACCAGATAGAGAGTTTAGAGTGATGACTATAAAGATACTTAATAGTATGAAAAAAGACATAGAAACCATGAAAAAAAGACCGGTCAGAAATAAAGAATGCAACATCTGAAATAAATAATACAATGGAAGGAATAAACAGTAGGTTAGATGAAGCAAGGAATGAATCAGTGATTTAGAAGGCAAGGTAGAGAAAAACACCTAGAGCAGCAAAAAGAAAAGGGAAAATTAAAAATGAGAAGAGCTAAAGAAACCTTTGAAACAATATGAAGTGTAACAATGTCACATCATGGGAATACCAGCAGAAGAGAGTAAGCAAGGGATCAAGAACCTACCTGAAGAAATAATGACCAAAAACACCCCCAGTCTGGTGAAGAAAAGAGATGCACAAGTCAGGAAGCTCAGAGAGTCTCAAACAAGTTGGATCCAAAGAGGCCTACACCAGGACACATCATAATTAAAATGGCAAGGCATAAAACACAGTGAGAATCCTAAAAGCTTCCAGAGAAAAGCAGCTAGTGACCTACAAGGGAGCACCAATTAGACTGTCATATGGTTTCTCAACAGAAACATTTTGGGCTAGAAGGGAGTGGTGTGAAATATTCAAGGTGATGAAAAGCTAGGAATTACACCCAAGGCTATTTTACCCAGGAAGTTTATCATTTAAAATTGAAGGAGAAATAAGGAGCTCTCCAGACAAAAAGCTAAAGAAGTTTGTTAGCACCAAACCAGTACTGTGACAAATGTTAAAGGGCTTGCTTGAAGAAGAGGAAGAAAAGGAGAAGGAGGAGGGGGAGGAGGAGGAAGAGGAGGAGAAGGAGGAGGAGAAGAAGAAGAAGAAGAAGAAGAAGAAGAAGAAGAAGAACAACAACAACAACAACAACGACAGAGGAAATCAGTCTAACAATAAAATGTCACTAAATATGTATCTATAATAATCACCTTAAATGTAAATGAATTAAATACTCTGACCAAAAGACAGAGGATAGCTGAATGGATAAGAAAACAACACCCATGCATATGCTGCCTCCAAGAGACCCGTCTCAGATGGAAAGATAGACACACTAAAAATAAAGAAATGGAAAAAGAGATTTCATGTAATGGAAAGGGAAAAAGAGTTGGTGTAACAGTAGTTATATCTGACAAAAAAGAATTTAAAATGAGGGCTGTGGTAAGAGATACAAAAGGACATTATATAATGATAAAGGGAACAATCCAACAAGAAGATATAATTCTAGTAAACATTTACACACCCAAAATAGTTGCACCTAAATATATAAAACAAATCTTGATAGACATAAAGGGAGAGATTGATAGAAATCCAGTCATAGGTGGGATTTTAACACCGTATTGACTTTCATGGATAAATCTTCCAGGAAAAAGTCAACAAGGAGACAGTCACCTTAAATAATACACTAGATCAAACAAACTTAATTTATATCTTCACAACATTTCAACCCAAAGCAGCAAAATATACATACTTTTCAAAAGCTAAAAAGACTTTTGAAAATGTAACATTTTCTAGGATAAATCACACTTAGGGCAGAGAATAAGTCTTAATAAATTCAAGAAGATTGAAATCATATTGAGCATCTTCTCTGAGCACAATGATATAAAACTAGAAATCAATCCTAAGAATAACACTGAAAAACATGGAACCTAAATAACATTATTGAACAATGAATGGGTCAACAATGAGATTAATGAAGAAATCAAAAGATAACTTGGAAACAAATGAAAACGAGAACACAACAATCCAAAATCTGTGGGACTCAGGAAAAGCAACCCAAAGAAGGAAATTCATATCATTTCAGGCCTATCTCAAAAAAAAAGGAAAAACTCAAGCGATCTAATTTTACACTTCAAGGAATTTGAAAAAGAATAACAAAGAAAACCCAAAGTGAGTAGAAGGAAGTAATAAATATCAGGTCTGAAATACAGAAAATAGAGTCTTAAAAAAAGATGCAAAAATCAACTCATCCAAAAGCTGGTTCTTTGACATGATAAACAAGATTGGCAAACTTTTAACCAGTCTTATCAAGAAAAAGAAAAGAGGATCCAAATAAATATAAAATCAGAAATGAACTGACACTAAAGAAATACAAAGGAGTCTAAGAAAATGTTATGAATGTCTATATGCCAACAAACTAGACAAACTGGATGAAATGGATAAGTTTCTAGAAACTTACAAACTTCAAAAACTAAGTCAAGAAGAATTAGAGAATCTGAATAGACAGATTACTCCTACTGTAATTGAAGCAGTAATTTAAAAACTCCCAGAAAACAAACTTCCTGGACAAGATGGCTTCACAGTGAATTTTACCTAACATTCCAAGAAGAACTAACACCTCTCTTTCTCAAACTATTTCAAAAAATCCAAGAAAAAAAAGGCTCCCAAGCTCATTTATGAGACCAGCATTATAAACCCTACAAAAAAAAAGAAAACTATAAGCCAATATCCCTGATGAACATATGTGCTAAAATCCTCAAAACCTATTAGCAAACCAAATACAGCAATACATCTAAAAGACCAAACACCCTGATCAAGTGGGATTTATTCTGGGAAGGCAAGATTTGTCCAACATTCACAAATCAATAAATGTGATTCACCACATAAACAAAATCAAAGTTATAAACCACATTGTCATATCAATACATGCCGAAAAAGCTTTTGATAAAATTCTGCAACCATTTATGATAAAAAAACTCTCAGCAAAGTAGGAATATAGGGAACATACAAAAAATATAATAAAGTACATATATGACAAACCCACTGCTAGCATCATACTCAAAGGTCAGAAAGTACAAGGGTTCCCCTTAAGATCAGGAACAAAACAGGAATGTTTCATTTTACCTTTCTTATTCAATGTAGTACTATAAGCCTGACCACAGCAATCAGACAAGAAGAAGAAATAAAAGGCATCCAAATTGGAAAGGAAGAAGTAAAAATGTTTTTATTTGCAGATACTGTGCATAGAGAATTTCAAATATTCCACCAAGAAACAACTAGAACTGATAAATGAATTCAACAGTGTAGCAGGATACAAAATTAATATCCAGAAATAAGTTGCAATGTTATATGCCAGTAATGAACTAACATAAAGGGAAATTAAGAAAACAATTCTATTTACAATGGCTTCAAAAAGATAAAATATCTCATAATAAATCTAACCAAGGATGTAACAGGCCTGTACTCAGAAAATTATAGGACATTGAAGAAAGAAAGTGAAGAAGATACAAGTAAGTGAAAGCACATACTGTGTTCACCGGCAGGAAGAATTAACATCATTAAAATGTCCATACTACCCAAAGCTCAACACAAGTTGAGCCTCAATCTAGGCTCAACACAAGTCCTATCAAGATTCCAATGACGTATTTCACAGGACTAGAATAAATATTTCAAAATTTTATATGGAACCACAAAAGGCCCTGCATAGCAAAAGCAATTCTGAGAAAGAAGAACAAAGTTGGATGAATCACACTGCCTAATATCAAACTATACTACAAAGCCACAGAAACCAAAGCAGCATGGTTCTACCATAAAAACAGACATGTAGCTCAATGGAACATAATAGAGATCCCAGAAATAAACCCACCCCTTTATAGTCAATTAATATGTGACCAAGGAAGCAAACACATACAATGGGCTAAAGATAGTGTATTCAATAAATGGTGTTGGAAAAACTGGGCAGATACACACAGAAAAATGAAATTAGACTACCTTCATATGCCACACACAAGAATAAGTTCAAAATGGGTTAAAGATTCAAACATTAGATCAAAACCATAAAAATCCTAGAAAAACACAGACAGCAAAATCTTGAACATTGCATGTAGCAAGTTTTTATCAGATGTATCTCACTGGGCAAGGGAAACAAAAGAAAAAATAAATAAATAAGACTACATCAAACTAAAAAGTTCTGCAGTGCAAAGAAAAACATCAACAAAAGAAAAAGGCAACCCACAGATGGGAGAACATATTTACCATTACATCTGATAAGGGGTTAACATCCAAAATTTATAAAGAACTTACAAAACTCAACACCAAAAAAACACCCCTAAAAATGAGAAAAGGAGCTGAAAAGACACTTCTCCAAGGAACACATACAGATGGCCAAATTAAACAATGCTTAACATCACTAATCATCAGAGACATGTAAATTAAAATTACAATGATATGTCAGCTCACATGTCAGAATGTCTATCATCAATAAATCAACACACAAGTGCTGGTGAGGATGTGGAGAAAGGGGAACCCTTTTGTACCATTTGTGGGAATGTAGATTGGTGCAGCCACTGTGGAAAGTAGTATGGAGGTACCTCAAAAAATTAAAAATAGATCTTTTGACCCAGTGATCCCACTTCTGGGAATATATCTGAAGGAACTCAGAATACTAATCTGAAAGAACATAGGCACCACTATACTCACTGTAGCATTATTTATGATCTCCAAGATATGGAAACAGCCCAAGTGTCCATCAGTAGATGAGAATGGACAAAACATGGGACATTCACACAATGGAATACTACTCAGCTGTAAAAAAAGATTTTACCTTTTGCAACAGCATAAATGGATCTGGAGAACATTATGCTAAGTAAAATAAGCCACTTAGAGAAAGACAAACACCATATGATTTCACTAATATGTGGAATCTAGTGAACAAACTGAACTAATAAGCAAATAGAGATGGACTCATGGATAGCAGGATTACAGCTAAGGCAGTCAGTAAGGAGTCGGAGGGATTGAGCAGAAAGGAAAAGGACTCATGGACATGGGCAACAGTGTGGGGATTGTGGTGGGTCAGAGATTATAAGTGGGCTAAAGGGTAATGGAAATACAGTAAAAATAAATTTAAAAAATTTGAAATATTTCAAATGCATAGAAAAGAATATAACATGCACTGCACTTATACAACATTCACTACCAATAGACTATTAATATTTCTATATGAGCTTTACTTTTCTCTTTGTATTTTTCCAGAGGCATAAAATGCTATTTGAGATATAAAAATCTCATAATTCATGCAGTTCTATCATATCCAGTGTATGTTATTTCCAAATATGATTTTAAACTTTTACTTCACATTATATTAACTAATATCAATGAAAACTATTTCAAATGTATGCATATTGATACTCACTTTGCCATTTATATTCTATAAACTTCCATTATATGTATTTGCTTTTGTTTATATCCCACTTAGTATAGTTACTGAATTTGAAGACCTTTTTGTTTCATCATTTCAATCTTTCACTCATTGGCTTTCTTACTCTTCATTTCTAAGTATTTCTCTTCAGTACATTAGCCCCATTCTTCCTATTTCTTTATTATGGGTACATTACCAGGCATTTGTCAGACCATCCTCTTGTCTTTCCCTGGGCTCTTTACCTCCCTTCTTCACTTGTTGTTATCTCTGTGTGCTGGTGCTGGGTTCATGGTCATTCTCCCCACAGTTGTATCTATTTTGCTGTTAATTTTATCTTTGTGTTTTACCCTATATGTGTGTGTGCCCATACACACACACACACACACGCACAAATACTGGGATAACAAATTCCTGTTATATATATTATACATATATAGTAAATGTTTACATGTACTGGTATAATAATGTACTGTTTTCATATATAAGTATATCATTACATATGTATATATCTACATATAGAAAAACTGTATATAATGCAATGCATAAATATTATTTCTACTCATTTTTCCTCTGCCTGTTTTTTAAAATTTTTTATGGTTTTCCCAGAATGAGATACCACTTCACACCAGTCAGAATGCCCATCATAAACAAAGCAACAAATAACAAGTGTTGGAGAGGTTGTGTAGAAAAGGGAACCCTAGTGCACTGTTGGTGGGATTGCAGACTGGTACAACCATTATGGAAAACAGTATGGAATTTTCTCAGAAAACTAAAAATAGATTTTCCTTTTGACCCAACAATTCCACGGCTAGGATTATACCCTGAGAACCCTGAAACACCAACCCAAAAGAACATATGCACCCCAGTGTTCATAGCAGCACAATTTATAATAGCCAAGTGCTGGAAGCAACCTAGGTGCCCATCAGTAAATGAATGGATCAAAAAACTATGGTACATTTACACAATGGAATGCTACACAGCAGAGAGGAAGAAGGAGCTCCTACCTTTGGAACAGCATGGATGGAACTTGAAAGCATTATGCTAAGTGAAATAAGCCAGGCAGTGAAAGATGAATACCATATGATCTCACCTTTAACAGGAACCTAAACAAAACAATCAAACAAGCAAAAAATAACCAAAGACACTGAAATAGAGAATATGCTGACAGTGCCCAGAGGGAAGAGGGGAGGGAATTTCAGGGGAAAAGGGAAAGGGTTTACAGAAACAAGTATAAAAGACACATGGACAAAAACTAGGGGCTGGGTGGAAATGGGAGGGAGTTGGGGAGCACTTGGGGGGGATGGGCTGGGATGGGAGTAAAAGACAGAAAACTGTACTTCAACAACAATTAATTTTAAAAAAATAAATTATGGTAATTTTTTATGGTTTTCATTTATTTTTATGCTCTTAAGCATTTTATACATATTATTATCTCTAGCAACTTTAAGTCTGGTCAGTGCATGTTTTATTCTCTGCTTCTTCAACCTCAAGGTATAATAATAATTACAGTAATACTATTAGTAAAAGTAGCATCAATTTATTTTCATTGAACACCAATGCTATACTAGGTATTATTCTCAGTATTTTATATTCATTTACTCCTCTAGTCCTTACTGTCCTATATGGTAGCTCATATTATGCACTTTTACAATATATAGATGTAAAAAATCCCTTCAGAGTCCTTACTCTTAATAAGTATACTACAGTCTCTCATAATAAATGCATGTATGCAGATTTAATCAATTAGTTCAATAGCCTTTTTCTTAGCTCTTAAGGATAATTTCATTAATCAAAAAACATTTAGCCATACCAATCAAAGTAAATAATGTTACTGTATATGTGTGAATATATGTATGTATACATATATGTAACTTTTATATAATATATAAATATAAAAGTATACACAAACACATATATAATAATTGTGTAGCATATTAAGAAAATTTGTGTTCCATCCCTTCAACTTTTAATTGATTAGAGCCAGAAGAAACATTGTGAACACCAAGCAACAAAGCCCAATTACAAGGTATTTCTATTTAATTAATTTTGTAAAACTGCATGTAGACTTCAGATAGCAGATGTAAGAGTATAATTTGCCTTACACTCCTACTGAAACATTTGTGAATATTTATGAATTTGTAGACAAATATTTGCAATTATCGAACAAAATCAGATACCAGCCATGCATAAGTTGTTGTTTAGGATTCAAAAATGCTTTCCACTTATGATGCCTTTGGGAAAAATGTTAATTGTACCATCCTTATATCATTCATGATAACTAGAGCACAAAATCACATCAGACTCAAAGAGAAGGTCCTAGGCCTGGCTGGTGTGGCTCAGTGAATTGAGTGCTGGCCTGTGAACTGAAGGTTCCGCTGGTTCAATTCCCAGTCAGGACATATACCTGGGTTGCAGGCCAGTTTGCCAGATGGGGGCATGTGAGGAGCAACCTATCAATGTATCTCTCATAGCCTTAAATTCATTTGTTAATAAGATATTCTTTCTTCCCTAAATGAATAATGTAAACATAAAAATATATAAAAGTCTGTACCCAAGAAAAAGCCTAGAAAGTACCTTTGGCTATCTAAAATTTATTCTTGGATAAAACCATGGCTATGTACTTTAAAAATTTTTAGAAACAAAATTGTAAGCTATAATCATTTAGACTATTTGTTTTATGAGAAAAATTTAAAAATGAATATGGCTCTGGCTGGTGTGGCTCAGTGGATTGAACACTAGTCTGTGAACCAAAGGGTCACTAGTTCAATTCCCTGTCAAGGCACATGCCAGGGTTGCAGGCCAGGTCCCCAGTACAGGGTGCCTGAGAGGCAACCACACACTGATGTTTCTCTCCCTCTTTTTCTCCCTCCCTTCCCCTCCCTAAAAAAAAAGAATATAGCTCAATTCATTTAAAAAATGAATGGACTCATTTGCTTACCTTTTTCTTAATAAGGGAAAGTCCTTTGGCTGGGAGAAAGCTCAGAGTTTGAAATTTAAATGACTCTAAAGAGGCTTTATTTTATGGGCAGTATAGAAGGCATATGACTTGAAAACTCTTAGTGATTGCTCTGCAAAATGAATATAAGTTTGGCCCTATCTATGCAAGGATACAGAGTTCACCCTCCCTAATAACAACCAGTTTGTATCAACTGAACTTGGACATCATTCATAGCAACTCAACTGATGGCAGATCCAAAAGTCTTGGGGGTGACCTGAGGACCAGTGGGAAAAAATAGATCATGCCTTAATACTCATATCAGTTGCCCAAAAGAGAAGCTGGGAACTTGAGACCATCTGCTAGAAATGTATCACACGAACAGGCTAAAACAGACATTATCAACATTTGGTAAATAAATTCACAGTGGCTAGTTGTTCAGCTAGGAAATGTGAGAGCAGAGATCCAAAAACCAGTATATCTGAGTGTTTTTAGGCTGACTGACAGGCACTGGTGGGTGTTTAGCCCACATCCATCCAGGAGCTTGTCCTCACTGACAGAGCTCCAGCTCTGATGTATACAAATGATTCTCTCCCAGCAACTAAGTCAGTTATGGTGACTGCATTCTGGTGGCTTGTATTTTATGTAGGTATGCTCACGTGTCTAATGGAAGCTAAGAGTAAGTCTGCTGGAGGCTTCCAAAAAAGTTTTTTTTCCTAATAGACGTGTACCCACATCAAAACTAAAACACTTTTCTTCAAAACTGGGTGTTGTAAGGTCAACATAAGTTGCCTTGAGTAATTAAAGCCATCTTGCAACAATGTACAGAGATATTACAGACCAGGTGGGACCTGGATGATATTATTTTGACATGAAAGTAAAAATTTAAAGACTCACCTATCTCTAGATATGTGAACTAATCAATTCATTGTAGTTAAAGCAACTTTCAATTAGGTATTGTGTTACCACTCCCTGACACAGGAGTCATCAGGCTTTTGATATTGAGGGCTGTGCAGAAAGCATTTTAGGATTGGCAGGTCATAGAGTGTCTATCACAACTACTAGCCACTGCTATTGTAATGTAAAGGCAGCTATAGACAATATGTAAATGAATGAGCCTATGTTTCAATAAAACTTTATTTATAAAAATAGAAGTCCAGCATATACAGTGCTTCAGTTTCCTGAACTGTAAACATGTTAAATGTTAAATACAAGTTCAAAATAACACCAGACATTTTTGTTTTCCAAACAAAGATTAGAATTTAAATGACTTGTTCTCAGTTATAAGCATGTCTGTGAATGGCATAAAAGTTATCTCCAAGAACTAAGCTGATCAAGGTCACCTGGGTTTATATATGATAACAAATTCACACCCAATATTCTTAGGAATGGTAAAAAATATCATGAATTTTCTAGCTAAACATAAAATTTGATAATTCTTCTCTTAACATGATTAATGGATACACAGGTACAGTAATACTGCATGTTTCTCTTCCCTGAAGTTGATGAAACTAACTACATTGCACTTAATAGAAAAAATATGAAAATACCATGCCTTTTTTGGGTTAACAAAGGGAAAGGATGATTTTTACTGACACCATCAACTTTGATTCAAAAGAAGTCAGTACACTCTGAATTGCTGTTTTGCCACAAGCATTTTATTGCTCTTTCCCCCATTATAAAAATGGCAAAGTGTTTTGAAAATGAAAATTTTTCCTCAGGGACAAATTCATGGAGATTTACTATCTTGCCTTAAAGGGATGGGATTTAGCCACTTTTACAGCCAAAACTTACTTTTATTTTCTGCCTTGGAAGTATTTCTCCACAGTCTTGCAATGTGTGTGAAGATCATTTTGCTAAGCACTTTTGCCACTGACACAGCCACCAAAAAGCCATTGGTGATATTAGCCAAGTGTTTTGATAGCATTCCAGTGATTCTCCAGCCAGAAATATGCATTTAAACTTCATGTGAAACATTAAAAAATACTGAGTCCTGGGCCTTCCTCCAGCCACACTGACATACGCATTCCAGAGATGACCGTTAGGTAGCTGCATATTTGCACCATCCTGTCAGGGATTTTCATGCAGAGCCAGCATTGAGAACCACTGGTGACAGAGAAAGGGAGGCCATTTTACAAAGTTACTAACTGATTGTTATTTAACAGTTTATAAATAGGTCTGTGTGTCTAGAAAATGTGGAAAAATATACTCTCTCTTAGTCAGTAGACTGTCAAAGGTGGCATCTGAAACAGATGCGATGGTCCTGTCAGACTTGCCACAGGACTGCCCTGGAATCACTCCTCCTGGCTGTCTACCTCAGTGCCCGTGTCGGCTTGCTCTGGGAAGACCCGAGCCAAAGCAGTCTTCTGTTCCCATGCTGGGTCAGTGAGGGCCACTCTTAGGGATGGGAAATTCGAGGAGTTCCAGAAAGCACCCCTACCACACAAGTACACACTATCCAACTATGACCAAAATGCCTGGCCAAATGCCTATCATATCTGCATTATCACTGGAATATTTTTGAATGCTGAGGACAGTTTTTGCTGTAGGGGTTTCTCCCTGGAAGGCAAGTATATCCATGATGTAAGTCTTTTAAGCCCAAGGTATCCCATACAGAAGGTTCCTAACCCTCATAATGCACTCTCAAAATTTATCAAAGGACATATTATAAATTTATCAGGTATACATAAGGCAATAGTTTATGTTTAGCTGAATCATCTACCCATTTCACAGACAATATCAGAGTACTGAATGAACTGGTAGGCTTCAACGTTTAACCAATCACCTGTTTTCATGGCTATATGACTGAGAGCTGCAGGATATCATTCTAATACATTTATTTTTTTTATTTTTAAGATTTCATTTATTTATTCTTAGAGGGCAAGGGAAGGAGATAAGGAGAGAAAACATCAGTGTGCGATTGCTATTTGCATGTCCCCTACTGGGGACCTGGCCTGCAACCAAGCATGTGCCCTGACTGGGAATCGAACCTCGAACCTCGACACTTTGGTTTGCAGGCCGGAACTCAATCCACTGAGCTCCACCAGTCAGAGCATTCTAATAAATTTAGATAAAAGAGTCATTGAAATTGAAAGTAATCATATTAATCCCAGTAAAACTATGTCATACACTTAGGAAATAATGAGAGTTTATCATTAAAAAATGTAGATGACACCCTGTTACTAACTCCACTGGGTATTCATGTCATTACATTGTTTGCTTCTCAGTGCATCATTAGACAACAAAAACTATTATTTTCACACTCTGTCTTCCGCTGCCATGGAATTATATTCTCCCGGTTTTTCTTTCTCATCTTTTCACATCTTCTTGGTCTCCTTAAAAGGAAAGCTCTCCTTCAAGCAACAATCAAACATTAAAGTTCCCCAAGCACTGGGGGAGGCATTCTTCACTTTTCACTTTACACTTCTTACCGAGAGAACCTCATAATTTTGCAGTTTTCATCAGTATGCTGATCTCCAAATCTATACAGACATTACACATTTGTTGAACTCCAGATTATTGCAGCCAATTTCCTACTTGTATCGTCACTTACAAGTCTTGTGGACACCTCCAACATGTATCATAAGGTGAACTGATCACCCCTTTCCCAAATGCCTCCTCCTCCAGCATTGCTGCAATGAATAAGAGCCTCCACAGTCCACTGAAACACTCCAGCCAGATCCTAGAAGTATCCCTCAACTGCTCCCTCTCTTCATCTTTGATAGTCTATTCATCTCTCTTCAACTGTCTACTGCCTCCTTCAATGTCATGTTACCATAGTTCAAACCACCATGCTTCCTTCTTGAACTATTGCAATAACGTCCTAACAGGTCTCTCTGTTTCTACTTTTACTTGTTTCTAATCTCTATGCAGCAACTGGAGTATAAATCAGTCATGTCCACCAACACTGAGAAACTCTCAGTGGACTCCCAGTTTCAAAATTTTACCATAGTTTTATAGGAATGGCAATACTCAGTTCCCACCTTCCTCTAACACAGTATGATTTATCATTCTCCACTAGCCACCTGCAAGGGCCCTGTGGTCTTGCTGTACAAGCTGTTTTGTTTGTTTGTTTGTTTGTTTGTTTGTTTTTGGCTGCAACAGTTTCCTTTCAGTGTTTGTCTTTCAAAGCTCTGTCTTAGTTTTAAATACTCAAACTCAATCCTGAAAGGTAACCTATCTGCAGGGCATGGTGAAGGTGGCCCAGCCCCTGATTGGGAGAGCTGGTAAGGAGAGAGTTGGCTCACAAGATACAAGCCCAGGGATCAGTTTTCCTGTAGGGAATCAGGAATGCATTTTGTACCTAGGCTGCTTTGAGGATTGCTTTAGCTAACCCCCCCTCACCTTGAATTGAGGCAGAAAATGTTTATGGCATATCTTTAAAGTAACTTCCTAAAATCTATGCTAAATCTCCCAAGGACATGTTCAACCACTTGTTCCTTTGCATTTGCAAATACCCTTTTTCTCTGGAGTGATTAGCAACTTCCTCTCCTTTGTTATCTGTAAAAGGTAACCACCCAAAGTGAACCTGTGCATAGTAAATGAGGACCATCATCAAGGTGATGTAATGTGTCCAGAAAAGCAAAAAAAAGCCTGTCCAGGCAGGGGCTGGGCCCTCTCTCTCACTCGGAGAGTGGCCATGCCATCCCTTTTTCTCCACAGGACTTCTGTAGTCCATGTGAATTTGTTCATCACAGCTAAAACACATGGAACCCAATGGGCCAGGGTCCGCATCACAATCACATGTTCTTCCAGGAATCGCTCTATTCTTCTCAGAAAATACCTAGATGTTTTTAATTTTTCCTACTTCAGCATCATTCACTCCCCTTTTGTTATATTACATTATAATTACTGGTGTACATTCCAACTGTATAAAAGCAGTGGGTTTTGTGGGTATAGGAAGCAGGTTTGTTTTGTGCTTTGTATTATTTCTAGGGTCTACCATAATCCTTAGCCCAAATTAAAACTTTTGACTGACTGGATAAATAAATGAATATATGGTATTTCCACATGCATTGATTCATGTTCACAGGACAAGGATTTATGCTTTTTGCTTCACTGTTTTCTGTAAATTTATGATCGTATTGAGCCTTATTGAAAAGCACTGTTAGTAACCTCTGTCAATTAATATCTTGTGAGAGATTATTTATATATTTGGAGAGAGTGGTGAAAAAGAAGTTATGAGTAGAGAATAACCTGTATAGGATTATTATTGACTGCCAGTTGCTTTACCCTCATGTTTCAGAATATACATATTGCGTGTATGTATACACAATACAAATTGTGTGTATATCTAAGTTGCCTCAGACATAACACTACAGTTACATCAATCATACACTCTCTAAACCTGTTTACTCTCTTATAAAATTGGGTATATTAATATTTCCTAATCCATAGAAGTATTTGAACAAGTGAAATAATTCACACATAATTCACAAAAACTGCTTAATCTCAAGCAAAAAAAAATTGTAAGCAGTCAATAGATACTGTTATCATAGGTAGGATAACGTTAACAAGAAAAGACACTCCAAATGATTTAATAATTTTAGTTAATGATACTATATTCAATAATAAAACATTTTGAAAAATACTCAGCTGGGAGCTCGTTTATAGATTCTCTAAGAGCTAATGAAACCAAGAGTCTGAATTTTTCATATAAATCATTGGATAGTGAACACTATCCAATGTCAACTAACTTTGCATGGTTCCCACCCATACTGTTACCGAACAGAGGTCCAAGGGTGGGGGGGCAATACTTGGCCCACCAAGGGATGCCAAAAAACTGCTACAGAACAACAGGGGCCCCTCCTAAGGATGGTATGCTAATACCTACTGGGCTCATCTGTCCTTCACCAATTGGAAAGTCATCTCTCAATGCCAGAGATTTGTGAAAAGGAAATGAAATGTTTATTTAATGCTATTCAGGCCTAATGCCTTCATTAAAATATCAAAGTCTTTAAGGGTATACACCTACACACACACACACACACACACACAGAGCTCCTTTCTCTCCCTGTCCCAACTCCGGGTACCATAAATCAGGAAAAGAGCACACGTCCTTTTTCCAGGCCACTGACACTGTCAGCTGTATTGACCGTCCAGGCAGGATCTCCAATTCCAAAGTCATGTGGCACCTTCCACTGGCAAGTGTTCTTTGTACCAAGTTCCAGTCGAAGTCTCTCCTGCTTTCCAGGCAACTCGGCCAAAGGGAGCACCCCAAGGCCGCCTGGGCCTCTTCTACCAAAGCTGCAGGGGTCTGCACTCCACCAAAAGCGCCTGTCTTTCTTCTTCACCTGGATTCAGGGATCTCCATTCTGGCAAAGCTGCATGGTTTTCCCTTTCACCTGGGAAAGAGGGGGTCTGTACTCTGCCAAAACTGCATGGCTCTCTCTTTACCTGGCCAAGAGGGGACCCTTACTCTGCTGAAACCACCTGGCTCTCCCTCTTTCATCTGGGCAAGAGGAGATCTTAACTCTGTTGAAACTGCGTGTATCTCCCTCTAATGGCTACTGTGTCTGGGTTTAAATGCCCCGCACCAGTCATCCTTTGCAACCCAATTTCCAACTCCTCCCACAGTTGGTTACACCTACCAGGACTCTTGTATCATTGCAAATTTACTGGGTTGTTATCATGAGTCTGGGCAGGTGTGGCCCCGTAACGTGGAGCCAATCAACTCCAAGCTCTCAGCAGACACTGTAACTCTGGGAACCTGCCCCCTAGTTAAGTCTTGGGTGAAAGTCACTTCCATCCCCCTGGCTCAGAGCATGGCCACAGCTATTTAACATATCTATGAAACCAGTTCAAGGTTATAGATATGTTAAATGACCATGCCAGAGGTTAGTGTTGCATCCACCAACCGAGAGAAACAAATGGAGAAACAAATGTCGGAGACTTTCAGGGTTTCAAAGATGTTACTTTATTGGCCAAGTTTAACCTGCGCAGGGGCGAACTCTCAAAGTGTCCAGAGATACCATGCCTGCAGGGGCTGCAAACGAGAGTCCCACGCAGTGCTTATAGCTAAGTCCTTATATGGAGGCAAGCAAGCAAGCATTGCACAGAAGCAAATGTGGCGGTTAGCTGTTGGCTCACAGAGCCCGTGCTCGGGAACAGGATTGGGTCTGACTCAACTGAAAGGAAAATTTTGAAACTAAACAGATGGTAAACAATTTACAGGATGTTTGCTAGGGACGCAGGCTCCTTGGGGCTGAGACTATTTTTCTTGTTCCCAACAGTTAGCTGCAAAGATGTTGCTATACAAAACAACTCTCAATGGTCCTGCTCCATTTGTCCCTTCCCCCTGGAAGGTGAGGTGGTGAGGACGTCTTAATATTTCCTAGACACCCTGAGCTCTGGACCCCATTCCAAAACTTTTGGGGGCCCCCCTCCTGGCTGTGCCCTGTTACAACACCTATGAGTGATACCCACTGAATTCACCCACATTCCCTCTAGCTAGCCTGTGGAGAATAAATATGATATGCTTTTACTCAATATAGACCATGTTTAATCAAAGAAAACTTTTAAAAATGATGATAATGGATTACTAAGTGTTATGTGTGTTTTAACAAAATTACCATCCTAGATATCTTTGCTGTTATTCTCTCCAACTAAATTTTAAATCTCTAGTTACATCAAATTCTGGGTTGTTCAGAAGAATAAATTCAAGCCTCAAGCCTAAAGTAAAATCAGAGTAGTTATCCCACAGACACTGTCATTTAGATCTAAAATGTAGTACCTAGTAACAAAAATCTATTTGGAGAAACACTTTTGTGAGAATGTATAAAGAAGTCCTGTGCTCTTATTTTCACCTCTAAAACTTTGGGTAAAGGTACAGTTTCTTTTAGCCATTTTTGGAAAGGGTGAGTTCTGGATATTTCTCCTACCAAATTTATTTTTTATTTAGACATAGGATTTAAAATGTTAACTTATACCACCATTTCTCGTCCTTAAGGGACACAGGCGGCCAGCACCTCTCCGACTATCAGAACCCTACTGTGGAAGCCTATGTGGTGCTTCTTCACTTGAGCTAGATGAAAAATGGGTTCCAATGCTTTTTTTTGGCTCCCAGTGTTAACTGCCTCCTAATAAAACCATCGAGTTAAATTGTCTGCTTTGCGATGCAGGGCCATACATAAGGGATTTCTAAAGGAAGCCTGCTAAGTTAATTGTGCTTCTAGATAATTAATTGAAATGGGAAAAACCAGGGAAAAAATGAGAACTCTGTAATGCTGGCTTTTCCGTTCTTTTTCATAACCAAGTTTCTAAGATTGCTTACAGCAGGCAGAGAATTCTCCAGCTGGGTGTCATTGTACTCAACTTGGCAGCTCTTGCCTCTGTGTTTGCCCAACTTCTTCCAACCTTCAGGAACTGGGGAACGAGGTTAAAAATTATTGAAACACCTTAAAAAGTCTACTAATTGATAGTATGTCTACAAAATGTCCCTGTTTTCAAGTTCAGATTGTCCGTGGTTTATTGTGTCTGTTCCTGTAATACTGTGTTTTATTTGAGTTATGAGAGTTCCATTTCTACCTGTTTTCCACAAATAATTAAGCTTTGTATTTATTTTTTGGAAGCAGATGATCAACATGCTATTTTTTAAATCAAAATTAATATGTCATGAGCATCTTCTGCTTTAAGGTTGTGTTATTATTGATTTTATTTTTTCTTTTGGTATTACTTACACATTAACATTACACTTTTTTCTTTCTTAAGATTTTTTAAGTGATTTATCAGCCATGAATGTGCAGTGTGGTAGTTTGGACCAGAGGTTGCTGGAGAAACTGCAAAAAGGCAGGTGGGGCAAGAAGGGGGCTGAAGCTACAGATTAAATGTAAGGCAAGTTGCATGCCAAAGGCAGCTACTGCAAGCAGTCTGGGCCTCAAGCCTTCCAGGAGGAAGGAGCAGAGCGGAGGAAGGAAGCTGCTGCCTGGGGCAAATTGTAAACAAAGACAACACAGCGATGCTAAGATGTGATGCTAAAATGCACCACTGGCTATAGCCACTCTTAGCATAGCTGGGGACTGGAGGAGTGGGGGTGGTGTGGGATTCATACAGCAACTTCGGGAACTGTGGGGGCTGGACACCCCACACAGAGTGACTAGAGATTCTGCGTATGCCCGGAAAGAGGGGCAAAGACAAACATGGCCATTGGTTAAAAACTGGACACTCCCACTGGCTTCCTACGCACAAGAGATTTTTGGGAGGGCCATTTTTAAAGCAAAGGTTCAGAGATGCTTGCTCTTGGTAGGGGGCTTTGGAGCTTGGTGCAAGAACTCCCCTCCCATTCCCCTTCTCCTTCCTTCTCCCCTCTACACCTGCTGGGTACAGGTGCAGGCCTTGCTCCATGCATGGACAGGAGCACTTGTGGGACAAAGCAGATGCTGGGCCCACCAGGGGCTTAGGCCCTGCGTGGTCCAAAGCCTGCTCCTGGAGGCAGGGTCCCACACTGGGACAGGCCTTGCCAGGCTTCAGCCGTGGAGACGCTGATCCAGTGCAGCATGGCTCATGGTTCCTGGACTGCTACATGGAGGCTGACAGCATCGCACCCCAGATTCTGAATGCGAGAGAGCTGTGGCAAGAAAATGGTGACTCTGAAACTCACAAGCACACATGCCAGAGAGAACAGAGATCTGTTTGCACACCTGACTTAAAGACAGATAAGGGAATGGGAAACTTCTGGGCATGGTTTTGGCTTATAGTCCTGTGGGGAGCAAGAGAAATTCTGGGTCTTGTGGGATATGCCTTTTCTTTATTTTCTTCTGACATACTACAGCCTTTAAATCTTTGTGATTTTTATTTTATTTTGTATTGTTGTTTGAGGGGAGGGGATAGTGGGGGACATCTTTGTGGTTTTTAAACACATTAGTTTATATGGTGTCTTTAAAATATGTATTACTGAATATTATAGCCTGCTGTTGATAACAATCCATCTCACCTGTTACCACACTCTAATTATGCTCATCTATACTAACATATCATCAACTTCACACCGTATATGTCTACAGTCTACGTGTTTTTAAGAAAACGTATGCATAGCCTGTGGACACAAACAATAGTGTGGTAAAGGCCAGGGGGGAGGACTTGGGTGCTTGGTGGAGGTGGACAAAAGGGGGAAAATGAAGGACATCTGTAATAGTGTCAACAATACAAAAATTGTATCTTTTAGCCCAAGTGGAAAAGTGTTATGGACTGAATTATGACCTTCCAACGTTTTTTTTTTTTTTTTTTTGAAGCTCTATCTTCTAATGCAATGATATGTATAAATGGGGACTTTGGGAGATAATTAGTTCGGATGAAGTCATGCAGGTGGGTTCTCATAATAGGATTAGTGCCTTACAAGAAAAAATGTCAAAAAGTGTGTTCTCTCTCTCTCTCTCTCTCTCTCTCTCTCTCTATGAATGCAAGGACACAAAGAGATGTTGACCTAGGCAAGCCAGAAAGAGAACTCCCACTAGAACCCAATCATGCTAGCATCCTGATCTTAAAATTTTAGTCTCCAGATCTAAGTATGGATTTTTTAACAGCAAAATGATTTATTTGTAACAGACTACTTTCAATCACTTCAATACAGCATAGGAGTAGGAATAAATTACACTGCAAGTGTCATGTAGTCCAAGGTAGAGAGCTCTACCTCCCAAGATAGCAAGCCCATATCCTCTAGAGAGCCATGCCCTGAGCCAAACTGACCTTGAACAAACAGGCAAGCCCAGAACAAATCAGCCACAGCTCTCAGCATGATGCAGTATATCCTTCCTCCACAGCCCTTTAAGCTTCCTAACTGCAGCCTTCTCCCCTATCCAGCCCATCCAGGCCAACTTCTAGCCTCTGAGACACCAGGATGCCTTCTACATGGAGTAACTAACAGGAGTTTAAGTGTTACATAAAACAAGGCTAGACAACACCCTGTGAAATGTAGTTGTTCATTATTTCGTTTGGGTTGCCTACCATATTTTGCAACAAACTTTGTTATTTAGTTCTAATAAAATTTACTTTATAATATTGTAGTGTTATTTTTCAAAATTTTAGTATACTTTTCAACTGTTGTAATCATGATTTATTTCCTTAATTCGCATTTAGCATTGCATTTATGATTCTCAGTGATGTCTCATTCATGTAAAACAGTCCCAAAGCTATGAGATTTATAATAGAAAATAACATTCTCAGAAGCCTAGATTAACAAATTTCCAGGTGAAATGCTTGTTGGAGAGGTGAGATTTACCAACATGTGAATGTTAGAAAAACATTTAACCTTTTTCAGACGGTTTGCACATCTGCAAAACACACAGGGATCTTCTCTACTTATCATTCTTCTATAAACTCACATTTGAGGGCACACAAATCAACCTGGGGAACTTGTTTGGCAATCCACTAGTCTAGAATTCCATTAAGAGGGAAGAGTATATCTTATCGTTTTTGTATCCTCAGTCTGGCCCGCAAGTGGTACTCAGTTTGTTAAGAATACTGCTAGTTTACAGTTATCTAAAATAGCCTAAAATGCAGCCTAAGAAATAGCCAAATTAGAGCTACTAAATTATGTTTTGACTTCGCTGCCAAATTTTTATAAAATAAAGTCATCTATTATAATGCCTTTCCAAAGAATTGATTGCATTGTACCTATTATCAATTTAGGACCAAGAAAACAAACTAATGGTACTCGAGGTCCTAATTGGAAGATAAGGAACTTGGGCATACAATAGACAAAACATGTTTGTAAAGTAATATAGGCAGTGAGCAGGGGTTAGGTGCTCTGTGCTTTAGCTCCAAATGTTGTCATTCCATTAGTAATAATATCATTCTTAGTTTAAATACTTTTTATCACAATTGCATAAGATATCTATATGAGGCAAAATTTGGTAAAGGATGTTTGGAGACACTCTGAGCTACTTTGCAACTTTTCCATGAAACTAAACTTATTTCAAAATAAAAAGTTAAAAATAATTTAAAAAATAATAGCAAACATTTAGATAACATTTAGCATAACTTAAGGTTACTTTTCTAAGTGCTATATTTGTATTAACCAATCATACAGAATTAAATCTCAGATTCAAAGCTTCAGATTTCAAAGTCTAAGGAAACTTATTTAAGATTTCACAATTATTAAAATATAAAATTGTGTTTTTAAACACCCCAATACAATTGGTACCAAAGGAAAAAGGAAAAATATATATAAATATACATATATGAAATGATATATATTATATATATCATTATATATATAATATCTATTATATATGTATACACATACACATAATTCAATTTTTTCCTTATAGGATGCAGAAGAAATTTCAGGAAACTGATTAGAGGAATGACAATATTAAATTTATAAAATAATTTATCCTTTTTAGCATTGTTGTTTTTGACATTTCTTTGAATTTAGACCTTTTCCTTTTTACTCACCAAACTTTTTATTTTCTCAAACTTGAAATATGAATAGATAAGAAAGACCTAATCAAAATGTAAAGTGCCATATATGGCTATTTTCTAGGTTGGTCAAACAATTAATAGATTGATTTGGTGTATCATTCATGAGTTACAGATGCATATAGGAACTCTGAGGCACGACTTAGGGTGATAGTACTAGTTTCTTAAAATTATTTTCACTTTGAAGAAACCAGTTATTAAAAGGAAAGTTGAGCCCTGGCTGGTGTAGCTCAGTGGATTGAGCACAGGCCTGTGAACCATAGAATCGCGGTTCGATTCCCAGTCAGGGCACATGCCTGGGTTGCAGGCCAGTTCTCAGTAGGGGACTCACGAGAGGCAACCATACATTGATATTTCTCTTCTTCTCTCCTTCCCTTCCCCTCTAAAGATAAATAAATAAAATCTTAAAAAAAAGGAAAGTTGATGTGATACTGAAGCCCAAGTTAGCCTTTAAAGGTAATTAACACTTAGTTACCTAAAGAACAATAAGGAAGTATTTTGTTTGAACAGCGAAAACAATTGCATCAAAAATTAATTCTTCTAGCAGTTCATTGACATATGGTGCACCCAATTATGCATAACATTTTTGAATATCATTTGATAAAGTAAAGTATATAAGAAATAGCCATTTCTTTTCAGTAATTTAACTATGGATCTGACCGCTCAATCCACATGATTGCAACCTTAATTATTCTTGGTTTGGTTTGGATTTGTTCCATTTTGGGGGGTCATAGTGTTACCGAACAAAGGGTCCAAGGGGGGGCAATACTTGGCCCACCAAGGGGTGCCAAAAACTGCTACAGAAAACAGGGGCCCCTCNGTCATAGCAAAGATTTAGAACCCTAATTAACACTGAATCAGAGAAGACCCACACACCAGACATGGGGGTGGGCCTCTCTGGTGGCTGAGATGATCTAGCTTTAACAAGACATTCATCCACTGTCTGCACCAGGATTATTCAGTGCCTTAATGGCTTTATTACCATGAATGCAAAACCACCTACCATACGGTTCCCTTTGAATGACGATTGTGTAGCCATCCCTTTCGCTCTGCTCCCAGGGAACTTTACTGAAGCTATCTCAAGTTGTCCAGGAAGTAACAACCTCTTTTATTTGCATGGCCCCAATAAATGCCTTTCTGGTTTCACAGGAAATCTTCCTCTCCTCGTGTTATGTGTTGTATGTACAGGTAAAGAGGTTGTAGGAATTTCAGCATTCTGACAGGTGCTTTTGGCTTTGCTTCACGTATTCTTGAGACCTGCCACATCATTCCTGAGAGAGAGAGAGGGAGGGAGAGGGAGAGGGAGAGAGAGAGGGAGGGAGAGAGGGAGAGAGAGAGAGAGGGAGGGAGGGAGAGAGCATGAAAATCATACTTTAAAATATTAACCCATCACATTTAGCATTTTTAAGCACGTTGAACATGATCACCCATTTATGGGCATTTATCAAATAAGAGATTTTTCTGATAAAAAGAAAGACGCGTGAACACAGACAACAGTTTGATGACTGCGAAAGGGAAGGGGGGGCAGGGCAAGGCAGAAGAAGGTTATAGGGTGATAGACAGCGATGGAAGGAGACTTTGGGTGGCAATCCCATGATACAATACACAGATGAGGCAATGTAGAATCATAGACCTGAAGCCTATGTAATTTTATTAAATAGTGTCATTTATTTTTTCTTTGAAAGAAACGGCATAAAGAAACGAGTTCATTGGCACCAGTAGAGTAAGGGTGAACCAACTGCATGGAGGCATGTATTCTTATTATTGATAAATTATATCGTATATCCAGACGTCTGAGGAATCTCAAACAGTGATCTTCACAGTCCTTTCTTGCTCCCAGGTACAGCCAAGTCAGCATCAACATCCTTACGTTTGTTTGCTATGAGCTGCTTCGGAGACTGTTTCGGAAGGCTTCCCTTCCTTCCATCTCTGAGACCTGCACTTCCATGTGGTTCTGTACGCAGCAGCGAACCCTCTTCTCTCTAAAGTAATGTCACAGGAAGAACTGTGTCAACCGCCCTGCTGAAATTACCTACGTTTTTCTCTCCCTCAACAATACATAACTTTATGATCCCTCAAACTACCAGGTTTACAAGCTTACAAACTTGAAGATTTAAAAGTTTCAGAATAGAATGTAAACTGTACAGATGTAGTTGTTTATGTTAGTGAGGCTTTCGGGGCTGCTTGTTCCATTAAATAGTTTTTGAAGCAACGGTTATGGTTTTAAAGAACTTGATTGTTAGGTTTATCTTCCCAAAACAACACGGCTCTAAAGATTTTGGAAAAAAGGGTTGGGTACACAAATATCTAGTTTTAAATGTATATAGAACTTTCAAGACGCGTGACCATTGAAACTGAGCAATAGTGAACATCCTAAAGAAAGTTCTGGAATATTGTTTTTAATGAGAGAGAGAGGGAGGGAGAGAGCGAATATTCCCTTCTCTCCAATATTCTATTTTTTTAAAGAAAGCTATAGAATTCAGAGGCTGTTTCTTTGACTACTAATCTTCAGACTATTCTTTTCACATAAGAAGTTTATATTATCAGAATGAGTGATTCAGTTTTGAAATCTGAATTACGATTTAATTCATGGTTTGATGTAATCATTTTTATTAATTATGTATATAAATAATGTTTACTTCTAAGCCACCCAAAGCAAACAATGACCTTTTCCCCTTTTCTTTTGTGTTACTATGAAACAAAATCAGTTACCTTTTGGGTCTCTTCTCAGAAAATAATAACTGCCAACAACTGGAAAAATCTTGCTTTTGATAGATTGTTAGGTAATGATATGACAGAATATGGAGGAAATGCCAGGACAAATACAGATGATCTCAGATAAGTTTCTAAAATATTATAAAATAAATAAAGAATTGATTGTACCAGTTACTTACCAGAAAGCAAAAGAAGTAGAAAAATATCCTGAGGGTAAAGACAGCATTTCTGCTTTAGAGAATATTAGGTGAAGGATTGCAACCTCAAAGGTTTATCTGTATTACATTAACAAATAATTTTGATTTGGAACAAGATAATGGATGCACTGGAAAAAGACAAAAGTACATGTCAATTTTTAAATTAGATTTATACTACAATAACAAATATGTAAAAACAAAGTGAGAATAAATCATTTTAAATCAATAACTGAATAAGGTGGTATTTTTTTTTTTACCAAACTAAGGGAGATTTACATAGAAATTCAGTGTAAGAGAAGATTTGAATAATATTCTAAATGTAATCTTTTAGTTTCTTATTTATTTTATTATATTTCAATCACTTAACTGATTTTTATTTTTTACCATCAGTTATAACATATATTCATTACTGTTTAAAATATTAATTGTGCCCTGGCTGGTGTGTCTCAGTGGACTGAGCACTGGCCTGTGAGTCTAAAGGTTGCCGGTTGGATTTCCAGTCAAGGCACACGCCTGGGATGCAGGCCAGGTCCCCAGCAGGGGGCATGCAAGAAGCAACCACACATTGATATTTCTCTCCCTCTCCTTCCCCTCTATAAAAATAAGTAAGTAAACTCTTTTAAAAATCATTAATTATAAACATGTATCAATTTCTAGGCACATAACACACACAATGTTTCAATATTTTTTAAAATATAAAAATAGGTAAGAGAGCAGATATACATAGTCACTTCATTAAGACATTAACTTTATAATTCACTAATTAATATAACTACAGCAGAAAATAAAGGTAAGGCAAATATAGTATTTTATTGAAGAAATGGGTTAAATTTCATTTTCAGGTTAGGATATAGAAACTTGGTAAGTGTGTTATTTCAAACATAACAATGAAAACAAGTCAGATAACCTAGATATTTATACTTTTATTAAAATCCATCAGGAATTGAAAAGAAAGTTGAATGAACTAAAATTCAAAAAGTTATAATACCCTCTTAGAACAGTAATGATGTTAATCACCCTCCTTCTTGGTAAAGCCAGGAGAGAAGAGAAAACTGCAGTAGATAAAGATGAGAAGAAACTAGAATTCTTAAGGCCAAATACCATATTCCAAGAAGTTTCTCATCAACAAAGACAGTCTGCACCCACCTTGCAACTCTTTCCCATGGGCTATTACTAAGTGTTCTAGGAGCAGAGTGAGAGCTGAGAGAGATGCCACTCAACAGAGGCGCAGAAGTGCAGGGATGGCTCTGGGTGGGGCAAAACAATCCAGTGTTAACTGAAGTATAGGCTTTCAGTGAGTGCTATGGGGAAGATTGCTTAGAGAGTGTCCCCCAAGGCAAAAAGAGATCTGTGTGCAAAGCAAGGAAACTGAGAAAAAGTCTCCCTGTGGCATTGTAGGCTGTTACTAACTGTGAAGTCACAGCCCCTCCCAACTTCAGTCTGGGGAAAAGGCAAGAGATAAGGAACAGTCAGCCAAAGAAGGTCCAGAGAGAGGAGAGTCTCCTTACCAGCCCCAAAGTCAGCAAGCAGCCAGACTGGAAGAGGGAGTGAGGATTCCCAAAATCCTGAAAGCCTGGAATTGGGCTTTAAAGCATAAGGCCATCTTTGGAGTTTTCCCAGAGGCCAACTCAAGTTCCACTGAGGGAGACCCTGATCTAGTGCTAAAGTTGTATGAATGCAGTGGTGAAAAATTAGAAGTAAGTGAATAACAAAGCCCAGACCCAGCTGATTATGACTCTGGGAATAAGACTCTGTGTCTTACATTAAAGTCCTGACAGAAAGGCTTACTCTTTTCTAGGTAAAATATAATTTACTTCAATCTCTTTGTTCTTTTATGACCAATATTGACAATACAATAAAATATTATAGTACACATGAAGAAAAAAATGGAGGGACTCAAGAAAGAAAAAACAAACAGACTTGAAAATGGCCCAAATGTCCAGATATCCAGAAAGGGACTTTGAAAATAAAATGATGATATCCAGGGAGTAAAATGAATAATATTTATAAATGAATGAGCATTTTTCAGCAGAAAAAAATGTATGTTTAAGGTCACAATATGAATGCTATAAGTGAAAAGTATAATGTGAGAAATTCAGAACTTATTTGATAGGTTATCAGACAAGACACAGAGGAGAAAGCAAGCTGTAAACTGAGTATAGCTCGATGGAGTGATCCAAACTAAACTATGTCATGGAAGGAAAACTGAAAGTAATACAGAGTATCCAAGATCTTTGAGACACTATCAAACAATTGAAAATATGTGAAATTTTAATTACAAAGAGAGGAGAGAATGAGGCACAGAGCATGTTAGATAATATTCTAAAACTGATGAAACACATCAGCCCACACAGCTAAGGATTTTAGTGAAGCCCCAAGCATAAGAAATACCAAGGAAATTACATTTACACATAGCACAGTTAGAGTGTTGAAAACCAAGCACAAAGACACAATCTAAAGCAGATGGCTGGGTGGTGGTAAGAAACAAATTTATCACATGTGAGAGTAATACTAAGAATAATGGCTGACTTTTCATAAAAAAGTAGAGGTTAGGAGAAAATACGAAATATCTTTCAAGTACTAAATGAAAAAAAGAATTAAAAGGAACATTCTATTTGGAATTCCATACTGCAAGGTATCCTTCCAAAAACAGAGTAAAGATATTTACAGGTGGACAAAGTCATTGAAAATCATGTCTGGTAAATTTGTCCTAAAAGTAATACCTACAGAATTTCTTTCCACTGAAGCAAAATGATCCCAGAAACAAATACAGATCTGAATTTAAAAATGACAAAATTGGAAATGGTAGTTTGATCAATATAAAACTTTATGACTTTATTATATATTTGAGTAGTTTTATATTGCTGGTGTAACAAACTACCACAGATTCAGTGGTTTAAAACAACATGAATTTGTTATCTATGATACTATCCACATCATAAATCCAGCACTGTCTTACTGGACTAAAATTAAGGTGTTGTCACTGCTGAAAGCTCTAAGGGGAGAATCCATTTCCTCGTCTTTTTTAGCTTCTCGGGCCTGCCTGTATCCTTGGGTTCATGACCAGCTTTTCTCTATATTCAGAGCCAGCAAGAGTAGGTTAATTTTCCTTAAATAATATCACTCTTACTTCCTCTTCTGCCTACTTCTTCTGCTTTGAAGGACCCTGTTGATTTCATTGGGCCCATCTAGAAAACCCAGGATAATCTCCCAGCTTAAAGTCAGGTGGTTGGATACATTAATTCCCCTTTGTAGTTAACCTAACAAACTCACATTTCCTGGGGATTAGCATGTGACATATTTAGGGGCTATTTTTGTCTATATTATATAATGTTTATTATATATTATTTTATTTTAATTACTATTGACTATTTAAAATAAAGTCCATCACATTTTTTCCATTCCATGGCTTTAGTAGTGCTAAGTTAGCTGTCTTTAACTGTATTTGAAGCATTTTTTTAGACTGTGTTGTGATAACAGTCATATCAGCATGCATTTTAAGGAAACATCCAAATTGGTGAATTTTTGTGCAGCCATTTTAATACTGAAGATGGAAGAACATATGCAACATTTTTGAAATATTATGCTTTATTATTTCAAGAAAGGTAAAAACATAAGTGGAACACACGCACAAAGATTTGTACGGTGTGTGGAGAAAGTGCTGACTCATCAAGCATGTCAAAAGTGGTTTGCGAAGTTTCTTGATACTATTGACATTTTAGCCAAATGATTCTTTGCCGTGGGGCTGTCTTATGCATTGGAAGGTGTTTAGCAGCACCCCTGGCTTCTACCCACTAAAAGTCAATAGCAGGAGATAGCTGACATACTCAAAATATCCAAATCAATAAAGTTATTGGTAAAAATGAAAAATATGTCTTTTATTTTATGGAAAAAACATAATGGACTTGTTAGCCAACCCAATAATAAAAAAATCTTTGAAGACAATGATCTTTTTATTTTTAATTTTTACCCAATGATATATTTATTGATGAGAGACATCAATCAGTCACCTCCTATATGAACCCAACCTGGGATAGAACGTGCAGCCTTTGTGTGTGTGTTTGGGAAAAAGCTCCAACCAACAGAGCCACCCCTGCCAGATTGGGAGAATAATCAAGAAAGAAAGAAGCAAGCAAGTAAGGAAGAATGAAGGAAGGAAGGAAAAGAAGAAGAAAGGAAGGAAGGAAAGAAAGAGAAAGGAAGAAGGAAGGAAGAAATATTTTCTGTACTAAGCTACTGATCTTTTAAGATTTTTTTAACATCAGTATAAATTAACCTAATATAACTAAAGCCATACAAAAAGTTTAACCAGTAAATTTTAAGTTAATGTGATTTGATATTTACTTTAGTTTTTCAGGTCTAAATAGATTAAATACGTGACCAGTTTAGAAAAAAAATAATGTTATAATTAATACATAATATGTTCAATAACAGTCTAGAAAAAATAGTCATACAAAGGATCATAAAGAAAAATTAAATCATCTGTAATCTCACTATCAGAATTAATCATTCATATTATTCTTGCACATCCTTCATTAGATTAGTTTGTGCTGAAATAACAAATAGTATATATATATATATATATAACATGATCTAACATCAAAATATAAAATTTATAAATAGTATATCATATAAATGATTCTGAAATTATTATACTCTCATGGAATTTCTCTTTTCTAAGAAGTGCTCCAACAGTTGAACATTTTTCTAAATTTGTTTAAAAAATTTATATCTGACATTGTGTAAAACATACCTTACCCAGACTTTGACCTTAGGTATCTGCTAAGCACCAAGTACTTCTTCAGGGACTTTGACATATGTTTCATTACTGAACCAACATCATTACATCTTGAAAAATGTCTATCTGAATTGGAACATACCTGTCTCCACACACCATCCCTACAGACCTCTATTCACCCATTCGTTTTGTCAACACTATGTTATTTTGTTGCTAATTTTAAAAGTTGCTTTTTTCTTAGCATTCTTTTAAAGTCAAAATTGTTTTTGAATAGTAATTTAAATTTAGTCAAAATAATAAAAATGTAAGGAGAAAAGAAAAACACTTCTCTCAGTTTATCAGTCTAATTTACCAACAAATGGAATTATGTCAAGCAAACATCAAAAATCTAATAAATCACAGGCCGTGTGTATTTCTTCCTCAAAATATGTATACCACTGCTTGTTAGCAAAAAATCAGTTTTAAAGTTGTTCTTTGTCTTAAGAATTCTGTGTTATCACTGCCTCCTAACTATAAAATAGCAGCAAACTTCTGTGAGTTTTCATATGTGTCACTGAGCACTCATTTGTTCTCCAAAGAATAAATAATTTAAGGTCACTGTGACCCACTTTGAAGATATAATAAAGATTTCTTCTTTTAAAAGAAAATTATTTTTTAAAAGGTTGAATAGAAGGATAGTTGAAAAAATCCCGTTAGCTAAAATTAAATTTATAAGGATCATGCAAAATAGTCTTTGTTTTTGCATTTCCACAATGCTAGTTGATGAGGAAAAGATACTTTTCCATTCTCTTTAAACTTTGGTTCAGCATTTTCTAGTTCTTTAATTGGCAAACAACCATCAGTTATTTGGTTTACAGCTGTTTGGAAATAAGTTTTCTTATGTAAACTATTGTTTTTAATAATACTATTACTTATACTGCTGGCTGGTGTAGCTCAGTGGATTGAGTGCCGGCCTGCAAATCAGAGGATCATGGTTCAATTCCCAATCAGGGCACATGCCTGGGTTGCAGGCCAGTTCCCAGCAGGCGACCCACCAGAGGCAACCACACATTGATATTTCCTTCCTTCTCTCCTTCCCTTCCCCTCTAAATATAAATAAATAAAATCTTTAAAAATAAAAATATAATACTATTACTTATAAAACGTATTTCAACATTCACTGTTATATCTTCAGAAGAGAATATTTTTCTCATTAACTTTCCCTCTTTGATTATTGTGGCTCTTTTCCTTGTCTTGCTCTCTTCAAATTTTGTTGCTCATCTGCACAAAGAGGTATTCCTTATCTGTTTCATGAGGTGGGTTACTGCAGAGAAAAAAAATTGTAATTCCAAGCTCAGGCTCTCTACTCCTGAGGGCAAGGACATTAGTACCTCATGTTTTACAGTGTTATGCATATGTCCTCAGGTAAAACAGAGTGCTTTGGAGTTTTGTTGTTTCCAGTGGGCTCATTTGTTGTTTTCTTATGCTGATTGTAGTATTGTAGCTTGGGTCCTGAGCCTCCTGCTCACCTCCACTCTGCACTTCGATTCTCTGCCTCTGTTCAATTGGTTCTTCACATCCTGATTTCCAAACTTTTCTCCTTAATCAATTGTTGAACCAGACAGCCAATATGCTGTCCTGAAGCCATTTAAAACAAACTTTCCTATTTTGTAATTTATTAGTAGTTGTTCAAAAGAGAGGGCATTATGAAATACAGAATAACATGTGTCCCACTAATGTCCAATCATGTAAAGACATGCTTTGGAAGAAAACTGATGTCTACTGAATTTATATTCTATGTATGTCAACATGTGCCTTTGAGTAAGTCCTTAATTTCAGGCATTTTGCATCGGTGATATTCCCTCCGGTCACTGTGTTGTTAGAGTAATTTCATTTGGGGATCACGCTCATCAAACCATGCTTTTTTGATGTTTGCTCATGCCATACCTTCCTCTCCCTTGTCATGTTTTCTATCATCTTTCTGCTGCAGCTTCTATTGTCTTGCTGAGCAATCAAAAAAAGTCTCTAGACGCTATGGTCTTGCTGCTCCTCTCGGTAAAGGGAAAAAGCAAATAACAGCTGCTGAAATTGTGAACCTTCCTTCCTGGCTGTCAAATTTAGTGAAAACATATGCTTCAAGGAGTCATTTGTAATTCAAGCAGGCACGGATTAGAAAAAGAAACTCCTTATTCGCTGAAACTAGAAAAGAAGTTTTGCTAAGTCAACTTGGCTTCCATCTTGTACTCTGAAAGAAATAGCACATCCTTATTGCCTTACAACTGTCCGTCGATGCCTTTCTAAAATAAACTCATCACTTACACTGGCAATGCATAAAAAGATTTCCATGAAAGTTGAATATCCTGGAAGAAAGATGATTAACACTGATTATAATGAAATAAATGAGTTTAAATGTTAAACATTCCTCTAGTGATGGGAAGTCCTTCAATTTCTACATACCTGGGCCAGAACCAGAATATCTGAGCCACTGGAAAGAATACTGAACCAACTATTGAGAGATGACAGATCTTGTTAAACAACCTTCCACAAGTTATTCACACCTCTGACCCTTATGTTTCCTCAAGGATGAAATGAGGGACTTGGAATTCGATGACACAAAAATTCCCTCACATAACCAACTTTCCAATATTCAGTGAATTGAATGTCACTTTTAGTATTTTACTAGCAAAGTGTCACCAAAGTAACAGTCATTCTAGTAGGCCAAAAGTTTGACAATATGTATGAATAGAAAATGTTATTCAATTTACCAAACCATTATCCGTTCCCATTTTTTTAGTAGCAGATCTTTAACATAAAGCCTATTATGTTTGTAATCATTCTTGTGGCTAAAACAGTCTGTAATCTATTAGCACAAAGAAACACAAAACAAAAATTAAAATCTTCCACCCCCTGATGGGTACCTTAAGGATAGGAACAGGAATTATAAGCGTATGTGTGCGTATTATACTAGTAGAGAATTATAAAGTAGCTATGCGGGACCTTAGCATTTGGGGAAGAGAGAGAAGATGACGGGGTGATTGTGCACCCTTTGGCATTTCAGGAAAAAGAAAAGTACTGAGAAATAAAGCAGTCTGAGACTGAATGATCCCTGGTAGAAAACCAGTTGGGGGCGAAGGGGATGAATACAGAGATAAATTGAAAGTGAGAGAAGGTTAAAGGAGAAAAGAATGTGGCTACCTCTGGACTATAAACACTACTAAAAGGCTTTCCTAATTCATACACATTCGTTGAACACTAGGGAAATTTAGTCACCACTGGACTGCCCATTATCATCATACCATCAAAGGGCCCATGAAGAAGTAAGATCAATATAGATAGTCATAATCAGGGACATTTAATAAATTATATGGCTAGAAATTGAAGCCCAAATGCCAATGAAAATTTCATGCTTCCATGGAGATATGCCTTGATGTCCCCCTTTCCCCCTGTGGGATCCAGTCTTCTTTAAATTCTAGACTTTTGAGTTAACATCTTAGAAATCTTAGCTCCATGTGGTTTGTTGCCATTAGATGGGGTCTTAGATTTACTTTCTCCTAAATAAATTAAATTTCACCCCACTTTCCATAAGAATCTAATAAAACTTGGTTAGAATCAGGGTGGGCAACAGGATAAATAAACTTACATGGACTTTTATGCCTTAAGGACAAGCTCAATTTTCTACTAATTTTCATTTATATCTAAATACTTTACATATTGATTATGTTTAATGCCTGACACACACTATGAAAGCAGAGATTATCTCTTTTGTCTACAGCTTTTCTTAGCACTACCTACTGTCACAATTTATATTAAGGCAACAAAAGATGCTGCTTTCCTTTGCTTAAGCTGCGAAGGACACTTTCTAAATCACCAGGAGGTTCAGTCAGAGTCGGAGTCAAAACCAACCAATCAACCAAGCAAACAAAAACAAAATAAAATTCTTGAACTAATAATACAGTCTTCCCAAGGGCATCATATTGGCATACTTGTTTCAAAAACCTGTAATAGTCATAGGTAGCTATATGAAAACTCCATTAGGATTCTAATGACAGCTAAATTCTATCCTTTCAAAGGAAATAAAGATTTTTTACTGTAGTGTCTCTCTTAACTTCCTTTGATCAACCTACGAAGGCTTGTAGAAGGGCTCAACCTTGCTACAATCACACTTTGCCCACAGAACTCCATTGAAAATGCCACTGTGGAGATCACTGGTGACCACCAACTTATAAATCTACCAGTCAACTCTCAGTTCTCCTATTTTCTACTCCATCTGCAATATTTGGCACAAATAATTAGTCTATACTTCTAGAAACTCACTTGTGGGGGCAACTTGTCTCGCAAGCCCCCCCCCCAGGTGCCACAGATGAAAGTGAATAATGTCCGAGATATGACGGATCTGCTTGGGAAGGAGAAGTGAGCTGTGGCCAGTTTCTCAGGGGAGACAAAGGCCCCGAGAGCGCCTTTCTCAATAGCCTTTTATTGGGTTGTAATACACAGGAATACAGGGTGGCAAGGACCAAACAGTAGATAACATTTCAAAGCTATCTGAGGGCTTCAGAGTCTGAGTCAGTGTCTGTCAGGAAGAGAGTTGCAGAAACTTTGGGAGACATACTCATTTCCTCTCAAACCCTTAACATATGAATGAAAGCACTCTTAGCAGAGCAGATTTCACAGGTTTGTCAGCAAGTCTTTGTGGTGCCAGATTTTCCCCCAGGACACGCTCTAGCAAGGCAAGGAGCTGCACGTCCCCAAAAGGTATTGTGGCTTAAGGGGATTAGAGCCAGGAAGGGCTTCTCCCAGGGAACATGGGGACTTGGGCTATATCAAAGTGGGGTGGGGGGGTGGCAAGAGTCCATTGTTCTGTCTTTGTTGAAAACCACCCCCCCCACCAGGCCTCCCAAGTGATTGAGTCTCGCTTAGGTTGCCCCCTGCTGTGAGGGGTCTTACCTGTCATTGACTCCCAACCAAGCNCGAGGCGAGACGGCGGGGGGGGGGGGGGGGGGGGGGGGGGGGGGGGGGGGGGGCAGGAAGAGGAAACTGAGGCAGCTATCAGAGACAAGCTTTGTCTCCTATGGCTCACATTCCAAAGGTCGTCCCCTGCCTTAGCCACAAGGGGTACAGATACAATTTCTAAAACCAGGCAGTGCGGTCTACAACACTCACTTTTCACTTGGATTCCAGGACACTACAGCTATTTAGTTTTATCTTTCCTGAACTATATCTATACCCCTTCCTGCCTTATTTGCACGTGTTACCTTTCTTTTCAAACTCTTAACACTGAAGTGCCTCATGGCTCAGTCCTAGGATCTCTTCTGTATTTGTGCTTACTCCTTTGTTGATATTATTTCAAGCTTATCACACCCAAATTTATATCTCTCTCCCAGATCACTATTTGAACTCCAGACTGTGTATTCACCTTCCAACTCAATATCACCATTGGGTGTTTAATATACATCTCAAATTTAATTTCAAATTTAATATCCCAAAACTAAACTCCTGATCTTAATTTTCGAACCTCTACCTGTAGTCTCTCATATCTCACTTAAAATCAATTCCATCCTTCATGCGGATCAGGCCAAAGCCCCTAAAATTCAGCTTTGATTCATTCTATTCTGTCACACATCACATACAGTCTGTCAAGAAATCCTGTGGTATTCACATTCAGAATATATTCATATTCTGATTCCTTGTCAGCATCTCACTGTTATCACTTTGGGCCAAACCATATTCTCTTCCCTGGATTATTGCAATAATTTCTCAAGTGCTCTCTCTGTTTCTGTCTTTTCTCCATCTGGAATCTATTCTCAACATAGCAATCAAAGTAGTCTTTTGAAAACATTTATCATATTATGTTCCCCTCTGATTAGAATCCCTCAATGTTTTCTTACCTCACTCAAAATGAATGTCAAAGTCTTTATAATGCCCTATAAGGTGCTACAGTATTTGTTCTCCTTGTATTTCTCAGAAGGTCTCATTCTGCCTATTTTCTTAATCTTGATTTCCTGGAATCCTCTTTTATATATCTGTATGACTAATCCTGTACTCATCTATTTTTTTTAATCCTCACCTTAGAATAATCAGTCTCCTCTTGCACAGGTCCTGACCCGGAACCAAACTGCCACCTATGCATGGGATCTGACCTGGAATGGCACCTGCTACCTTTGAGTTTACAGGATGACACTCCCACCAAGTGAGCCACCCTGACCAGGGTTATTTCATCTATTTTAAAATTTTGCTTACTTTCTCAATGAGGACAACCTTCACCAACTTACTTAAAATTGCAGTCTCTTGATTTATTCTTCTCCAAAGACGCAAATCAAATGATCTTCAAACATGCACAAATGCTTTAGATATTGATTCTGTTTATTTCCTGACACCAACTGTAAGGATCAGGATAATTAGCCTTTTTAAAGGTTACAATTCCCATCACAAGGTATGTACTCAAAAATATTTAGAAAATGAATGAATAAACAAATGAAACAAGTGAAGAGTCTACAGTGCAACTAATCATAGATTTGCTATAGCAACACTGACCTGAGTAAGTGACACACGGATCAACTCCAACAGGAAATCCCAACTTGCCCCGCTGATTCAACACATAGTAAGGTTAGTAGAATTACTCTTTTGTAACCACTCTTGTTTGTTTGGATGCAGTCTGCTTGCCATAATTCACCCTTTTATTTTGCTATTTGCTTTCTTTCTTGTACCAATTTTGCTTAACAACCATTTCTCCAGAATTCTAATCTGTCATGGACTCCTGCTCCACCATTTTTCTTATTTCACTTCCCTAACTCAAACTTTTTTGTCCATCTTGCCTCAGATTCTGCTTGGTATCTTATCCCTTACTTTTTTTTGGTCACTATATTTTTTAAATTTTTTTTTAAAATTTAATTATTGTTCAAGTACAGTTTTCTGCCTTTTACTCTCATCCCAGCCCACCCCACCCCAGTGCTCCCCACCTCCCTCCCATTTCCACCCCCCTTAGTTTTTGTCCATGTGTCCTTTATACTTGTTCTTGTGAATCCTTCCCCTTTTCCCCTGAAATTCTCTCCCCTCTTCCCTCTGGTCCCTGTCAGCCTGTTCTGTATTTCAGTGTCTTTGGTTATATTTTGCTTGCTTGTTTGTTTTGTTGTTTAGGTTCCTGTCAAAGGTGAGACACTTCTCCAAGGAGGCCATACAGAGGATCCATAGACACATGAAAAGATGCTCAATATCGCTAGCTACCAGAGAGATGCAAATTAAAACCGCAATGAGATACGACTTTATACCGGTCAGAATGGCCATCATAAACAAAGCAACAAACAACAAATGTTGGAGAGGTGTGGGGAAAAGGGGACCCTAGTTCACTGTTGGTGGGATTGCAGACTGGTACAACTATTATGGAAAACAGCATGGAATTTTTTAAGAAAACTAAAAATGAATATGCCTTTTGACCTAGCAATTCCATTGTTAGGAGTATATCCTAAGAACCCTGAAACACCAATCTAAAAGAACCTATGCACACAAATGTTCGTAGCAGCACAATTTATCCCTTACTTTTTAACTACTTTTGATACCTTCCAGGAAAAAAAAGACATAAACATTAAACCTGCATCATCTATTGAGAAAGTTCTGGAACTAGAATACCAAAAAAAAGAAAACCCAGTACATATAAACACTAACTTGAAACTGATATCTATAGTATGGGTTGGATGATGGTATCACCATGTTCTAGATGAACAAACTGTGATTCAGTTTTTAATTACTTTTCTAACCTCATTTAGCTGGTATATGGGGTACCCAGGCTCCAAAGCGAGATGTTTGTGTGTCCAAAATTTCTGCCCATTGCACAGTGTCTCCCTGTCTCTTTAATTGGTCCTTTTCTCATTATATAAGAAATGTTTCCTCAAGTTTTGAGAATATACTGTTTGTTTTTTCTCCAACTTTAAGCATTTAATTATCACTTATTCCTCACATTTCAATTAAAAGTCTATTTTATATTCATTGTATTTATTATGCTTACCATAACTGCAGCCAGAATGAGAAAACATCTAACTCTCTGCCAATAAAAATATGTGAATATTTGCTAGTGTTAAAAATAGTCACTCTTTCACACACATCTTTCTTGCCTTTTTTTTAAAATCAAGGTTATTGACCAGCTTGATCTAACTTCAAATCATTCCCAAATGGGAAAACATTTACCTTTTTCTTTTGTCAAAAAAAGGTAGGGCCTCAGAGTTAGTATACTCATACTGTTCTCACAGAGAATAAATAATCTCTGAATGGGGATCAAAGCTTTATCTTTCTTTTCACCTAAAATAAGAAAAATATTTTGTCTGGATGACTTTTAATCTTCTCTATTAAACAAATAAATGAGTATAGTTGATTGTCACTGAGTTTCTGTAGTGACTAATTGCTCACTCCTTAGAGCTTCTTATTCTGTAAGAATGCTAAATGGAAAAAATGATAAAAACTTGATATTTATGCATATTGCCCACTCCAATGCCATTCTATGAAATCAAATGTAAAATCATGCGCTTATTTTAAAGCTAATTAAACGGAAAAATTTCTCAAATCTTGAAAATTTTGCAAGTTCTCCAAAAGTTTCTTCTAAAGCCAAACTTCATCTGGAACATTAAATTTTCAAGTTAGAAATTATATTACCCTGATTATCTACATAATGGCTTAACTAATCCATTGATTTTTTAAAAATAGTAACTATGTTTTGTTGTCTAACTTTGTGTTTTGATTTTGCTTGACTATGAAGGAAAACTGAAAATATATGACAGCTTTTTATAAAGAACAGCAAGAAACAAGGATCAAAATAATGAAGTAGTTAGAAATGAATTAATTTAAAATTGTTCAACATTATTGTTAAATATTAAAAGTAATTTCACCACTTCTATTCAACATGGTATTGAAAGCTCCTAGCCACAGTGATCAGACAAGGAAAAGAAACAAAAGACATCCGAGTTAGAAAAGAGGAAGCAAAGCTGTCGTTGTTTGCAGATATCACGATAGTATACACAGAAGATTCCACAGACTTCATGAAAAAACTACTCAACGTAATAAGTGAATTTGGTGAAACAGCAGGATACAAAATCAATATTCAGAAATCAAAGGCATTTTTGTACACCAACAATGAAAGATCAGAAATAGAAATCAGGGAAAATTTTTCATTTGCTAATAGCAACAAGAAAAATAAAGTACCTTGTTTTTATTTTTTATAAATGGGGGACTACTTCTTTTTTTAATTTTATTTATTTATTTATCTTTAGAGGGGAAGGGAAGGAGAGAAATATCAATGTATGGTTGCCTCTCCTGAGTCCCCTGCTGGGGACTAGCCTACAACCCAGGCATGTGCCCTGATTGGGAATCGAACCGCGATCGTGTGGTTCGCAGGCCTGCGCTCAATCCACTGAGCTACACTAGCCAGGGCAAAATAAAGTACCTTGTAATAAACCTAATCAAGAAGGTAAAAGGCCTGTACTAAGAAAACTACAAAACACTGAAAAAAGAAATTAAGGAAGACACAAACAAATGGAAGCATGTACTGTGTTCATGGATTGGAAGAATTAACATCAATTAAATGTCCACACTACCCAAAGCAATTTATAGATTCAATGCAATCCCTATCAAAATACCAATGACATAGTTCACAGATATAGAACAAACGTTTCAAAAATTTATATGGAAACATAAATGACCCTGAATAGCTGCAACAATCTTGATAAAGGAGAAAAAGTTTGGCGGGATCACAAAAACTGATATCAAACTGTACTACAAGGCCACTGTAATAAAAATAGTCTGGTACTAGCAGAAGAACAGACACATAGATCAATGGAACAGAATAGAGAGTCCAGAAATAAATCTAAGTCTCTATGGTCAATTAATATTCAAAAAAGGTAAAGAAGCATAAATAAATAGTAAAAATAGCCTCTTCAACAAATGGTATTGGGAGATCTAGACAGCTACATTAAAAAAAATGAAATTGGACAACCAATGTAAACCATACACAAAAATAAGCTCAAGATGAATGGAAGACTTACATATAAATCCTGACAACATAAAAGTCCTAGAGGAGAACATAGGCAAGAAAATCTCAAATATTCCACACAGCAATATTTTCACTGATACACCCTCTAGAGCCAGGGACATAAAGGAAAGAATAAACAAATGGGACTTCATCACAATAAAAAGCTTCTGCACAGCTAAAGAAAAAGTTAGCAAAATGAAAAGAGAACTGAATGAATGGGAAAATATATTTGTCAATAATATCTCAGGAAAGGATTTGATCTCCAAACTACATAAAGAACTCATACAACTCCACTCCAAGTAGTTAAACAATCCAATTAAAAAGTGGGCAAAAGATTTGAATAGATAATTCTCCAAGGATAACATACAGAAGGCCCAGAGATATATGAAAGGATGCTCAGCATCACTAGCCATCAGAGAGATGCAAATTAAAAGCACACTGAAATACCACTTCACACCAGTGAGAATGGCTATCATAAACAAATCAACAAACAACAAGTGGCAGGAAAGAATGTGGAGAAAAGGGAACTGTAGTGCACTGTTGGTGAAAATACAGACTGGTATAGCCACTGTGGAAAACAATATGGACTTTCCTCAGAAAACTGAAAATGGAACTGCCTTCTGATCCAGCAATACCACTGCTAGGATTATATCCTAAGAACCCTGAAACACCCATTCAAGAGAACCTATTCACCCCAATATTCATAGCAATACAATTTACAATTGCCAAGTGTTGGAAGCAACCAAAGTGCCCATCAGTAAATGAATGGATCAAAAATCTATGGTACATTTACAGGATGGAATTCTATGCAGCAGAAAAAAAAGAAGGAAATCCTACCCTTTACAACAGTATGGTTGGATCTGGAGGGCATTACGCTGAGTGACATAAGCCAGGTGGAAAAAGACAAATACCATATGATCTCACCTATAAGAGGAACCTAATTAACAAAACAACCAAGTGAACAAAATAGAACCAGAAAGATTGAAATAAAGAACAAACTGACAGTAACCAGAAGGAAGGGAGGTAATGGGGGAAAGAAGTGTCATCACAGAACAAGTAGAAAGGGCACATGGACAAATCCAAAGTGGGTAGGGTAGGATGGGGGGTGGGAGATGGGAATGGGTGGTGCCAGGGGAGTCATGAGGGGAAAATGGAGACAGCTGTACTTTAACAATAAAAATATAAATAAATAAATAATAATAATAAATTGAAAAAATATATTAAAAACATAAATAATTTGTGATAGGAAATTTTATATTAAGGATGAGAAAAGCAAAAATTAATGTAAATAAGCATAAACATACTTTAATTTCATTGTTTAAATCAAACATATTATAAAAGTGGTGTTTAAGGAAGATGAATTAATAATTTGATCCAGAGGAAGAATAAAATTTGCTTAATCAGAAAGAATTGTAGAATGAGAATTTCAAGGTTGGAGCCACAGTAATTAGCAATAAATTTATTTTGAAAGGAAAAATATATAGGATATGAAAATAAACTTGATGAAAAATGTAAAGAACAAGGTGTTATTTTCTACTTTCCTTAAATCTCTTAATTTTTAAACAAAATTATTTTCTCTGTATTTAAAATATTCAATTAAATATTTTATATTTAAAAAAAAGAATATATATATGTCAGAGAACCTGAAATAAACTTTTCCTGAAGAGAGCCTATGGGTCCAAACCTGGGAGAAGAGTTCATGAACCTGAGATAAGTACAAAACAGAATAAGACTTACAGTCAGTGTAGATACGAGAAATATCTAAAAAGTGTGACCCAAAAGCAAAAGCAGAGCATAGAGTGAAATGCACAATAAAACTGGACCATCAATCAAAAGAAATTCAGATTTCAGATTTATCTCGCTTTTTCTGAAACTTGGTTATAGTTGTATTTCTCATTTTAAGCTATTCTGTATCTAAAGATGATAATTTTAGAATATACATCAGTAAGTCAGAGAATGAAAAGAAAATTAAAGAAAGTGAAAAGAATAAAATACTGAAGGAAAAAAAGAAATAAAATATAAGTTAAACATAGTAGAAGAAATGAAAAAGCCAACATTTGCTTTTTGTCAGATCAAGGAAAAAAGAAACAACATACTAATATCAGAAATTTAAAAAATTAGCATTTCTAGCCCTGTCAGGTGTACCTCAGTGGATTGAGCACCAGCCTGAGAACCAAACAGTTGCTGGTTTGATTTCTACTCACAGCACATGCCTGGGTTGATGGCCAGATCCCCAGCTGGGGGCATTCAAGAGGCAACTACTGATGTCTCTCTCAAACATGGATGTTTCTCTCTCTCCCTTCCCCTCTGTCTAAAAATAAATAAATGATATATTTTTAAACAATGAGCATTTCTATAACTTCTGTAAGCATTACAGGGATAACATGAATATTAAAACAATTTGCTGATAATAAATTTGTTAAATTAAATAAAAAATTCAAAGTTTTTGAAAAAGTTAAGAAAAATTAAAAATTTAAACAAATTTATATACTAAATTATATTTGTTAAAAATTGTTTCATTGGTTAATTCTAAAAAATCACAAAAGAAATATTAACAATTTATCTATATTATTTTATCTATAACATTTAGAAAAGGAACATTCAGTTTCCCGGCACATTCTAGGAAGCCAGCATATTATTTATAGCAAAATTTGATACATTACAACAAGAAAAGAATATTACTAATATTTGTGGGATTTTAAAAGTTTCTAAATATGTTATCAGATTAAATCTATCCAGATAAAAAGGATAGCACATCTCAAATGAAATATTTCTATTTTAAGAGTGCCAATTTGGCTTAATAGGGAAAAATGTTTATGTAATTCACCACATAAAGTTTAAAAAGGAAGAAAACTAATATTATCATGCTATTAAACAAATATTAAGAATTTGAGAAAATTAAGGCAAAACTGTAAATTATTCTCACTCTTCTGTATGCTTTTTCTCTAGTATGTGAGCTGAACCTGTGAATATGATGAGATATGTTTCCCATGATTTTGCTACTTTACATGGCAAAAGGGATTTTGCAGATATCATCAAGCCATGGTGGATTGACCCTAAAATAAGGTGGGCCTTTTTAAATTACATGAACCTTTCAAATCCAGGATTAAAGATCAAAGACTTGGGAAGTCAGAGATTAAAAGTACTAGAATTTGGCATGCTAGTTGGATGCTGGCCAAGTCAAGGAACATGTATAAAGGACCCAGGGACAAGGACAAAGGAGGAGGATTGAATGTGGGAGGTAGGTGGGAAGGGTAGGGGAGAGTAATGGGGGAAAATGGTGACAATTGTAATTGAACAACAATAAATATCTGCTTTAATTATACTAAAAAATGCAGGAGCCAATGTGGCAAGGAAATCAAGCAACCTCCAGGATCTGAGAATTGCCCCCAGCTAGCTGACAGCCGGCAAGGACTCAACTCTGACAGCCACGGGAATGAGCTTCAGACCCTGGGGGTGAGCATAAAACCCTGCCACCATTGACCTACAGAACTGAGAGCTAACAAATGGAGAGCTGTTTTAAGGTAAATGTGTGCTAATCTCTTATGCGACGAGAGAAAACTAATTAATACAAATATCCAGAAACAGGTAAATGGTATCTACAAAAATCTCTACTAGAAATAGCACCCTTAATAGCAGTTAATCAAAAGTCTTCCCTCTGAAACCTGAAATGAGTCAGAGATGCATTACTATTGCTTTTCCACATAGTACTGGTGTCCTAGGCAGTGTGATAGGCACACAAAGCAATTAAGATGTATAAGGAATGGTGAGTAAAAAGTAAACTGTCAACTTTTGCCGATGATGCATTGGACATATCAAAAATTCAAACTAATTTATAAAGAAATGATTAGGATTAATAAGTGATTTTTTAGTAGCAGCTGAATGCAAGGTTAGCACTTGCAACCATATGCAAGCAACAAATTAGAAAATGAAAATGTTAACATAAAATTAATTCTAAGAGCATAAAAACATTAAGCACCTAGGGAAAAATTGATTTTTTTTCAGATAATTTCAAGAGGATAAGTGAAAGGGGGATGTAACATGGTCCAAGGGTCACTGAATGGCTTGCATTTTACAGATATTCTCCAAATTGAACTCTGTATTCATTCCAGTCACAATAAAAACGGAATAGGTTGCTTTTTTGGATAAAAATTATTGAGCTGAATAACACACTTGGGGACAAAAATATTTGAGAAGGTGTTGAAAAGAAACAAAGTGGGATCATTGGCGCAAGACAGAAAGACACTTAAACTAAATGTATTTAGACAGACTGATATTAGCACAATGACAGACAAACACACCTGTGTAAGAAACAGTCTCTAGAAACAAACCCAGGCATGCACACATTTTTAATTTATGAATAAGCTGGTACTCACAGGCAGTAAAAAATAGAAGTCTTGTCACTAAATGGTGCTGGCTCACTGTGTATCCACAGAGGAAGAAAAAATGTAGTAACTTCTATCACTGACCCCAAAAAGCAAGTATAGCCCTAACCAGTGTGGCTCAGTTTGTTGGACATCATTCTGCAAAAAAAGGTCCCCATGAAGGGGTTGGGGCACAGAGGCAACTAATTGATGTTTCTCTCTCACGTAGATGCTCTTCTCCCTCTCTTTCTCCTCCCCTTCTCCTCTCTCTACAGATAAATAAATAAAATCCTTTAAAATGCAAGTGTAAATGGACTTTAAATCTGTAATGAGTTGAATTATACACCCTCAAAGGTAAAATGTTGAAGTCCTAACACCCAGTACCTACAAATGTTATCTTGTTTATAAATAAAGTAATTGCAGATATAATTAGTTAACATGAGATCATTCTGGAGTAGCATAGCCTCCTAATCCAATATGACCAATATCCTCATCATACGATTAAGACACAGATATACACATGGGAAAATGCTATATGAAGATGAAGGCTGTACGTGCCAAGGAGTGCCCTACATTGTCAGCAAGTTGATAGAAATTGCACCAGAAGTTATGGAAAAGGCGTGGGACAGATACTTCCTCAAAATGCTCACAAGGAGCCATCCCTTCTGACATCTCATATTCAGACTTCTAGACAATACATTTGAGACATCTTTGAGAAAATACATTTCCCTGTTAAGTCAATCAGTTTGTAATACTTTGTTATCATAGCCCTGGAAAACTTATATAAAAATCTTACTATAAAACATAGACTAATAAAGTTCCTAAAAGATGACATTGAAGAAAATTTTGAGTTTTGTTTTGGGGAAAGATTTTTTTAAATAATTTTTTATTTAATTCTTGTTCAAGTACAGCTTTCTGTCTTATATTCCCAACCCTGCCCGCCCCCGCCCTATGCTCCCCACCTCCCTCCCATTTCCACCCCCCACCCTTAGTTATTGTCCATATGGCCTTTATACTTGTTCATGTAAGTCCATCCCCTTTTTCCCTATGATTCTCTCCCCTCTCCCCTCTGGACCCTGTCAGCCTGTTCCCTATTTCAGTCTCTTTGGTCATATTTTGCTTGCTTGTTTGTTTTGTTTAGATCCCTGTTAACGGTGAGATCATATGGTATTTGTCTTTCACCGCCTGGCTTATTTCGCTCAGCATAATGCTTTCCAGTTCCATCCATGATGTTGCAAAGGGTAGTAGTTCCTTCTTCCTTTCTGCAGCATAGAATTCCATTGTGTAAGTGTACCATAGTTTTTTGATCCAGTCATTGACCGATGGGCATCTAGGTTGCTTCCAACTCTTGGCTATCGTGAATTGTGCTACTATGAACATTGGGGTGCATAGGTTCTTTTGGATTGGTGTTTCAGGATTCTTAGGATATACTCCTAAGAGTGGAATTGCTGGGTCAAAAGGCAGGTCAATTTTTAGTTTTCTTAGAAAATTCCGTACTGTTTTCCATAGTGGTTGTACCAGTCTGCAATCCCACCAACAGTGAACTAGGGTCCCCTTTTTGGAGAAAGAATTTTTAAAAAGAATGTGGATATCACCACCGCAAAGTTAAGATTAAGTTAGCATTATTCTTAATATTTTTAAATCACAGTTGAGATAAAAAGTCAAGCTACATGGAGAAAGAAGATATTTATAACACACAGAAAATAAAAAGAAATATGTAAAGATTTCCTAAAAGTCAGTTATACACAGATAGACAACACAACAGAAAAATAAGAAAGTTTCAACTAATATCCCTAAGTCGTTGTGGAAATTCTAAAAAGCCCTAACATAATGAAACATCAGTACACACTGACCAAAGTGATTGAAATGAAAAACAATAATATTTTCATGATTTCGGTCAGTATCTGTAGCAACTACATCTCTCACACATTGCTAGTGGGAGTCTAATTCCATAGAAACATTACCTACCAATTGAATTTACGTATACCTTATGATCCAATAATTCCATCCCTAGAAAGTCATACATATGTGCTCTAAGAAAATATATACAAGAATTTTTATAGCTGTACTATACATAACATCCTAAATCTGGAAACAAGTTAAATACCCATCAATAGTAACATGAATAAATTAAATGGTATATATTAATATAAAAGTGCTATGTAGCAATAAAAGTTAACAAATACATTTAACAATATGGGTAAATCTCAGACTATAATTTTGAGTAAAGGAAGCTAGACAAAAAGTAAACATACTACACGGTCCCATTTTTTAAAAAAAAATATTTTTTATTGTTGTTCAAGTACAGTTGTCTCCATTTTCCCTCCACCCCAACAATCCCCACCTCCCACCCTCAATCCTACCTCTCGTGTCCCATTTGTATGTATTTCTAAAAAAGATAAAATTAATACTTAGAGAAGTAATTCAAGATAGCATAGTGTTTGAGATAGGTCGTAAGAAGATATTGGGAACTGTTAATACTCTCTCTTGATGAACTTGGTCTTTACATAGGTGTATTCACTTTGGAAAATTCATGAACTATTTTACAGTCGATGTGTGGAATCTTCTGTATCTCTAACATTTTAATTTAAAAACTTACTTTAAAAAACTAATAAAAGAATAGTAAATTTACTTTTAGTAATAGTGGTAATAAATCAGATAATGAGAGTAATAACCAAAGAATTATTAATATTTATTAAAATACATACTTGTAAATAGTTGTTGATATTATTGCAATTTTTAACTATAATTATGAACTTGAAAATTTTTATTTCTGACAAAAATTTTATTGTTTGCAAATCTGATTTAGACAAGTACAGCAGAATCAAATTATACATTCTGAAAAAAATTCTAATTATTGTTTATGTTCAACAAAAAAGTGTTAGCTCTAAGTACTATGGTGAATCACCAAGTTAATGTTTAATTTGAGGTCAATGAAAATAACATTAAGAGCACACAATGCAATGTACAGATCATGTATTATGGAAATATATACTTGAAACCTATATAATCTCATTAACCAACGTTTCCCCAATAAATAAATAAATAAATAAACAAATAAATAAATAAATGAACAAACATTAAGAAGACTTTATTAGCTAAGGGTTGAAATTTAAATATCACAGCCAAAATGTTCATCTTGCCCCAGGCAAAATTCAGCATTTCTTTCGCAGTGTCATAATTGGCCCTTGAGTGATCCACAGCTGACTGAAATGTGTCAGAGGTGTGGCTCAGCAGATTGAGTGCCAGCTTGTGAACCAAAGGGTCACTAGTTCAATTCCCAGTCAATGCACATGCCTGGGTTGTGGGCCAGGTCCGGTCCTTGGAAGTGGATGTGTGAGAGGCAACCACCCATTGATGATGTTTCTGTCTTTCTCTTTCTCCCTCCCTCTCTTTCTAAAACTAAGTAAATAAAATATTTTTTAAGCTTTTTACAAAAAGGGGTGAGAAGAAACATTAGTGCACTGATTTTGTATATCACATATATAATGTATACATATAATATATACATGTAATATCTATATGTATATGTTTGTATATATAATGCATACTTTTGTTAATTTGTGTATTTTTGTATAAATGTGTATACACTTGTGTATACATGTTTGTGTATATATAAAACCTTAAATGCAAGATGAATTTAAGCTTCAGTAAAATCTGGGTAGAATCTCAAATTTCAAAAATATTTTAAAAGATGAGGCACTGCCTGTGAAAAGTGTGGGGAATTGTGCTTCCTACAACAATTTCACACTGATCAAAAAGAAAAGAACACTAGAGTAACTATTAATATCAAGTAAAACAGATTTTACAGCAAAAAATTATCAAGGACGAAAAAAGCCATTTCATGATAATAAAGAGATGCATTCATTAAAAAAATAAAAATTGTAACTCGCTGCTTTATATGAAGCAAACACTAATAGAATTTCAGGGAGAAATGGAAAAATCTGTGAAATCTGAGTTTATTCTCATACCCCTCTTGCAATGATTAGGAGGCCTGATAGGTAAAAGTAAGAGAAGGATGGATTTCTTGCACCATACTGTATGGGCTGTATTGTGCTATCACCGCCTTTAGTTTACATGTTGAAGTTTGAACACCTAGTAGCTCAGCACGTGATCATATTTGGAGATAAAGTCTATAAGGATGTAATTAAGTTAGAATGAGGCCATTAAGGTGAGATCTTTCCAGTTATCACACAGACATGCACAGTAGCCTAACCGTGTGAAGACACAGAGAGGAGACAGTGATCTGCAAGCCAAGGAGAGAAGCCACGGAAGAAATCAACCCTGCTGACATGTTTTTCCAGAATTGTCAAAAATTTATTTCACTTTTTAAGCCCCTGTTCTGTGCTACTTCCTTATAGCAACTCTAGGAAACAATACATATATTATCAACCAACATTAATTGACTACTGTAGCATACTCAATACACAACAGAAGAACGTACAGTATTTGTAACTTTTATACAAAACGTTTACTCAAATTAACCATATTTAAAGCCATAAAATGTCTTTTTTAAATTTTAACTGTTGTTCAAATACAGTTTTCTGTCTTTCACTCCCATGAGTCTTGATATATAAAAAGAATGCAAGTTATACAAAGTATATTTCCTGACCACAGTGAAATTAAATTTGACATTAGTAACAAAAGACTATTTGTAAAATCCCCAAAATAATTTGAAAATAAATGCAATTCTAAATAATTCATAAGTAAAAAAGAAATCAAAAGAGAAATTAGAAATTTTTTGAACTAAATGAAAATAAAAACAAACCATATGAAAATTTAGGCTGCACTGATAAGGCAGCATTTAGAGGGAAATTTATACTATGAAATGACAACCCTGAAAAAAGAAGAAATGTGGTAACCAAATCAAGGACTTCAACATCCACTTTAAGAAATTAGAGAAAGGGTGAAAACCAATGATAGAGAAAAATAAAATCAATAGAATTTTTACATTCATTTTGTTTTATTTGTAGATTTTAATTTTTGTTATATTGGCTTCCTATTATATACGAAAGTACAGAAACTGTACAGAAATGTGTTATGTTCTAATGGCTTATAGTTCAAATCCTGCATTTTTAGTGTATTTTAAAGGGGTTTCCTGATATTCTTAATTATTTATTTTTTTATGTGACCTTCAACATAAACTTAATGAACATATTTTCGGATCACTACAATTGACATACTAATTTAAGAACTGATATCTTTATGATGTTCAGGGTTCAGATCCGCTAAACAGTATACCTTTCCGCTTTGCAAGGTCATTTTGTATTTTTTTTTGTATTTTTAAACACTTTTACTCATAGAGGTCTTGAAAATTTCTCATAAAGTGTATATCCAAATATTTCATCTTTTATTGTTACTTTAAAAAGTACTTTATTATTTCTTTTGCTATTGTAATATATACTAAGGGCAATGATTTCCAACATTAATTGGTATTTTGCAATCTTTTTTAGCACATGATCCTACGATATTTTCATATTTTATATCGTTTTTACATAATGTTTCTCTTTTCTCTTGAAATGTTGCGGAAAACCAGGCGCCAGAATGACTTAGCAAGGCAGAGAGTAACGAAGGGAGCTTTATTACACATGCGGGCCCAGAGGAGTAGCCTCCCAAAGTCTGGGCCCAGAGCTTCTATTTTATTTCTCTTTTATACATCTGGACAAGTAGGATGAGTGATGAGGGGCTAAAAGCTTTAGCTTGCTCAGCAGCCCTTTTTTTTGCAGGGTTTCCTGCCCAAGGCTGCAGGAGCAGGTGGATGTCTGGGTTTCAGAGGGCGAAGCGAGCTTACAGCAGAGAGAGTAGAGGTTATTGCTTCAGCTTTAAGAAATGGCATTTGGCTTTTTCTCTTACATAATAGCTTCAGACCATTTCCTGAATTTGCCCGTAGCTTGAAAGGAACATGGCTCACAGAATGTTCCCTCTCATTTGGTGTTTCTTCTCTCTCTTAACTCTCCCCGCCCTTTAGCCCTGGTTGCTGCAGTTTCCTTTGATCTTTCAAACACCTTCTTTGTACTTCAGTTTTTTTCTAGTTAATTTTAGTTGTCAGCTGGACTTCTCCAAGCTACTCTATTTGACTTGGAGGCAGAAGTGTCCTCAAATTAACTGTTAGTCCAATATTTATTTAATTAAACAAATTCTTGACAGATAGAATATGTTATGGCTTTCATTTTGATTTCTAATTATATTGTTTTGTAGTCAAAAATAGTCTTTATAATATCTTTTTTGTTTTTGTCTTGGGACTTATGGAAACTTTGTTTTTAACCAGGAATATTATTAATTTTTGAAAATGCACAGATTTGTATTGAATATAAAGTTTCATATACTCATATTAAATTATTTTTGTAATTCAAAACAGTTATATACACATCTTTTATTTACTATTTGTTACACTAAAAGCATGAAGTTCACTTTATGCATAATTCTATAAATTATAGCTAGATGACCATACTAAAGAGTATGTGCTAACAATGTTATATATATAATACATTTATTATGTATAATAAATACATATTTAATATGCAGTAAATAATTATTCATATATTTCTAAACAATTTAATATATTTCAATATATTTATATATTTAATACATAAATATGTATTTAATACATTGTTTAATATACTATTTATAGATAAATATATGTTTAATACATTGTTTATTTGCCATACTTAATGATCCGTTGTCTCAAACTATTTTTTACTTTAAATTTTAATTTTTTTAGAAATTAGAACAGCTATCCAAGCTATCTTTTGATTCAGATATATGTGCCTATCCTTTTTTAAATAGGTTTTTATTGTATTTTTTCCATTACCATTTATTACCCTTATATTTAATCATCTTTTAGTTAGCTGATCTTTATTTGCTTTCTGCTTTGAATGCATCATTATTTTTGTAAAGTCTTTTATATATATTTTATTGATTATGCTATTACAGGTATCCCATTCTTTTTTCCCCTTTACTCCCCTCTGCCCTGTAACCACTCCCCACCAGCATTCCTCCACCTTAGTTCATGTCCATGAGTCGTACATATAAGTTCTTCAACTTCTCCATTTCCCATACTATTTTAACCTCCCCCTGTCTATTTTGTATCTACCATTTAAGCTTCTTATTTCCTGTACTTTTCCCCCATTCTCCTCCTTCCCCCTCCCCTCTGATAACCCTCAATGTGATCTCCATTTCTGCGATTAGTTCATTTTTGTTTTGGTTTTTTTAGGTTCAGTTGCTGATACTTGTGAGTTTGTTGTCATTTTACTGTTCATATATTTTATCTTCTTTTTCATAGATAAATCTCTATTACATTTCATATAATAAAGGCTTGGTGGTGATGAACTCCTTTAATGTGACCTCTCCTGGGAAGCACTTTATCTGTCCTTTCATTCTAAATGATAGCTTTGCTGGATAGAGTAATTTTGGATGTAGGTTCTTGCCTTTTATGACTTTGAATACTTCTTTCCAGCCCCTTCTTGCCTGCAAGATTTCTTTTGAGAGATCAACTGACAGTCTTATGGGAACTCCTTTGTAGGTAACTGTCTCCTTTTCTCTTGCTGCTTCTAGGATTCTCTTCTTCTCTTTCATCTTGAGTAACTTAATTATGATGTGTCTTGGTGTGTTCCTCCTTGAGTCCAACTTCTTTGGGGCTCTCTGAGCTTCCTGGACTTCCTGCAAGTCTGTTTCCTTTGACAGATTAGGGAAGTTCTCCTTAATTATGTTTTCAAATAAGTTTTTCATTTCTTGCTCTTCCTCTTCTCCTCTGGTGCCCCTATGGTTCAGATGTTGGAACATTTAAAGTCATCCCAGTGGTTCCTAAGTCCCTACTCATTTTTTTAAAAATTATTGTTTCTTCATTCTGTTTGGTCAGATGTTTATTTCTTCCTTCTGGTCCAAATTGTTGCTTGGAGCCCCGATTTCTTTCCCATCACTGTTGGGTCCCTGTACATTCTCCTTTATTTCACTTTGCATAACCTTCACTTCTGCCTCTATTTTGTGACCATATGCAACCATTTGTGGGAGCATCCTGATTACCAATGTTTGGAACTATGCATCTGATAGGTTGGCTATCTCTTTATCACTTAGTTGTATTTATTCTGGAGCTTAGATCCATTCTTTCCCTTGGACCATATATTTTTGTCTTGGCGCAGCTGTTACATAGTAAGGAGTGGAACCTTAGGTATTGGCTGGGTCAAGGCAGTTGTGGTGCTATATGTGGGGGAGGGGTCTGAGAGGGAACAGCATCACTTGCTCAGCTCTTTGCCTGCTTTCAGTCACTTCCACCACTATCCACAAGCAAATTGGGCCCTTCTGGTGCCTATTTCTAGGTGGGTTAGTTTGTGTATGTTCGAGGACACTGTGGGTCTCTCCAACAAACTCTCCTGTGAGACTGGGAGTTCCTCTTGGCACCACAACCCCCATGGATTTATACAGTTAGAGGTTTTGAGGCTTTATTTCTTCCATGCTGGAACCCTGAATTGTGTGGTGTGTCTTGCTCCTCAGTTGCTCCTCCTGGTTTATCAGCACACAAATGTAGGACCGCCTGGGCTGCCAGCAGTATTAACACAATTTTTAGTTCACCATTTTTGATGTTTTTATCACATGCTATTCATTATCCAGTGTTATTTATTTCAACAATTTGTTTTCATTTTTTCCATTCTTCTTCTTCATTATTTCTTTATTTCATGTTTCTGATGTCCTTATCTCTCTAAAAATGTTCAGTAAAATAATGTGTTATTTGTACTTGGTTTTTCATTTTCTCTTGTACTTAGAGTCTCTTTCTTTCCCTTGTTCCTCCCTCCCTGTTTCTTTTTCTAAATATGTGCTTCAAGATGGGTAGAGTTGCCTTATGAGATCATCATGATTGTATTATCAGGAGGAAATTGCCTCTGTGGTATTTGCCCAGCACATGCAGCGGGGGCAGTTCAGGGACTGAGAAATAGGACTGGAATGTAGCTCTTGCTGCTACTGCTCTTCACCTAGAAGTGATGCTGAGCCATCTGGTTGTCAATATCACAAAGTCACCTTAGAGTGGTACTGTTCCTCTCTTGCCTGTCAGAGAAAGAAGTAATAATGATCTCTCCCAGATCACTGGAAGACATTTTTAAAATTGTTACAAAGACCCCCCCCTCTTTGTCTGTCACCTCACTTTGTCTGTCTCTGCCCATTTACTGCTCCAGGGATCTAGTCACATCCTTCCTGTCACTAAAGTTCTCATAATGACAAAACTCATTACCTTGTGCTTCCACATGAGTTTGTCACAAATTTTATGTTATTAAACAAAACTGTACCAATTTCCCTGTGAATTTCATGGTATTTGTAGATTTGTATTATAACTTTTCCTGAGCCAGAATCTCTTGGGATATCTTTATAATTTCATCTCTATAACTTTCAAAATTAATTCCTGTACTTTTCTCTTTCCACTAGACTGTGAAGCCAAGAATGGTAATTAATTCTTTTACAAGTCATACATCTAGCTCTATGCCAGGACCCATATAGGAATTTAATCAATATTTATTGAATGTATTATTTATCCATATTTATATGAAAATATTGCTATAAAATATAAATTAAGAACATAGATGTTATAGGTTATTGATTGATATGTATTAATATCTTTTTATAATGAGGGCATCTTCATATGAAGAAGGCAGGTAAGTTTATATTCAGATTACTTGGTCTTCTCTAAAAGTTTTTCATACTACTAACATATCTTACAGAAATATCCTAATTTACTTATAAAGTTATGGTCTTAGCTTTCTCTTTGTTAACAGCCCAAATTGTTAAGGAATTGTGTGGACACCTGTCTATCTTCAGAGTTAACTGAATAACAAACAATGACATTTGATAAGAATTTCTCAGACACATATGCAAATTATAATAAATGATTAAAGATATAAAAACATGATCAGTTTAATTACTGGGTAAATAATAAAATGACTTTAACATAAAGCAAAAGAAATAGGGAATTTTGCTATGTGTGGCCTATATGCATTGAAAAATGAAGAACATATAGATGTATGAGCATTTTTGTAAATGCCAAGATATAGTATTAGATTAAAAAAGAAAATTCAAGTTAGAATAATATTTATAGAATAACATTGATACGGTTAATTTTTTCCTACATCTTTTTCATGCGTGTTCATATGATTTGTAAGGTCTAGGAAACACAACTTCAGAAAGGATGGGATTGTGAAAGCAAGAATGTAAGAATTATGGCTTTAAATATGTACTTTCTATGTTTACTTGTCTTGTTAAGTAAGTGGCAGTGGATACTCGTTACTTAAAATTACATAAAATGTTCAGGTTATATCGAGTTACAGAAAATGAAAAGGTATGGATTGTCGGGAACCGCTCTGCCTGGTTTCAGGAGTTGTAACTGCCCCCCATGGCTAAGGCTGAGTGAGCGACCTCCAGACTGTGAGCCACTAAGGAGACAAAGCTTGTCTCTGGCAGCAAACACTGCCTCTGCTTCCTCCCCTGCCCCCAACGCATGGTCAGTTAGTCTATGACCAGTAAGACCCCTCAGAGGAGGGGCAACCTAAGCCAGACACAATCACTTGGGAGGCCATCATGGAAGGACTTGGCGGAGGGGCTGCAGCAAAGAGGGAGTGATGGACCCCCCCCTCCCCCGCTATTCTGACATAGCCCAAGTCCCTATTTCCATCTGGGAAAAGTGCTTCCTAGCTGTAATCCACTTAAGCCTAAAAACCTATGATGGGGAAGGGTGCAGCCCTTTGCCAGCTAGAGTGGGATCCAGGGTGATCAGGCCTAAGAATGAGTATGTAAAATCCTGTGAAACCTGCTTTGTTTAGAATGCTCTCATTTGAATGATAAGGGTCCAAGCAAGAAGTTTGTTCCTCAAAGTTTTATGGCTCTTTAGCTATCTGACCCTGACTAAGAATAAGCCCTCATACTTCTTCGAATGCTATCTATTGTTTGATCTTTACCAGTATTCTTGTGCAAAACGAACCCAATAAAAGCCCCTTGAGAAAAGGGCTCTTGGCCTTTCTCTTCTGAGAGACCGGCCACCTCTCCTCCCCAAGCAGATCATGTCTTGGTAGTTTCACTTTCATCCATGGCAGATGGGGGGACTTTGCAGGCAAAGTTGCCCCCACAATGGATAATTAGTGTGGTGCTGAATTGGTAATGTTTGCCCATGCCTAGTTTCTGTCACCCATTCTGGTTATCTGGAATTTCAGATCCTTGCCAGGTGGTATTTTGGAAAAGAAACAGTGTTTCACAGTAATAATACAATTATCACACCAGCATTGCTTTCTTCTTAATGGGATTGGAAAAGGTTCCCATATTTTTCTGTGCCAGGGAATGGGGTCTTTGGCTATATTTAGAAGTGTTTTAGAATGAAATCAGAAAGAAAGAAAAAGGTGGGAGGTTGGCAGAGTTTCTTCTACTAAAAAAAGAAAATAGCTCACAACTTAGGAACTAAAGGGAACCCTACCCTTGCGTCTTTCCCAGGCTCTGCTCTCTCTGGGAAATGATTCTTTGGTAGAAACCCTAACTGGCAGCTACCCAAGCTCATAGCTCTGTAGACTAAAGAAATGGGCGAATTGCCCTAGTAGAATTGCCTAGAGAAAAAGACGGTTTGTAGAAGAAACTCTCCCTTCTCTCACTCAGCAAAAGCACAAGCCCTCCGGGAAATGTTCCTCATGGGACAAATGCCAAGACCAAAGAACTAGGAACCGCTGCTTAAGATTCAACTGGAAGTAAGGTTCCATTCAAATACATCAGAAAGTAAAAAAGTGGAAGAGGAGAGTTTATTGCAATGTGAGGGAGGGAAGAAAAACGTCAGAGCAGGCAAATACGGAGTGACAGACAAGATGCATTAAGACAAGCTTTATGAAGACTTTTTTACAGAGACTAATAGTATTGCAAGGAGCTATCGGCAATTAAGAGAATTGTGACCATTTCTATTTTATGTTAGTGATGATATTTCCTGGATTCCTGTTGAGACTTTTTCCCTTCTTTCACGTTCCAACAAGAGATTTTTCTTTTAAATTTGTTGTTCATATTGTGTCAGCTATAATTGAAAACTAACTACACTTTGATGTGACTTATTTATGTGCTAAAGCCTTGAGACACTCCTCATTATCATCGACTGATTCTATTTTCTGGCAGAATCTAGAAGCAGATGATTGGAATGACAATTGAATGGCCGATGTGTTCCATGACCCCTCCCCAACACACACAAATAGACAAACACATCCCACCACACTCCTTTCCGCGGCCAAGTAACAGCTCTTAAAAAAATGAAAGCATGGAATGTGTAGTGACTTGCTAATGGGAAATGCACTGGGGATAGTTTTCTGGAAAAGAATCTAAAACTCTGTTTCTTTGGGAATGGTAACATGTTTGTGTTAGTCTCTTCTATACTAATGATGACCAGTTTGCTTTCAGATATCACAGCTTTATTTCAAAATACTGAACAACAAAAGAGGCAGGCAAGAAAGATGAAGCTGGAGTGAGTGCCTAATTGCTGATGGGAGCTAATACCATCAAGAGAATCTGCCTGGCATCTTCACTTAGAAGATAATGGAAAACATATACTGCATTTGAACTCTCTGGAGTCTGACACTAGGTTATGTCCTCTGACTTCAAAGAATTAGTTCTCTCCTTTTATCTGCCCACACATGAAGTCTCTGAAGGTGGGAAATCACTTTAGGATGAAAATGCAGTGTACAAGGTGTCTACTGAATGAAGCATATGAAAATAAAATGCACAATTGTAGGGAAGTTAAGAGACTTCTAATTTGCTGCCTATTTTTCATTTCAGATTCTCAAATTATTTTCCTATTCCTAATAATATTGTGGTGTTGCACCTACTTAAAGAGAAGAGAAAAAGAATAAATGACAACCTCAGATAAATAACTGACTGAGGGCGGAAGCGACACATGATCCAGGGAGTGTTGGGCACCAGACAGTTGCACAAATTCAGAACATGTCCTTTAGTGTCATACTGCCGTGGCCACGTCCAGAAATGCTTATTGTCACTTACAGGTTCTGCTGTAACACTGGGAGGAATTATTTATTTTTAATTACCTAATGAAATATTATTTCAGCTTTGTGCTCTGATGGTTTCTGCTCAAATGAGATTTTTTTTGGCAGAGTCCTTTTATGAATTACAGGAATAGCGAGAAATGATACACAGATAATTTAGACTGATAAGAGTTTAAAGCACAGTAGTTACAATTAGCAATGACATTTGAAAAAAAAATCAGAGGACCATGTGAGCATGAATTTACCACAGTATGCTATGCCCAAATGTTGTTCCAATAAGTGTAAAACTGTAGCTCTGAAACTTTGTTTCTAAGATTCAAATCAGTTACAATTATGCAAAACTAACTTGCTGAGAAAAGAGAGTTGCAGGGCAGAAGGACTGTTTGTGTAAGCATCCGGCTGAGAGTCAAAAAGTCCACAGAAAGGCTTGTAAGGCCGAAAATACCTTTTATCATGCAGGGCTATTGTTTGCTACCCATCCTAAATTCTATTTCAGTCTTGAAATATAAATACCGTGGAACCTGTCATGGCTTCAGAATTCTCCACCGATGGGGCTGAAGAGCTACAAATTGCTTGGAAAGGGGACTTCACACAGTGAAGAAAGATGTGACTTCAAAGCACAATATGACATGTATCAACAAATAAAATGTTAGTAAAAATAAGAAATACAAAATGACTTTAAAAATACTTTATAAATTATTCTCTATCTGATTGATTAGCTGATGGAATGAAACAAGAAAAACTGATTTTAAAAAATCATGTGTTTACTCAAATGTGATACTTAACAAGATTTCTAGAATCAGAATATAGAGGTGTTTTTTTTCCTTCCTAATGGTCAAGTAATTATTCTAGTGACAAATTAAGTAGTTTCTTTTTTTTCTTTTTCCTTTTTCTATATTCAGTTTTACAGTCAGTTAGCCTAAAAATGTTACACAAACAATTCAAAGTTTTAAAGTCAAATATTATTCTTGTCGTTATTCTCATTATTTTGTTTTATTTGAGATAGTTTGGGTACTTCCACTGTGTGAAAAAAAAAAGATCTCCTATGGCTATAAATTATGCAAATCTTGACTATCAACCAAAGAGCCATTTCTGAACTGAGTGCACCTGTAAAGGACAATGTTAGCCTTTCTGCTGGCCTCAGACAGCGAACAGCCAACTCAACGGAGAGAAATGACTGTTTTTGTCGTTGTTGTTGTGTTGTGTTATGTTGTGTTGTGTTGTGTTGTGTTGTGTTGTGCTTGTTTGCTGGAACCTTTAGGCCGGAAAGAGCTCAGGCTTGAAATGAAGCATCTGCAAGCCATCCCTACAAGAATGTTCATGAACAGCCGGCTCTTTGGTGGGGAGATTGGTGAGGTCCACCCAGGAGGGGCTGAAGAAAAGGCCTGTTACCTATGTCATCACTTACCAGTTTAACTCAGAAAGAAAGCAGTCCACAGCTGTTGAAATTTTATAAATACATAGTGTTCTAATGTTTGTTTATTTTATTATGAACCATCAGTTTTTCTATAAAAATGCCTCACCAAATCCTCAAAACTAAATGGCGATCTATTTACTTTAGAATCTATTTTCCTCCTCAGATACACTTAGCAGATAAAAGGAGGGACCTTAATGCTAGTCCAGGAGGAGCAGCCATGGAGAAGGTAGAAAGGAGTCCTCGGGCTTGCTTTTGGTTGGCTTCGAGTATGCCTCGTGGATCGCTATTGGCCCGGACGGTTATGCTCTCCTAGCCAATGATTCCAAGGCAATTGTCATTCATGCCGTGAAAGAACATTCAAATAAAAGTGTCTTGTCTTTCTCTGAAGATCTTTGCTTCCCTTAGATGTCTTTACACTCAAAGTGATTTTAAAATATATGCATTTATTGAGCTTTGGCTGCTGCACACAGCTAGGTGCTTGCAATCTTATATTTCATGTTATCTCGGAAAAACATGAAAAGGTCAGAATTATCTTTTATTCACAGAAAAAAATAGAGAATTAGAACTGAGTTGTAGGCAGGAGAATACAATTCGGTGGAACTTGTGTTTCTACGTGTGGTCACTGATTCCAAAGTTCATATTGACCCCCATTAATTGCCCTGAACAAAGGCAAGTATCAAGGGAAAATTAGTAAATCCAAGAAGTACAGAATATGTGGAGTGAGACTTCACATATAACCTGTGGTTTATTGATTTATATATCTGTTCACTCAAATGTTTATTCATTAATTTCTCCACTCAATGCACAAATGTGTATTGAATTTCTATAATATACTAGACATCTAACTGATACATAGAAAAATAAAATGCATATTTGATATAGAAAAAAATTTAAATGTGTGCTTCCTCTAATTACAATAAAAGCTCTTTTCCTTTGGTCTCTATGCATAGCCAATGAGAAATGATGAGAACAGAATTTTAAGCAGTGCACTGCATGACCAGAGAAGGAGACATTGGTCCAACCCAAAGAGTTTACAGGTTTAGGAAAGCACTATCTAAATAAGAAAACATAGCAGATAAAAAAAATTAATTCATGTCCACTAGGCACATTCTTTCTTAGAATTCCTTTTCTTGTTGCTCATTATAAATACAGAGGCTTTAAAAAAGTAAATTACTTAATTTGTGAAACATAGTACTATAGGAAGGAAGCGAAGGGCGGGGGTTGAGTCAATAGAAGTATTTTGTCTGTTTTTCTTTCTTCCATTGAAAATACATGCTCTTCAAGAGTAGACTCCAAGAGATTACAAAATCTCTCAACGTTCATACCTTTCAAAATCTTATGAACCTGCATTTGTGAAACCTCAGAGTCTGTAAAAAATCATCTAAGCTAAAATACCTATAAATTGACTATCCTATTCACAAAATGAAAAATAGCCGCATTTCTTTTATTTTGTAAAGATTTAATTTATTTAAATCTTTAAATAAAGATTTGGTGGGGAAGGGAAGGAGAGAGGGAGAGAAATATCAATGTATGATTGCTTCTCATGTATCCCCTGCTGGGAACTGGCCTGCAACCCAGGCATGTGCCCTGACTGGGAATGGAACTGTGATCCTCAGGTTCGAAGGCCTGTGCTCAATCCACTGAGCTATACCAGCCAGGGCTGCCACATTTCTTTTAAAGTTGCTTCTTCTTCATGCTTCCAGACACTAGAAGCAATCTGGCAAACGTGTCTGTGGTCTTGCAATGTGTATTAGCAGACCATAGCACTTCACTGAAAGACTGCTGGTTTCCAAGTCTGAATACCTAGCACACCCATGTTCTTGTGAATGATTAGGAGTCATCATATATACTAGGTTCTCAAAGGTCTCTGCATCTAAAGTAAACGGACACCTCTGAGAAGGCCTGACCTTGGCATTCCTCATCAATAGGTGTCAGATGTTACTTATGGAAATTATGTTATGACCATTTTCAAAAAGAAATGCCCATGGTTACTCTGAAGCAGTCTGAGAGTTCATGGAGCAAGTTATTTACCTCAGATTTTGGAAAGCATCATTATTAACCCCATTTAAAAGATAACAGATTTGATGTGATCTGCTGATATGGCCTCACAGCACTGGGTAAAGCCTGGGTGTGCTAGGTGGATGGTATATCTGAGCAGTGAGCCTGGGGACTTGCCCTTCCTTCAATTATCCTCAGGAACATGTTGGGACAATGAAGTCAGTAGGAAAATACTTAAGCAGAGTTTCCACAACTGCAGAGTGGAGTAAAGAGGAGAAGAGAAATAAAACCTGTGAAGATGCCTAAAAGCATCTATTGAGAAACACGTGTGAAACTGTGAGGCAAGTTTAACAAAAGCTAGAGGCCTACTGGAGAACTGTATATAGAGAAGTGTGCCTAGCACATGGGAAATTGTGAACATTGTCCTATTTAAAAACAAAAACTGAAATGTATCTTTACAAATACATTATGTTATCTTTACAGAAAACTCAGACTGGGAGAAATCAGAGTGGAACCTTAGATCTTATTCTACCTTTGTATTTTACAGATGAAGAAATTAAATTATCAGAGCCTAAGTAGATAATAAAATCGATAAGGCAAATTAATGGCAGAGCTCAGACCGGAACTAATCTTCTGAGTCCCAGTTCAGTGTTCTTCCTACCACACAACCCTAACTTCCTGCTACTTCACTAAGGCAGAGACTTCCAGACATTTCTCCCATGCCCTAGTCTTACATTTGTAGCTTTAGAGATACTCCAGGATGGTCTTTCCTTTCTATCTCTCTCAAGACATTAGTTCTTTGGGCCTGTTTTATTATCTTAATATTCATTAATAAAAAGTGGAAAATTTTTGCATTGATGTGCAAAGTAGCCATTATCCCCATCTATGGGAGACAATATCGAACTCACATCTCTGTTTTATTCATGGCTTAGATGAAAAGAATAAAGTTCTTACACAGTCATTTCGCAACAGGCAGTACCCGTTCAAAAAATTATCTCTGTGCTCACTGATTAATAAGGGGGAGAGTCTAAGGGTACATGCTTCCGGGAGGTGTACTGTCTTTGTGTCCTGGCACAAACGCAGTGCATTTGGCAGCCACTTGGAACTTCAGGGGTTTTACCAGTAAGTGAACGGTATCTTTCTTGGTAGAAGAAAGTGGAATAGCAGGTATTTTTCAGCTTTTCTCCTGTTTATTTAGTACTCATCATGAGATCTAAAAGAAAAACTGAGGTGCAAGAAAACATGCTGTTGGAAATCATTTAATAAGTACGCGTTGGTATCAGAGAGATACAAACATCATAGCAAATATATATTTTAAATGCTCTATGTTCTTCCTGAGGGAAGAAATTTAGCAATTCAACTTAATTGATGCCCTGAGAACATAGCTGGAATGTGCAATGAAAGCCAAAGCTCCCCACCAACAAATCCACTCAGAAATGCATCTCATCAAAAGAACCTTTGAAATTAGAACTAAAAATAATACAGTGTAGAGACAAGTCATGATATATAATTAGAAAGTAGCTACAATTAGGTATAAGAAGGTACTTTAGCTTGTAACTTAATGTTAACCATTTGGTGGGTGGTAAACACTTGTTAAATAAGCTAAATGAATTCACCACAAAGATGGAAATATATGTAGATGAATACACATGTGTGTAGATGTACACATCTATTACATGTATTGAGTGCTTATTCTGTGACTACCAAATATTTTAAAAGAACTATTCCTTTGTAACTTCTTGAAGTCGGTACTGATTGTTAAACTGATCTTATAATGAAGAAATGTGGGTTCCAAGAAAGTAAGTAACCTGCCAAACTTTGCCCAAAGACTCAGTGTTGAAACTGAAACTCAAATCCAGCTCTCCTAACTCTGACAACCCACGACTAGACCCCTACGATGTACAGCCTCCCTTTATTCTTATATGCAGGTAAACAATTTTCATTAATACTTTTTGCTTAGAAGTATCAAAGAATTCTTGCTAATTTTATTTTAATAGCAGATGCAGACAATTATTCTTTGCTTTTACAACATATCTTTCAAGCATGCCACATTAAAATTCACCAGGGATAGGAGCTGAAAAGAAAAATCTGAGGAAGAAAAAGCTGTGCACAGCCAAACCAGTCCATGGTTTACCAAACACATAAAACTGTGCAACTCAATATGTCTGACTATCCCATTATTAGATGTATTAAAAAGATGGATAGTCCAAGTGTCTGCTGTAGGGTATGTTGTCTCTTGTTCGGTCTCAAGTTAGCGTGTCTCTAATATACCGAATGATTCATAATATAGACCTTTAGAGAAGCCGAATGTAACTAACACCTGAAATATGTCTGGCGTATTAAACTAAGAAGCTTTGGTAAATGCCCTCTCGGCAGCAGACAAGCAACTATTCTGCAGCTGCCCTCGTGACGTCTTCACTCTCTGATGGACTTTCGCCTCAGAGTTTTATCCTCATCTTTTGCAGGGATCATTTCCCTCTTGGAATAATGTGCTCCGCAGTTATGTAAATCACAGCGAGACACTCTCTGGGTTATCTAGTGGTTCTGCCACTGCGGCCCAGATTTAAACATAATTGTTCCTTTAGTGCATCCTCACTTGTTCACAAGTTGTAAAGTAAAAATATGAAATAAAAACCAGGGTCTTAACTCAGACACAAATATCAGCATTAAAGAATATAAAGCTTCTTTGTCCTTGAGAAAAACTTCTGGAAAGTTACATCAAATTAATCCTTTGAACGGAGACTTACTAATTTTCTACTAGGTGCAAAACACTATACTGGACTCCAGAAGTACTTTGTTCTACTGACTTGTTTGTTTTTTCATTTTTCCTTTAGGTATCAGAATTAAAATTAATTCATTATTAGAACATTTAGACTATATAGAAACACCTAGCAAAAATAATTTTAAAGTCATCTGCTATCTCATAGCTCAAAAATGGTAAAATATATTATTTTATTTATATTCTCCCAGACTTTTTTAATGCATGTCTTTATATATGGGCATATGTATTTATGTCCACACTTAGATTATGCTTTAACTTGTCTTACTTAGATCATGCAAGTCTCATCTATACAATAAGATAATACTTACATGTTTATTAGTTATTCATTGCTGCATGTAAAATTACTCCATAATTTAGAAGCTACAACCCACATTATTATGTCATGGAGTTTGTGGATCAGAATTCCAGGGATAACTAGGTAAATTCTCCAAGTCATGGGGACATACAGGACTGAGTGCAAGGTGTCAGTCAGGGCTACAGTCATGTCAAGGTTCAATAAGGACAGGATTTAATCCCAAACTCTCTCAGTGATTATTGGCAGGATTCCATTCCTCACTGCGTTGTTTGCTCTTAAAGCTTAAGTTAATTGGTGCTGGTTCATTGAAAGCACCTTGCACTGCTGTCCACATGGGCCTCTTCACGAGGCAGCTCAAAAGAGAAGAGCTCTCTTTGTCCAAGCCATGTAGTAAAAAGAGTGAGAGGCAGAATATGAGCAAGCTCAATGAATTAGGCATCCATTTATTCTGTTTGTTATATTCTGGTAAGAAAAAATATGTGCTGAATACAAGTAAAATTTTAAGATTTTTTGAAGCATTTTTTAAATACACACAAAAATTATTTTTCTAACATGCAGTCCCATTAGCAAACTATGAGAAAAAATTCCATTTCCTCAAACCCTCACAAATACAGTTATTATCATAATTTTAATCACTTTAATGTTTTGGTGAAAAATAAGGTCTTGTGTCTTAACTTTTATCGGTTTTATAACATATGAAATTGAATTTTTATGTGTTTTTGAGCCATTTGGGTTCCTTCCATTAATATTTGTTCACATTATTTGCATATTTTCCTATAGGGTTGATTCTTATTGATTGATGATACTTAACCATATATTAAGAATATTATCCACTTTTCTATGTCATGTAGAACTAATACTGAATCCAAGTTTCTTATTTGCCTTTTAAGTAAAGTATCCATTCATATTTAACATATTTATATTCTTATTTTTCTCATGGAACTATGAGGCAGATAATTACCCACTAACATTCCAAAGATACTATATCTTTCAACAACAAAACAAACAAAAACACATTTAGAACTGGAAGCATTCGATGTTTTTCGAGGGCCTGTGGTAGCATGAGGCCCAGAGTATATCCAGAGAATTTTGCACAAAATACCAACAATAGTGCTGAGGTGGAAACCATGGTGTACATGGAGTACTGTGCATCCATTACAAAGAAAGAAAAATGATTTCCTTTTATTCTTATGACAATATCTATACACCATAGCAAGGAGAAAAATCAAGGTATAGAACTGCATATAAAAACTAATTTCAGAGTTTTAGGTAGGATGTTGGATAATAAAAATCTTTCTCTTGCTATATCTACACACAGAGAGACTCCAGCATATGCTTTTATTTACAGTAAGTAACAGTGGAATGGTATGATGACCATAGATGGGATGGGACTAAGAAAAAGGGGAGAGAAGGCAGGACGGAAGCAAAATCTATCTGTGTATATCATTTCACATCCTGAGGAGTTTCAACAATAATGCAAATGCAATACTTGGTCAAAATTATTTACATTTCAAAAAGTAAATAAAAATCAAATGTAGAATAAGATAGGTAAATTGCAATATTATTAGAATAACTAAAAGATGAAATCAGAAATCAGAGAGTTGACCTGAAAATAAGAATAGTATAGAAAGAGCAATAAAATTGTGGGATCAATCTATCTTTTAATAGAAGTCCACATTTAAAATCGAAGTAGGAAATTTTAAAAATACACTCATTAAAAATTATTTTTATTGCATTTTTCCCATTACCATTTATCATCCTTACACCTTTTCCACCTCCACCACCACTACTTTCCCCTCCACAAACTGTTGTTCATGTCTATGAGTTCTTTTAATTTTTTGCTCAATTTCCCATCCCCCAACCCTCCCAGAGATGTCAGCCTGCTTCCTATGAGTCTTTGTCTACTTTTTAAAATATATCCCTGCACTAAAGGACTGAACCTCTACAAGCAAAAGGATTTCTGATCATCTGTTATAATAAATGGCAAGGGCTCACACCTAATCCTATCATTATTCTTAACACCAATGATAAAAATTAAAAGCATGGGCTTTGAGAGATTTATGGAAAATAATATGACCATATAGAAAGGATAAACTATTCAAAAAGCATCAGGGCTGGCAGAAACAATATGAGTTATTGAATGCCATTAAAGAAGCATCTCCAAAATTCTAAGGTTCAATCTAAAAACATCTATATCTATCCAAGTTGTCAATCAAGTATGAAAACATCATTTTTCTGAAAGCAAGTTCTCAATAAGTGTGTCTCCAAACACACTCTTTCTTAGGTATCAGATGAAGAAAGTCTTCCATCAAAATGATAATAAGAAGATATGATATGACAGAGACAACTGTATGTATATTCCCAAATTGATTTATTTTTTTCTGAATGCATAGGAAGGCATTTTTTACCCTCATGTGCTGCAGCCACATGATTGAGTTTGGTCAATGGATATAAAAAGTAAAAGGAGTTAAATAGGCCTAAAAGGCAACCAATCCACCTAAAAAAAAATCCATGACAGGAGGTCTCTAGAGGAGAAGTAGTTAATGGATAGGTTCATGTGAAGTTTATTTTGAAAGATTGTTGGAGAGGATGGGAATAAAATTCAGAATTTTTTTGTTTTAATAAAGAAATATTAACTCCAAGGAGAAAACATACAGAAGAGGGAACATAATTATAGTCTACTCTTTGGATCATCGATGACTGTCGTGAATACAGTCATCACTTTGTGATTAAGAATGGGAAGTCAGTAGGTGACTTTCAACTGGGTAACTAAAATCATACGTATATATTAATTGAAAATGTGTATGTAGATAACAAAAGAAACAGTTAAAATAATGTAAAATGTCTACTGTTAAGGTGGAGGTTAGTATGGTAGGGAAGGAAGAAGCAAAGAGAAGGCAGATGCTTACTTTTACACATTATTTACTCTCATTTAAGTCTGCCTGTGTATGGGTACATACATACATGCATATATATGAATGCATGCACAAGGTCTGCCTGGAAAAAGTCCAACCACTCTTAATATAATGATAAAGGTTTATGTGACATTGATGTAACTTGCAAGCCAAGGGCAGTAGACTGAAATGCACATGTATGCACAATGACAACTTCATGTGCTAGTCAGTGGGAGCAGTAGATGCTGGTGTCTGAGTGTGTGTACTCCTCGGCTATCGCATTCAAAATGACTAAGCAAGTAGAGAAACACGTCTGCATCAAATTTTGCGTTAAGCTTGAGTATTCCTCCCCAGAAACTATTCAGACGATTTAGAAGGCCATAGCTATGGGCAACTGGCAATTGGCAGCTTCATCATGATAACATACCCACACATGCATCACATCTTTTGCAGAGTTTTTTGAGAAAAAATCAAATCAACCAGATGACTCAGCCCCCTTACATCCCAGATTTGCCACTCTGTGACTTCTGACTCTTTCCAAAACTAAAATCATCTTTGAAAGGGAAGAGATTTCAGACTACCAGTGAGATTCAGGAAAATATGATGGGGCAGCTGATGGTGACTGGGAGAACTGTGTGAGGTCTCAAGGTGCCTACTTTGAAGGGGACTGAGGCATCATTGTTCTATGTACAGTGTGTCTTGTATCTTATATATTCTTTGATAAATGCCTCTATTTTTCATGTTACATGGCTGGATACTCTATATCTATATCTATCTATATTTATATCTATGCAATTTGGGATTAAATTATTAGATTTATTTTATATAAAAACAAGAATTTTAAAAGGCACAATAAAGTTTGGATCAATAATCACAAGACAATGTGCAGTTGGAGCAGTCATTTTGTCTTTACAATCCTGTCTAATATATCATGCACTCTTAGGTCAACTATGCACACCTGGATGATATATTTTGTTGTCCTATTAATATCTTTTAGTCAGCTGCCCCCTTAGTCACAACAATAACTTTTCTTGAAATGCCATTTCTTTTTCTCTATGTCATTAAATTATATCTGTTTTTAAAATGCAACTGAATTCCCAACTCTTATAAAAAAGTTCCCCAAGTCTAGCCCTGGCTGGTGTAGCTCAGTGGATTGAGCGTGGGCCTGTGAACCACATGATCATGGTTCGATTCCCAGTCAGGGCACATGCCTGGGTTGCAGGCCAGTTCCCAGCAGGGGACTCACGAGAGGCAACCATACATTGATATTTCTCTCCTTCTCTCCTTCCCTTCCTCTCTAAAGATAAATAAATAAAATCTTAAAAAAATAAAAGAAAACTCTCCAAAAAAAACTTCAAAAAAAAAGTTCCCCAAGTCTAAAACCATTCCCCAAGAAGTGATTTCTATTTGTTCCCATACATTTTGGCACTTGGCTATGTGATAATTGAAAATAATTTACCATTAGATCATTATAGTCCAATAAGAGTTTAAGCCTTATAGTAGACACCCTATAAATATTGGTTGAAATTATAACAAATCAAAGAGTGTATCTGTGTCCTACTCAGCATTTGTCATATTTTTAGACACAAACTTCCTTAAAAATGTTACACATCACATTTGAACTCAAATAAACTAGAAGCATAGAGTATGGGGACAAAAACGGAAATCTGAAATTCCCCCTCTTCCTATCAGGCTGTACATCATGATGTACATTCATGATGAAGCTCTCTTCCATGGTCATGTCCTTAAAAGTTTGTGGTTTTTTCTTACTCACAAACTATTTTAAAGAAGTTAAAAATTTAAGTTGTAAAGAAAAAAGAGTCAATATCAGTTAAAAAATTGAGGTAGTATTTCAAGAAGAAAATATTTATGGCTTTGGCAAAACACCCCAAATTAGAAACAACTATATACACAATGTCTTATTACTTTTAATTTATATTTGGAAATTTTGATTTTCAATATGTTAACTCTTCCAGAAGTACCCTAGACTGGGGCCTCTGTCACCACTGCAAACTGTATTCAACTCTGAGAACTAAACAATATGTTTCCTCTCATTGAAGTTTATGGTCTTTAATTTGACTAATTTCAAACAAAGTTAAATCTCTAAAATCAGTGCCATAAGATAAGCACTTTACTCACCACCAGTGGGGAAAGAATTGAGCTGTCAAGATCCATTTCTATTTTAAAATAAGAAATGTAGTCTGTGTTTCAATATAGATGTTAAGGCTTCAAATACACAAATACTTTCTCTGAGCTAAGGAGTTATTTTCCTAAGAATGACAACTGTGTTAGCAGTTTGTTTACAAGGAAAAAGAACTCTGCATGCAGAAATATGTAACAGCGTGAGTGCTACATAAAGGCACAAATACAGCATTTAATAGATGTTGCCACATCTTGCATGATAAATGAACGGCATTTCCTGGGTTCTTTTCAGTTGCAGCATCCTTGATCAACACAGGTATGAGGAGACTGCAAGTATCTCTTCTTGCAATAAATGCACTGAGAAAGACCAAAGCACGATTTAATAGGCGACTCTTGTCACTCAAAGAAGTGAGCAGAAAAAAAAAATTTAATGCCTTAATTTAATGACCATAGGCTAAAAATTTGTTTGAAGTATGAGTTTTATGCTCCTACCCTGAGGTTGAACTCAGCCTGGTATGCTGTTGAAAATTATTGCATCATTAAGAACCCAAAATTACAATACCAAGATAAGATCAGAATTAATCACTAGGGTACAGGAACATTCTTATTGATTATCCAATTTTTTTATCCTCATCTATTCTTAGTACTCTACATAAGTTATGACTGCATAATGATTAATTGTCAATGCATTTCAAATGTCAACAATGACAAAAATTTTGAGACAATAAGGTCAGCAATTCTTTGCTGTATAACCAGCAGAGTACAACCTAAAGAATAGAATAGCAATTCCAACATAGTTGGAATAGCAACTAGAGAATAGCAACTATTAGAATAGCAATTCCAACATAGTTGCTAAATCTGTGTCCATGCAGAAACAGAGAGGCACAGTATAGGAACAGTTCTATTCCTTGGAAAACACAGTCATAAGTGGCAAGGCAGGGCCTCTAATAATACAAATGTTTTTTTGTAATGTCACCACTCAGTCATTTTCCTTCCATTTAGAGATTGCAACCTTACGTAGTCTTTTCTAAAAGTTCAGGTATGGCGCAAGATTTCTCCTATTAATAGCCTGCTAGGTGTCTGGTTTCCTCAGAGACATCTAAGGAAGAAGTGTCCACATTGACAATTTTACATTCCATTCTCCTTTAATTATCCACAGAGGACAGACTTGCGGGAACACCTTTGTTGAACGGGTGTCTGTCATTCTGCTGCTCAGCTAACAGTAACGTGGGAGCACAGGTAGTGAGGTACTTTCATGCATCCAACTGAGGAAGCCCTGAGCTGGGACACAGCTCAGGGATGACAGGTCCCTGCTTCAGTGAAATAAGGTGGTCTGAGAGACTCCAGTGTGCTTCCAAGACATTCAGATTCAGTTTCTTTTTTTGGGTATCTTTCATTTTTTTTTCCATTATCATTCATCCCCCTTATAACTCCCTACTGCCCACAATCACCATTCTGTGATCCATGTCCATGAGTCCTTTATTCTTTTTACTGGAACCCTCTACCCACTAACCCTGCACCCCCCAGAGCTGTCAGCCTGTCCTCTATGAGTCTGTCTCTATTTTGCTTGTTAGTTCAGTTTGTTCATTAGATTCAACATGTAAGTGAAATCATATGGTATTTGCCTTTCTCTGACTGGCTTATTTGACTTAGCATAATGTCCTTCCGGTCCATCCATGTTGTTGCAAAGGGTAAAATTTTCTTATTTTTTATGTTTAAATAGTATTCTATTCTGCAAAGGTCCCATAGTTGTTTTATCCACTCATCTACTAATAGACACTTGGGCTGTTTCCAGATCTTGGTGATTGTAAGCAAAGCTGCAATGAACCTAAGGGTGCTTATGACCCAGCAATTACACTTCTGGGAATTTATGTGAAGAAACCTGAAACACTAATTCAAATTAGTTTTCTTAAGTGATACTTCTCTAGGTCAGAATGCCCAGCTCCTCCTGGCAAATGAAACTAATTCCTGGTCCTCCAAAATTCCTTCAGTTTCTCTTCTTTCAAAAAGTAGTTAGTCTTCCACATGACACTCTACCTCAATGTCCCTTGAATATCCCAAACCTTATTTTCCCCAAATAGTGTTTCTCTTTTTTATTTTTACATTAAACACCAGAGCCTATTAAAACAGAGCAGGGAGCAGCAAATTGTGTCCTTAAACAGAAATAGCTCCAATTTGAGAGAATCAATGGAATAATACATATTTAAAATTTCAACTAAATACTCAAGTCCTCTTCTCACTTCACGGTTAGTCCTTAAAATAAACATTGCTTGGGACACCATTTCATTGATCTAATTGGTCATTTTCAGAGGACATGAATAGTCTTTATTAAATAAGAGTTAATGTGATGCCGGAAGAGATTATCCTCACAGTGACCGCAGGAAGATTGTTTTCTAAATCAGTAGTCAAATTTACACGTCCATCGCTGCAAAGACACAGAGGAACTGCTTGCAGCTAAACCATTTATTTATTAAAAGGAATGATTTGATGAATAATTTGAATACTAGCGTGTTATTCATACTACCATCATAATTTAATTGAGACTAAGTGGGTAAAAAGTCAAAAAACAAACAAACCAAAACTCTCTCCTGAGAAGTTCACACATAGTCTCAGAAGATTTTTGTAAAAAGTAGGAACCAAACAATGGTAGGGTTATTATTAATTCACACAGCAAATGGTTATCAGAATATTTATTTATGACTCTGAAACATGTGAGAATGACTCACAGAGAGAAATATATGGTAGTAAAATCTTAGGTTTCCCATATTCAACCAAATTATTATGATTTTTTTAGGTCGGCTAGCTCTTATGCCACTAGTATGCCAACAGACATGTCTCTGGCATTCTGCAATCAAGGGTTTTAGTGTTCCGGTGACCAGGGAGAATAATTAGTCACCATTATTAATTTTTGCATATGTGAAAGTTGCTAAATAAGAAAAAAGTGGTATTCTTTAAAAAATGATGTGGAAGTATTTTAATCATATTATTCAATAAATGAATGATGTCAATAATTACATTTAATGAAGTCCAGTTTATACCTGTATGTATATATCACATACATACACACAAATGTTCAAAGTAGAAAAGAAAGTCATGTTATCAGCTTTGAATAATAGTCTCAGGAGAAAATATTATAAGACCAAAAATGTTTTGACTATTTTATCCCTGAGGAGAAATTACATAAGTATATAAGGCATTATTCATGTCATTTTTCATCACAGATTACCAATGTACATTGTTTTCAGGACAAACATTTATTTTGTTTCCAATATTATTGCTTAGTATAATTAGAGCTGGGATATAAAGTGGATGAAGTATTAGAATAACCAAAGTTAAAAGTATATCTCAAGATCATGACTCTTAATGAATACCATACTTTTAAAAAATTATTTAATTATCTTTCAAGTACAGTTTTCTGTCTATTATTCCCATCCCATCCCACCCCCATGATCCCCTCCTCCCTCCCATTTCCACCCTTCTCAGTTGTTGTCCATGTATCCTTTATATATGTTCCTCTAAATCCCTCCCCTATTTCCCCTGAAATTCCCTCCCTTCTGGTCCATGTCAGCCATTTTCTCTATTTCAGTGTCTTTGGTTATATTTTGCTTGCTTGTTTGTTTTGTTGTTTAGCTTCCTGTTAAAGGTGAGATCATATGGTATTTGTCCTTCAACACCTGGCTTATTTCACTCAGCATAATGTTTTCCAGTTCCATCCATGCTGTTGCAAAAGGTAGGAGCTCCTACTTTCTTTCTGTGGCAGAGAATTCCATTGTGTATATGTACCATAGTTTTTTGATCCTGAATACCATACTTCTGAGAATTTTACATAATTAAGTGAAACACATTAAGTGTGCATTTGAGTACAAATTTAACATTTTTTTGTTGAAGCCCTCTGAATTAATCCGATCCCATTTGAGAGCACACATATATTGGGCACTGATTCATGCATATTAGTGTTCAGTACACATGCCATGAAAAGAAAAATTGTCACATCATAGGCCTGGGATGGTTATTACTGTTTCACAGGTAGTAGATATCGATACATGCGGTAAAGAAATGACAGCCAACGTTGGGAACTGGCCAGAGAAAAACAAACAAAAAACAGAAATCTTCTTTATCATTGAATAGCTTTTAATATGCTGAATAAAAAGATAGCCCATTTTTATCTATTTAAGCGTCCTAGTCTTTTTATTTATGTGAATTATAAGTGATCTAAAATCTAATGACATTTCCTCATTCTGGTAAGAAAAACGTGTATAGTGCAAGCCTTCTCTGGGAGAAAACATTTCATGACACATAGAATAAATTAAAATATCAAAATGTATTAAATCTTTTGGGGTGGCCAAATGAACAGAGATTCATGTTTTAATTGGAATGTGACATGTGTTCTAAGGAACAGCATGATGATAATTTACTGAGGAGATGCATCAGAATGGAGTTAAGAAAAAAATATCCACAGTAAAAAGGTGCAGGCAAGTGTACAGAGGAATGGGAAAACAGAATTAAATATATTTCCAGATCTTTGTTTAAAAAACCAGAATGACTTGGGTGGTGAACAAACAATACAATATATAGATGATGTATTATATAGAATTGTACACCTGAAACCTAATTTATTAACCAATGTCACCCCAATAAATTCAATTAAAAGTAAAAAAATAAAAATAAAAATAATAAAAAAACAGAATGAATAACACACACACACACACACACACACAACTTTTCACATAATTATAAGATGCCATTCAAGAGACTCAAAGCTTGTACTTAGGTGAACTTACATTTTAATATTATAGTAGACAATTTACTCTGAAAAAATTCTTACTTGTTAAAATACTAATAAAGTTTAATTAGTAAAAATTGTATCTAAAAAGGGGTACACATAGTTAACCTAGAAAACTATCCTAGAAGTTTTATAAACTTTTAAATATATTGTCAGTGTGCTAACTAACCAAGAACTAACCATTCATTGAAATTTCTATTTTCAGCATAATAAAAACTCTTAACTACTTTAACATATATGGGATATCTATCATAAATACATGAACTTTTAATCATGTCCCCTGAAATATTATGGCTATTACTGGGATTTAGTCCCTTACCAATGTTCCAACATATCTGCAAATTGAATGAAAGCACAGGTTGGATTTTTTTTAAGGTAAAAACGTATGCTCAAAAGAAATTCCCTAAAATATGAAAAGTGTGTCTGACAGGGTAAGCTATAATTGAAAAGCAAATGCCTTGGGTCAAAGGTGACAGTTGTTCTAGGTTCAGGAAACAGATGCATTAGATTCTACTCATAGTCAGCATTTCTACCAACTCCTCTTCCAATCCCACCTGCAGAGACCCCTATACACTTTGAGAAAAATGGGAGATCCAGAGCTCAACAGGAGGGGATAACAAAGCAGGGCAATCAGGAGCAACAGTGTCTGGAGGCATCTGAGGTCACAGATTAAGTCAGGGGAACCATCTGTGTTGCTTTAGTGGGACTGAAAACAGCAGCAATAGCTGTAGTAATTAATAACAGCAATTACATGTTGGAGGCCCAGATGCTAATGGGTCTGAAAGAAACAGTATAGCAGAGGGATATGGAGCTGCAAACAGCTGCAGAGAAAAGAGCAGTAGGGAGGACTAGGATGACCACGTAATATGTAGGACATTTGGGTGGAAAAGCATAGATGGTCTTTCTTAGAACATCTAAGATGGTGGGATCAAAGGCTGCCCATGTTTTACATGCTCTGAATATAAGTCATAATCATCTGATTGGTTATTATTCCTTTATCTGCAATATATTCCTTTTTTTGAAATGATGTAATAACCAAACCAGTGAAAACCTAAATGAGGATGATCTGAATTTATAAACCAAGTACACAATTCATAAATATTTTTACAAAATACAAATTGTGTCAAGTGAATATAAGGCATAATTCTAGGTGCTATTGTATAATTCAAAGGTAAAAAATAAAATAATAATATTTGTTAAATATCCATTTTGTGCCAAGTCTTTTTTCTCTTTTTCCTTCCTTCCCTCTTTCCCTCCCTCCCTCCCTCCCTCCCTCCCTCCCTCTCTCTCTCTCTCTCTCTCTTTCTTTCTTTCTTTCTTCCTCATGATGGTGGTAGGGATGTATGAGTAAGTGAACACATAGAGAAGTAAAATGGAAAAGCATTGAGCCCAGAAATTTCTGGTTCATTGCTTGACACGGCACTAAGCTATCTATCTTTTTGACCTCATACAACATATATATATCAAAATGTTAATATGCATCACTTTTATAAGTAAAAGCAAATCTTAAACTGTAAAATTAGGGAAGACTATAAAATAACTTATTTCCTTATATATTTTTAAATATCTCACTTAAAATTTAATATCATGTTTATGGCAACAGAATATACTCTATCCACATTTAGAAGGAAGGTAGCAGAGGACATACATGAACCACGGACACAGGCCAGAGAGAAAGGAACTGAAAAAAGGAGGTTGGGTTTGGTAGACTTGGTCATAAATATGGAACCTCGATTCACTTGAACAACAGTAATTACTCAAGTTTGTTACTTCTTTCTCTTTAATATATATAATATTTACATATAACATTACAATGAATCACAGTGAGAATAAATTTTTCAAGCTACTCAAGCTATATTCTAGGATATTTTGACTGCTGTGTTGCAAATTACCACAAAGTTAGCTTAAAATAACACTCATCCGTTACCTCCCAGGTTTTTAGGTCATTTTAAGGAGTTCAGATGGGTTCTGGGCTCAAGGGCAAATATCAGAGTTCTAGTAGGAATCTGCTTCCAAATCCACTCAAGTTTTTAATAGAATCAAGTTTCTGGCTGGGCAGGACAGATTTCTGTTCCTTGCTGGCTGTCAGGGACCTCTCTCTGATCCTTATGGTTACTAGCATTTCTTCACATGTTCCTCTATCTTTCCACAAGAAATGACAAACTGAGTCCTTCTCAGAGATTGCTCTCGGACATGTGGCACCCTGCCAAAGAGAGCTCTCTGTTTTTAAGGGCTCAAGTGATAGGGCTCATTCAGATAATCAGGACAATCGCCCTACTTAACGATCAGCTGCGCCCTATAACATAACAATCATGAGCATGGCATCATTTCTCATGTTCTAGAATTAGAGCCAGACATCTTTGGAGGGAAATTTAAAAATTTCTGCTTACCACAGCTAAAATATTGCACCATAAGGAGTACAAAGCACAATGACCAAGAGATACTGATTTATTCTTTCCTACTTAAAAAAAAAAAAAGAAATTCAATCATGATGGTAGAATACAGGGGCTATCCATCTAGCTGTTGCTTTCTCCAAAAATGAAGAATGAAGATGTAATTGTGATTGTCTGGCACTGGAACATCTTATGGCTGCCTCCCTGGGAACATTACCAAGATCAATGACTCCTTCCTTCGTGTCTTCCACATTCAGATTTATAATCTTTCTAAATTACCAGGATTTCTCATATGTTGCTTGGGTACATGGATTTAAGCTTCCATATTTAATGGGCTTAAGAGATCAATATAGCAATGTTTCATCATCATGAAGGGCTCATTTTACCCTGTAATTACTGTTCTTTGCTGAAACTGAGAGGGAGAGAGAAGGCTTTGGAAAGCAAGCCTTTAAGCCTTGGGTCAATCCCCACGCCTATGCATTTCAAAATGTGATTTTCACACCCTTAGGGGAAAAAATAACTTTTAAAGGAGGCAGAAATATGACACTCTGAACTCACGTCTTTAACAGAGAAACTTTGCTGAATGGACTCTTTAAAAATATCACTTTTCTACATTCTTCAAGTGTTTTTATCTACCACTTAGAAATATGACTTGAAGAAGCAGCATCATAAAATGTATCTTTCCTTCTATAAGTCATTAATCTAACATATGCTCAAAGGAATACCACAAAACTTCAATATTCAGCATTTTATATTGTTTAATAGAAACATAATCACACACAGACACAAAATTGTGTAAGTGTGTATATATGTTTCTGTGCATGAACATACAGGAATAACCACATCATTTGCTAATTCATATTTTTATGTTTGCATAATTACCTGAAGAAGCATCCACTCAGAAATATTTAGATAAGCAGTATGCATTCCCAAAGATACTAAATTCTTTAAACTCTGTATATTTTAAAAATGCATTGTGTTTGTAAACAAATAGCAATAGATTCAGTAATGACATGTGCATATTTTGAACAAATTATTAATCAAAATGATGTGATGTATTGTTGAAATAGCTATATATAATCAGAAATAACTTTTCTAGAAATAAAAATATGTACCTATAACTCTATTTCCATAAATTTACATGCTATCTTTATATGTACTTGCATACATATTATAAGTGTAATTGTTTTCAAATAATTTTCAAATAGCATCATATGTTTAGATGCTTCCCACATTTCTTCATAATTTCCAAAGACATTACGGCTTTCATAAGATCTCTTAGTCACACTGTTTTCATTAATCTTTTAAGTAATTTCTAGCTTGGACACTGTTTCTGTGTGTTTTTCTCATCCATCTCAACTATAAATCACAGCAAATATAAAGAATTACCTATAAGTAGCTTTGCAAAGTACCTGTTAAAGTTAGTATTTTCTATACATAGTTCACATTGATATGTTTTATCTTTTTAGTTCTTCTCCTACTTCTCCTTAGTTGATTATTGACCTAGCTGATTCCAGCAACACAGAGGCACACAGTTAACTCGGACAGCATTTCTCAAAGTCTGGGTCCGACACCATCAGACACAGAACGTCAGACTTGCTGAAATAAAAGAAACCTTGGTGCTGACCCCAGAGTTGATCAGAATATCTGTTGTGGGTGTGAGAACTACAAATCATGGAGTCTTTATGTTAAAATTTTTTCAAGGTATCTTCCTGTTACATGTTATAAAAGCATTTTTATTTTTCATTATGTTTATTGATTTTAGAGAGAGGAAGGACAAGAAAGAGATAGAAAAACAACATTATGAGAGGTAAACATTGACCAGTGCCTCTCATAGACACCCCAACTGGGGAATGAAACAGCAACTAGATATGTGCACTGACCGGAAATCGGACCCCTGACCTTTTGGTGTACCAACAATCCAAACAACTGAACCACACCAGCCAGGGCAAAAGTATTTTTACTTTGCTGTTTTTATAAAAGTATTTCTGGTAATATTCATTCTAATTTATCGATGCAGTTTCTTTAGGAATTGTTAAAATTTAAAAACAATCTCATCAAATATCATTATCTATTGCTCATTACAGAGTACATTTTCTAAAGTGATCCATTATAACAGTCACTGTCTATATTTAGAGCTATTATTTATAAAATTATTACAGTAAAAACAATGTACTTTATTCTTCTAATGCTGAGTTTGCTTGATAATTTACTTTGTGTTTAAGTGCAAAATTGACTCTCAAAGGGACTTTCCTCAATCTTTCAACAGCTGCTGTGACTGAATTGGGAATAGCATTTGAGATTCATTGGGTTTCAAATTCATTAAATAATACTACCTTCGATAACGACATCCACAATCCAATTTTTTTGTTGTTTCAAAAACTTATTTTTAAAAAAATAAAAGACGTATAGTTTGTCTTAGAGGGCAGTCACTGCTAAATCCTATTCTAGACTCTCCCTCCTTAACATAGATTATAACTGCTGGGGCTAACGTGACACGAAATATGAGTACTAGATGCTTCCAAAATGTCACTCAAGACTTCAGGATCACTTCTTAATGCTTCTACCATCACAATAAAAAATGACAATAATGAAGACACACGTTTTTCCAACCACTAGTATAATCACCTTTCAAATATAAATTCACAAGACTCAAAACACCCTCATGATAAATACTATTAACCTCATCACCCCCATTATAGGAATAGTGAGAGTGAAGCTTAGAGAGGTCAAGGTTCCAGGGCTAGGAAGTGACACACGCAGGATTCAAGCTTTGCAGTCAGATTCCAGTCAATGTTCTTAACTCTTGAGGTGCACAACACATTCTCGCACAAATTGGGTTTGACTGATGATTATAATCTTTCCTTCACCCACATTTTCCCTAAATATGATACAGATTTTCCCTGAATATTATAAATTCATTTTTACTTTTCCACCTCATTCCAAAAGTTAGTTGAATTGAAATTTAACTTGAAATTTCAATTTAATTTAACTTTTCAATTTCAATTGAAATTGAAATTCCAGCAAACAGTTGTATTCTGCTACCTTTGTTATTTGTAACAGTGATTAAAAAGAAATCTATAATTTATGTTTTTTGATTTATAGTTCACATGTAATTGTATGATCCTGGAGAATAAGGGCTGAGTTTTACCCTATTAATGTTTCACACAGTGTCAAGAGTTAAAAAATAATGTTATTCAGGTAACAGTTACTAATTATATCAAAATTCAGAAATGTAAAGAAATGCACCCTAAAACATACATTTTACAACTCTTGTCAAATAACTTAAAAATTATATTCTTTCAATGAACAATTTTTATCTCAAATTGTTTATCTCAAAGTAACCTGCACCTGGTTAAGTATTTACCACAAAGAAAATATTTGCCTTGTTGATTCGCATTTACTATATAAATTCAATTAAAATTTTGTGAAATTTTCAATGTATAGGAAAAAGCGCCCATGTTTAATTTTAAAATTAGTACAGTACATAAAATTCTAGATTAAGGAGGAATTATCAGTAAATAGTTATTAAAATTTAAATATCTTCAACACGTAAAAATACTCATTCAAAAATTTTTCTACGAGGCCAGATTATTTATTTTTCATACTTTTGTGGATAAACTCAAGTTTTACTTCATTTTTTCTAAAGTACTTCAGCCTGCAAAATTTTGGTTTTTTAAGATTCTCTGAAATTTAAAATAAATTTTAGTATTTTCTGTCTTAGCATGCCAATTATTTCTGTCTTAGCATGCCAATTATATCCATGTACGCTCTGGGGATCCAAGAAAGCTGCAGAGTAGCTGGAAGCTGCGTCTACTTGCTCCCAACCTTGCATCAGTCTTGCACTAAATCACAGAGCATCAACTCAAAATTCCAGCTGAGCATGAGAGCATGTGTTTGTGTGAGTGTGTATGCAGGCGAGTGTGAGGGCACATGTGAAAGTGTGGCCCATGCTCTCCTGGAGGAATAGCTGCTGCCCCTACCCAGCCCAGAGACTCTGGTTGTGCAGATTTGGGCCTGGGGCCATTGTGAAGAATTTAAAATATCCTGCCTGGGAAGAAGCCTCCAGAGAGCCCACACCTGGGCACCTAGACTTCTCTCAGTGTCCTCCTCCCTGGGCAGGGCCACACACCTTGGTGCCACCAGGAGTCAGGGTGAGGAGACTATGGTGTGCAATATTTATTAAGATGTAACCACATTTTACCAAAGGTAAAATTTTGAATCAATGAATAGATTAATTACAATAAATGTCATTTGTCTTAAAACTAATTATAATGTTTATGTAATCTCAGTGTTTCATATACTTGTTTGTTTTAATTTGACATAGCCATTCCAAAGTATTTCTGGAGCTACAAGAAGATAGTAATTACACAGATAATTCTGAAAAGAAGAATAGACCGTTGAAAGCAAAATTTACTATAAATGTATAATAATTAGACTATGCTATTACAAGAGTAAAAATATATAAAAGAATAAGAGAAACAGATCCATGTATGTTTAAAATGTATTATGTGAGTAGAAATGACGTAAATATGTCAGTATTGGGTGGACCAAAACATTCTGTTTATAAGTAAAAATAAAAAACACAATTTTCATTTTCACCAATAACTTTATTGAACAACATATTCACTGTTTTGTTCCACTACCTTCTGCCATCTTTCAGTCAACTTCATAGTTATATCTTCCCCCCAATTTTTATCTTTATGAGCAAAGAACTGTTTCAGGTGCCTTTTGCAGTCTTCAAGTGAATCAAAGTTGTTTCCATTAAGAGAATTTTGTAAAGACCGAAATAAACAGAAGGTGCAATGTCTGGCGAATCCAGTGGATGAATCAGGGCTTCCCAGCCAAGCTGCTTGCTTGGTCATCAAAGTAGCATAAGGTCTTACATTATCCTGATGGGAGATTTTGTGTATTCTGTTGATTAATTCTGGAAGCTTTTCATCAAATGCTGCTTTCACTTGGTCTAATTGGGAGCAATACTTGTTGGAATTATCTGTTTGATTTTCTGGGAGAAGTTCATAATAATAGACTCCTTTCCAATCCCACCATATGCACAACATCACCTTTTGGATGAAGATCCGCCTTTGGTGTGGTTGGTGGTGTGGTTCATTTAACTTGCCCCACAGTCTCTTCCATTCCACATTATCTCGTAAAGTATCCACTTTTTATCACTTATCACAATTTGTTTTAAAAATAGAACATTTTTATTACGTTTAAGTAGAAAGTCACATGTGGAAATACAGTCAAGAAGGTTTTTTCACTTAACTTACATGGAAACCAAGCACTAAAGCAATAAACATAAGTGAGCTGGTAAAATGATTTTCAACTCTTGATTTGGATATTTTGAATATGTTGGCTATCTCCTGCATGCTATATAATGTTTGTTGTTCTCGATTTGATTGCTATCAACTTTAATTGGTCTATCCAGCCATGGAACATCATCCAGAGAGAAATCTTTAGCATGAAACTTCGCAAACTACTTTTGGCATGTTCTATCAATCACAGCACCTTCTCCATATACTGAGCAAATCTTTTTTTTCCTTCCTTTTTAATTGTGTTTTTACCTTTCTTGAAATAATAAAGCATTATATGCCAAAAATATTGCGTGCTTTCTTCCATCTCCGATACTAAAATGGCTACACTAAAATTCACCAATTTTGATATATTTTTTTAATTCATGCCGACATGTAAAACATCTAAATGAAGGTAAAGACAACTAAACACTACTAGAGCTATCTTATGGAAAAGAATGAACATTTTGGGCCAACCCATTATTTTATTTTCAAACCATTTTTGATACATATGTGCAAATAATTATAATGCTTTCTAAAATATTTTCCAACCTCTAGTTATATTCCTTTTTCCTCCAGAATTTAATTGCGTTTTTTCAATAACTAATATACGATCATTTTTAATAACTTAATTGGTAGGAAATAGATTATATTATGAGTAAAGTAAAAGCATAATAATTTAACAATTAAATAAATGTTTTCAGTTACTTTAACATCGATTGGACTTTTGTTTTTACGTTTGTACTTCTACAAATGTTCAGTTTGTAAACTGGTAAAGTTAAGAAAGTTTTATTAAAGACACAAATCTTTGTGCATTTTGCTGCTGTTCATTCATAGTACTTATACATTTAATTTGAATTATATGCTTTAACAACTTAAACCCCTTTGTCCTGTACAGTTTATTTTTGGGTTTGCTTGTTTGCATGATTATTTTTTTACTTAAATACAGGGTTTAAGTGACCTTGTATATTATTTGGTCATAGGCATTCAGGACAACATGATAAAAGATTCCTGTTGTCCTTTGACTAAATCATGTTAATTTTGTACAAAGAAAAGGGAGATATGTCCTTTCCTTCCACCCACCCACACACACTCTAGGACCCTGCTGCCTCGCATAAAGAAGGGCGACCTGGCAGGGTTAGTTCCTACTTATCCTTCATCTTAAATAATTGGTCAATGATCTTTGATGGTCGTTTCATTTTAGATCTTCCTACTTGTTTATTTTTGCTTAGACTTCAAGATTGCTATTTGTTGTAAAAGGAAATACATTTTTGAACATTAACTGAGTAGAAATTTATATGTGATATTTTTCTCCAGTTGATCGATTCTTTTGGGGGTTAAAGTAGAAATTCTGACCTGCTCATAGAGTTTATTTCACTCTAACTCACAGAAGAAACATAATTATATACATTGATTTTCCTTATGCATTTGATGTATTTGCAATGTTTTCCTATGAATTCTGCTGTATACACCCTTGTTGTTTGCTGTGTTTACTATGGTAAATATGAGCTTTAATAAATTGGAAAAAACAATATCAGATTTTGATAACCAGATAATTTTTAAATGAAAATACTTAGGATTATTTTTATCTAATTGTCAATTTTAAAAATAAATTATTGACCTTTTTACTTTTATAATAAGAAAAAGGTAATTTATTTACTATTTTTTCTTTATCTTTTTTCTTTTTATATTTCCATAATAAAATATAATTTAGATACTTATAAAAAGTTTATTTTAAATTTATACATCTGCCTCAATATTTTTGATATTGATATCAAATCTTTTTGATATTTGAAAGGAAATATCTTATTTCCTTTCTGTTTAACTGGTTTTATGGCTCATCACAACTTCTTCCACTTTGACTTCCCCAGTCTTGAGAGAAACATAAAGCACAAGTAAGTATATTTAAGGCAAACAAATACAGATCGGCATTATATGTGTTCTAATTATTAGTTGTAAAAAGTATCTTCTTTGTAGGTATAAATGTATAGTCTCTGTGATTTAATTCTTTTATGAATAAGGTAAGATTAAAAAGAACTACCTCCTAGGCTTGTTTTGACATCACATTAGATAATGTACCTAAAACATTCATCATACTCCTGGCTCACAATAAATGCATTTAAAAATGGCAGCTATTATAATTATTCATCATTTATATTCACATTTCTTTGATTGGATAAATGATTTAAGTGAATTTATAGTAGTTTCTAAGACAAAAAAATTTAGACATTGATTTTGCCAACAAGTGGTAACTTCTTGATAGAGTTAATAATTTTGTATTGCTGTCATCACAAACTACCACAGATTAAGGGGTTTAAAACAACACAGGTTTATTATCTTCATTTCTTTTTTTAATATATTTTATTGATTATACCATTACAATTGTTCTATTCCCCCCTTCATTCCCCTCTACCCTGCACACCCCTCCCCCACCATTTTCCCGCTTTGTTTATGACCACGTGTCTCAAGTTCTTTAGATTCTATTTCCCATACTATTCTTGCCCTCCCCCTGTCTATTTTCTACCCACCACCTATGCTACTTATTCTCTGTACATTCACCCCACTTCTCCTCCTCCCACTCCCCTGTTGCTAATCCTCCATTAGATCTTCATTTCTATGGCTCTGCTCCTGACCTAGCTGTCCTCTTAGCTGGCTTTTGTTTTAGGTGTGGTTGTTAATAACTGTGAGTTTGCTGTCCTTTCACTGTTCATATTTTTCATCTTCTTTTTCTTAGATAAGTCCCTTTAACATTTCATAGAATAAGGGCTTGGTGATGATGAACTCCTTGAATTTGATCTTATCTGAGAAGCACTTTATCTGTCCTTCCATTCTAAATGAAAGCTTTGCTGGATAGAGCAGTCTTGGATGTAGGTCTTTGGATTTCATGACTTGGAATACTTCTTTCCAGCACCTTCTTGCCTGTAAGGTCTCTTTTGAGAAATCCACTGACAGTCTGATTGAAAGTCCTTCGTAGGTGACTGTCCCCTTATCTCTTGCTGCTTCTAGAATTCTCTCCTTCATTTTCATCTTAGCTAATGTAATGATGATGTGCCTTGGTGTGTTCGTTCTTGGGTCCAACTTCTTTGGGACTTTCTGAGCTTCCTGGATTTCCTTTGCCAGACTGGAGAAGTTCTCCATATGAAGGCTAAACTAATTGAAATGAAGGGAAATGCACAGGAAACCAATAGTGATGGAAAGGAAACTGGGACTCAAACCAAGGGAGTGGACCAGAAGGAAGGAAGAAATTACCAAGCAGAAAAATGTGAAGTAACAAGAATTCAAAAAAAAATGAGGAGAGGCTTAGGAACCTCCAGGACATCTTTAAACATCCGAATTATAGGGGTACCAGAAGGGGAAAAGAAACAGCCATGAGTGAAAAACTTATTTGAAAGAATATTATCTTCATTTCTGTAGGCCATAAGTCTGACAAGTCTCGGTGAGCTACAACCAAAGTGTCTCCAGAACTACGCTCCTCTCTGGAGACTCAGAGGAAGAACGCCTCCTTGTACTTTCCAGACTCTAACGGCTCACCACATTCCTCTGCTTGTAGCCCCTTTCCCCATCTTCTATGCCTTGGACTTGTTTTACATTTTAACATTTCTCCCTGAGAAATACTCCCTAGGAATATTCTCCACTTTTAAGAACTCATGTGATTAAATTGGGCCCACCTGAATAATCCCCAGCTCAAAATACCTAATCACATCTGCAAAGTCCCTTTTGTCATGTCAAGCAACATAGTCACAGATTCCAGTGATTAAATAGATTAAGGACCAGTCTAGGCCACCATTTACCTGCTTCCAAAGGTTTTTTATTTGTTTACAATATCTCTCCTCATTCTCCTCGTAATTGTAAAATAATGTCATTTATATTATGTTTATTTTCATAGAAGAGATAAGGATTCTAGTCAGATTTTTGGTTATTTATAGTTAAATTGCTGTTAATGATGATGATATTGATTTTTCTTATTAAGTTTGCATAGACATATTTTGTTTTACTTGGCCTGTAAAATATTATTTATGGTTAATTATGCTTTATTTGTATTATTTCTAATTCTTAATAACTAAAACGAATCCCCAGCCTCTGTGAAACTTTGTCTTCTCTTCTCTGTAAATGATTTTATTTTTGCATTTTTTTATTTCCCCCATCATTAACATAATATCCCAGGGAAAAATAGCTAGCCAAGGGACTGCCTATGTCCTGGAAATTTACTCAGAGCTATTTGCACAGGAGTTCCAAAAAATCCCTGGAGCACGGTGTGGAGGAGGGGCTCATACTTTGAATGAGCATACCCCCTCAGCTCCACAAATTCCACACCGAATGGGAAAGGTTGACCAGAGGACACAGTGGGAACCTCTAGAGTATATCACCTACCATAAGGGGTCCCAGGTCTAAGCAAGCAGGTAGGTTTTTCAAGCAATGAGAAAATAAATGATGTTTGGAGCCAGGAGATTACAGAAATAACCAAATATTTGTGATAATTGATTGGTTCTCCTTTTCATTGGAAACTCAATTTTCAGTATCAGGAGCAAATCAAGTATCTATCTGTCTCCATAGGATGTCCTCAATCTGACTTGTTTCTTGAAACTGTCTGCTACTCCCAATTTTTTTGAGGTATGTAATTCTTACCCTTTGGCCCAAAACAAATTGCATACCTGATCAATGGGGACTGGGATAAGTGGAGATGCAGGCCAGGAATCAATTGTATCTTTACTACCAGTTGACTAGGTAGCTGTCAAACAACAATAATGATTCTGTTTTGGCCATTTATGCACAGTTGACCTGCATATTATACATGTGAACCCAAAGAAGAAAGAATCATTTGCTGTGAACTCTGAGAAGGAATTCATCTGCTGAGCTGGACGAAGAGAGCTCAGATGTTGCAGTTAATAAGAGCCCAGCAGACACTTGCCGACAGGATTTTCTCATGTACTCTGCATGCTCATACTAAACTGTCTTGCTTCCTGCTCTTGTTCGTGCCATCTGAATCAACTGTGATAAGGGAAACTCTGGTTTTGTCTTTCTGTAAATGGACTAAGGCCTGTCCTGTCTAATCAAGCTGCATAATTAGGAAACCTCATTTACATAAAGTGGATCTAACTGTGAACCTGGGTAGAAAATTACTTTACAGAAGTGACTTCTTCATTGTCTTCATAGAACACAGTTTAGATTGCTACAGTGTCTATGTCTCCCAGGTTACAGGTCCTTTTTCTCAAGTAATTTTTTAAAAATTCTTTATTATACTCTAAAATTAATTTAGGTTCACATACACATAATAATTCTATCTGGTGGTATTCCTTCTCTGTTGCATTCATCTGGGAGAATGTATAGGCAACAAGTAGTTATGGGTTACTCATTCTTCTACACTGTCACGAAGCAGTATAAAACTCTATAGAGTGAAAAGTGGTCAGAGTCTAAAACATGACCTAATACCACCAATTTGGTAAAGAATGATGCTTTGAACAACCTAGTTCATTTATTAGGCAACGCTAAGGATGCCAAAAATTGCATTTAGCTACTGCTGCTGCAGGCAGAATTCCACATACAATATGTCAGCTGACTAGCCTTTCCTCTTGATAGTTATTTATTTGAAATATTTTTCTTATGCCTGCTGGGCAGGCTATTATATATCTCACTTTGGGAAACATGCAATCTTAAAATGGCTCTTTAGGACAGTAACTGAGAAGTGGGGAGAGGCAGACTGGTGTATTCAGTCATTTAAAATTTCAACGGCACAACAGGTACTACATAGCTCATCTTCCTGTAGCAATTATTTTGGCCAATAATGAAGACTAATTGCCCTGGGGGAGTTAATTACACAAGGGTAAATCCCACTTGCCAAGACTATATTATTGACTTGATAAATTGTAGCAATGCAAAACCAAAATTGCTTACGATCATATTAGCCCTAAATGATCTCTAAAAGTTACAACTTGACTTCTGATTTCAAAGTTCAATGATTCACAAAATCATGAAGCCAGAAGTTAAAATTTCAGAAAAAAATTATTTTTAAAGTCTTTATCATATTATGTTTTCAACTGTTTTTCGTTTTTACATATGTATTAGATTGGTTTCTTTGCTATCTATGATATGCAAAATCAGTTTTTGAAACACAGTTTAATAAGGCTTTTATTAGTACCTAACTTACTGTCAGACATAGTAATCAATATGATTTATATTTGAGCAGGATAGAGAAAGCCCTCTGATAAGTACCTTTTTTACCTGGTGTCAAAGTTACTGAAATTCTATCACTTAAAAATGAGTTTGATGGGCAGAAAAGGTGTCCTCTCTAGCTATACTCCTGAAAATGAAAATATCCCTCATTGGCAAACACTCCAGGTCTCCAGCACTTCAGTGTTAAAATTCCTCTCTTCTCTTCTTATGTTGGTAGCTGGGAATCCTAATTCATCAGACCCAGAGCATGGACATAGGGCAAGAAAAGTCATAAGACAGTGAGAGGGTAAGGGATGGAGTAACTGTAAGAAGTTCAATTAGTTCTTTGAATATATTTAAACACAGATCGTCCACAGCTCTGAATGGCACTGGGCTCCTTTAAGCCCCACTGCTGAAGAGTGGGTCACAACTCTTCCTGGAATTTCCCGGGGCCCTGTTCATGGTAGACTATAACATTTCACTGAAATGTGACGTACCACTTCCACTTTATAGAAGGAAGTTAAGAGGAGAAGCTGACCTCATAATCTTGAAAGACAGATGAGCCATGTTTTCAATGGCCTGTGGAGCCCATTTAGCTCCCTGAATCTTAAAATCTTGAATGCACTTATATTCTGGAAGTGATAAACGTTTAACATTCTCCTTCTATGTGAAGAAGAAGAATGGACTATCCAATAAATGGATGGAAAAATCTTGGATGTTATCATTTGGATGAATTGTCTATGCCAGTAAAACATTTGTTAAGAAGCAGTTTTAAGATAGTATCTTGTATCTAATATATTTTTGTGTAGCAAAGTTGAAATAAAAATTATATAATATGTATTTATATAAGATATGTTCATATTTGATATATTTACAAAGTAATATATCATAATGTGATATGATTAATTATATTATGATACTTTGTATATTTATAATATATTACTTTATATGAACTTATATTAATGTATCACATATAATACATATATACTTATATTTATAACATGTATTTTATATATATAACAAATTAAAATAATATAAAGTAATATATGACATATGTTACTTTAGATATGCAATATATAATATATCATATTACTTTAGATAATCATTTTAGTTTTCTTAATATTAGAAGATAACTTATCCATTTTCATAAAGTACATAGTAAATAATGAACTTAATGTGTAACTATATTAATGTATAAAACCATATGTAATATATATTTGTTATAAGGTTATACAAATATATAATGCCGGTTCATTAAATTATAAAATTACCTGAAGCTGACAAAATGCATATTGAGTATTTTCTAGAGGAAATAGAATAGAAAGTTATGATGGATATGTGAGGGCCTGCTCACATACTTCTAGCTGATGTGTAAATCACAGTAGTGTTTTCTGAAGGCAGTTTTGCAATATATATTAAAACCACACATGTCCTGCCCTGGCTGGTGTAGCTCAGTGGATTGAGCATGGGCCTGCAAACCAAACAACCGTGGTTCGACTCCCAGTCAGGGCACACGCCTGGGTTGCAGGCCAGTTCCCAGCAGGGGACACATGAGAGGCAACCATACATTGATATTTCTCTCCCTCTCTGCTTCCCTTCCCCTCTAAAAGATAAATAAATATAAATATCTTTAAAAAATAATTAAAAAATAAAACCACACATGTCCTTTGTCTTAGAAACCCCCTTTTAGGAATTTATGTAGGGTAAATTACAGAAAATTACAAAAAATACATACAGACACACACAGAAACATATATACATTTGCATAAAAATATGTACAGTTAAATATCATATATGTATATGTGTATAAAATGTTTATTGTGGCAGTTTTTAAACAGCAAGATCTGAGAAATAACCTAAATGTTCTACAATAATGGATTCGCTGAATAAGTTATTGTGTATATGTGTACAAGACAACATTCCATCTCTAACGTTGATGATGCAAGTGAGCATTCTCTGCATTGTATACTCATGGATATTTCTTGGGTGCTCAGGGCCTTTTCTTACATAACTTGGATAAATTCTCCACTCTCGCTCTCTTCATACAGATTGACAATGCATGCAGGCACATTAACAACTCCAAGTCTCACCTGTTCAATATTGCCTTTATAACAATAATTTGATCAGAGCACCCTTTTCTACATAGCATCTAACTGCCTGGCACTGTTTCAGTTGTACCTGCCAATTATCATATGCCTTGCTTTCTCTTTTAACAAAAATATTTAAAAAAGAGGATGTTTAGTAGTTATAAAGTTTCTAGGACAAACATAAGGGGACCATATAGAGAAATATATTTTGGATATGTATGATTAATGGAGATATAGAAATAAAGATTTCAGGACTGGAACAAAATATTTATGGGTTGTGTTATAAGTTCTTTTCTTTATCCTGACACTAACCTAGGGAAATGTAAGTAGCCTTATATGTTAAACAGTCGTGGAAAATATTTTGTAGGTGTTTTGAGAGTTAAATGAGATAGCTTAAGTGAACCACCAAGTAAGGGAATGCCGCAATGTAGCAAAAATAATTACGAGTTGCCTCCTCCTTAACACTACATACCACCCAGAAGTTTCGCACTCTCTCTCTTTGACCCATGAATAGTGCCTTTTATGGCTTTGCAAACAAACATCATTAAACATCTTTTTTTTCAAGTCTCTCCTTTGTTTAAATAAACACTTCCAGGGTCAAACCACCTAATGAAAAGTAACCAGCCCATGCTTTGTGGCCCGTGGGTAAATGATTGTTATTTCAGGGCTCAGGAGACTAAAAGTTGTGCTACTCTGAACCAGCACAATGAAACATTCTTGTCCTGTTTTGGGCTTAAAGGGGATTTTTATCTCTCATTTATTTTCACAATTTCAAAAGGAAAAGTTCTGGTGTCTTAAACTCTTCAGATGACTAATAACATGGGTTGAAGTTATTTATACTTTAACATTGTTGGAGAATGATTTCACTGGTTTAAATATCGTGTTTTGTTAAAACACCTGGACAAGAGGATACACAGGACTTGGCCAATTTCAGGGTCAGAAAGATCCTTGAAAAAAGAGAATTGTAATTTTTTTAATTTTCATTTTAAATACTTTTTAAAGATTTCTTTGGTGAGGGCAAGAAATCTCTTAAAGAGTTCAAGAATAGTAGAAAAGACTTCGAGGAAGAAGTTCAACCAAAGGCAAATAAATATTCAATGTGAACCTAGAGTTAAAGAGAAAGGCGTAGATGTTCTGATAATAGCCGAAGATGAGAAAAACAGAGTGCTCAAATAATTGACGGCACTTTGGAAAGGAGGACCTGTTCCTAAAGCACTCAAATCTTGACTCTGTCTGGTGTCTTTCTACCAGACATTTAGGCAGACACCGAGAACAAATCATTCTAACACCTTGGTTCCAATCTAGTCTACCCTTATTTTCCATTTTTCTGTCCCAGTCAAACCTCAGGCTGGACACTTGCAACAACGACCCAATTGGTTAGACGGCTCCAGTCTTTGGATGCATGTCAATAGGTTCACCCATTCAGAGCAGTCTTTTGCCCAACTGTTCTCTGCTCAAAATTTCTCAGTGGCTGACCTTTGCCTGCAGGATGAATCCAAATTATTTAATGATATCCAAAGCCCTTCTCAACTGAAATATTATCTTTCTTTAAATGTGGTAGATGGGAAATTGAAACTAACTTTGAAGAGATTAGCAAGTTCAAGAAAATAGAAAACCATGGGAAGATTTCAAACTGATTGCCTCAGTGCCTTGTGAGTAGTATACATTTGATTAATGTTCCCTAGTTAAATTTCAATGAGCATTCTCTCTCATTTCTTTCTACTTAAATATTCTTTGGCTATATACATTTCAGGGGGCTTTTCTTGCCCATACAATTTTTGCCATAAAATTCATGTTCTTGACCACATCCCTGTCCGCACCCCCCACCACCACTCCAGCTGTGGAACCATCTGTGAACACTCCACCTGGAGGGGCCTCTCTGTATATTTTTCTCAGAATCTTAGTCCCCGATCCTCTAAAAAGGAAGATGTCAATTAAGTCTGTTTTTTTATTAATTGAAAAATGATAGGGATAGGGGAGATAAGTGAGTCAGTTCACCAAAATGAGGCAAAAAAAGAAATGAAGCATTTTAGCTTCTGGCTGATTCTTCCTGGTATCTTTAAGATCATATCAAATACACCTACTACTGAGATGAATTAGTTTTTTTCCCAAAAACACATTTTTATAACTCTGAACACAAGAAATTGTATATCTCTCAATCACCTATTTTTATTATAACTCTTTTCTTTTTAAAAAAATATTTTAAAGCAGTTTTAGGTCTATGATAAAGTTGACAGGAAGGTACAGAGCTTTTTCGAATATGCTATATTCCCATACGTGCATAGCTTACCCAAATATTGATGTCAATGACAAGATTAGTATACTTTCATAAAGGGTGAACCTACCTTGAAATCAAAATCATAAAACCCATAGCTTACATTGCAGTTCTATCCTGATGTACATTCTGTGGTTTTAATCAAATGTAAGATAACATATATCCACCACTATAATATCACGAAAAGTGTCTCTATAGCCCTAAAAGTGTTTTGTTTGTTCTTCCCCTCACCCCCACTTCATATCCCTAAGGATTTTTCTATTTTCAGCATAGTTTTTTATTTTCCAAAAAGTCATTTATTTGTCGCCTTCTCAGACAGGTTTATTGTACTTAGTAACATGCATTTAAGCTTTCTCAAGTCTTTTCTCAAGTTGATAGCTCATTTTTTAGCACTGATTAATATTGCATCACCTGGATATATCACAGTTTGTGTAACCATTCCCCGTCTGAAGGACGGTGCACGCTTCCAAGATTTGGCAATTAGAAACAGGCTGCTATAAACACCCATGTACAGGTTCTTGTGTGGGCATGTGTTCAATTCCTTTGGGTAAATACAAAGAAGCACAGTTTCTGGATCATGAGTTTGATTTTATAAGAAATGCCAAACTGTTTCCCAAAGTGGCTGTATCACTTTGCATTCCCACTAGCAATGAGTTCCTTTTGCTCCATCCACATCCTCACCAGTATTTGGTGTTGTCACTGTTCCAGATTTTGGCCAGTCTAATAGGTGTAGAGTGGTACCTGTCATCTTCATTTTCATTTCCCTGACATAATGTGGAGCATGTTTTTGTGTGCCTGTTTAATCTGCATACCTTCTTTACAGAGGTGTCTCTAAAGTTCTGGCCAATTTTTTAAATTATATTGTTTAGTTTTTTGTTGCTGAGTCTTTTTAAGAACAGAATGCTCTTGATAATTTCGGTAAGTTACCTTTTCCCCTTGCCTTTCTGGAAGCATGTGAAGGTTTTCCTGTAATATTTACTGTGGAAATTTGGTCAAGTTTCTGGATAGAAATCTGACAATATTATGGCGGTCCCCCTATGACTGGGTGTCCCTGGAGTATTTAACACTCAAAGTTGTCCACTGAGACTCTAGCAGTTTGTGAATTACAGTTCATGATTTTCTATCAAGGAAGGCACTGGTGTGCACAGTGATCCCTACTCCTGTGTCTCTGCTCTGAAAGCTGCAGCTTTCTGTATTCACCTGTCTCCTGTCTCAGGAGCTGAGCTATGGCTTATGTCCTTCCCTCTCTTTCCAAGATGAGTTGTTGATTTTTCAGTATGTTCAATATTTTACTTGTTTTTTGGCCTGCGTGTGCACGTCCAAGCTCCTTACATGTAGAACTGGAAACTGGAAGTCCTCATTACAGTTCTTTAAAACAACACTTCTGCCCTGACCATTGTGACTCAGTTGGTTGGGCGTTGTCCTACAAAACCTCAGGTCACTGGTTCAATCTCTGGTCAGGGCACGTGCCTAGGTTGCATTTTCGGTCCGGAGAAATAGCCAATCAATGTTTCTTTCTTTTATAGATATTTTTCTCCCTCTCTTTCTCCCTCCATTCCCCTCTCTCTAAAAATAAATAAATAAAATACTTTAAAAATAAATTATTAGTGTTATACATCAAAATGTGTGTCCTTGATTTTAGGTAAGTCACACATCATACATAAACACACACACTCACATACAGACACACACCTCAGGTCTACATGGCCCTAAAATAGAAAATGCATGTGTTTTAAATGCTGAAGTTCTCCAAAATTATTTTCTTTTTCTATATTTAATTGATCTTTGCTCCTTTTAACTATTGACCTCTAAAAAGATTATTTTGTTATTCACCCCTAATTACGTATCTCCATCTCTATTCATTTGTTAATGGGTTTTTTTTATTGTTGTTGTTGTTGGCCTGAAGTTTCTTCTTCCATTCTGTCCAACCATTAGTTCAAGATAAAATGAAGGATCGCATCTTCCAGGAAGTCTCCCCCAATATCTGAAATCTCAAGTGACTGATTGTACATTAGACTCCTGTGACATTTTTGCATGTACCATCCATTTAGCACTTTATTTCTACTCTTCATTTTGCAGGGGTTTTTTTTCCTGCTAACATCCATCCATCAATTACCTAATTGTAATCTCTCAGTGGTAGTTGCCAGGTATTAGGCATTTACTATATCTAATGCCAACTCTAGTGCTCGCAAACTTTTTGAAGTTTTATAAGACTTAGTTGGCTATAAAGATGATGAGGAGTCATAGGAGACTAAGGGAAAGTCATAGGCCTCTCAAGTGACTCTATGGCAATGCTCCTCACAGTATGGTTTGCAGAGGACCCGAATCAATAACTTCTGGAAATATATTAAAATGCAGACATGTTGGCTCTCCCCTAGAACTTTGAAAACAGAATATCTGGAGGCATAGTATAGGGTCTATTTTCAACAAGCACTTCTATGTGATTCATAGGTACTCATTGCTTCATTGACTGACCAGCTGGCCATGGAATCCCACAACTGCAAAAAGCCATAAAGTTTATCTAATGGAACTTCTCACAAAAAGCAAGTTAAAAAATAGTGAACACACACACTGAAATAACGAGATATAGGAGAATTAAAATTTGGTCATGGGATTTCCAAAGTTGGTCATGGGAGCTTATATCACACTGTATAGTATCTTATTCTACCTCCACTAAAGAGCTAAAACTGTGCATACCATACAAACAATTCAATGTCATATCTGACATTGGAGAATCTGTTATTTTTAAGCAACTTTCTAGATGGTGTTATGGAAGATGTTTGAAAATGAGAGATACGGATTTTTAATATCACTGTTCGGCGTATGAAGAAGTTTTCAGAATTACTTACATTTTAAAAGCAAATAAGATGCACATCATTTTTTAGGGAATGTAAGTCTTCAAAGGAACAAGAAATTTCTAGTTGGGCTCTTTACCAAACACAGCTGACAGAGCCATATGTTTTCACCTCTGACACCACATATCAATTATTTCGCCCATTGTTATGTAGTACGTTAGTCACCAGCTACAGATGACTCAATTTCTACAGTTGGAGATGGTCCTATAGATCAACTGACAAGGCACAAACAAAGAATAAAAATAAGCCCACCAGCCAGAGAAAGTGGCAGGTGAGGAGTGCATCATAAAGCCCATCACACCTAGTTGTTATGTTGGACAATTAACACGTACCTCTAACATTTTTCATTCGGACATGAACCTGAGTAAATATGCACTGATTTCTCTCCTTGAATTGTCAAGGCAGATGCTGGTATAAAGCTAGCTTGACAGGTATAAGAATATGTTGAATTATCCATCAGCAAATTGCCATAGTTGGCTAGAGCAGAGGTCATCTCTGGGTGGCCATCCAGCCAGCCACACGAACGTCCTGTCAATTTATACAAGGAAACAAAGAATGATAACGTGAACTGATTTAAAGAAAAAGCCCACTATGATATACGCAAAAACTAAAAAAATGATAAAATATAGATAATTTGCCATACTGACAGAAGCAAAATTAAGATATTTAGTTTCCCATACCCATTTAATTCACTAATGTTCCTACTGAAATCATTAGCAGGGTGGCATTTGCTGCTGTTGTAATTTTTTCCTATATGTGCTTAATTTGCAGGAAGTTTAGCATCTGTGTAGCTGCTCATCTGACAGCCCTAGAGACTAAAGTCTGTTTATTGGCAGAGGAGGCTGCAGCAGCCTGAAGTCCAGGCTAATATTATCACCTTTGTCATGCATGTTTTTCCTCAATCTGGAGACTAGTGAGCCAGGAGGAAGGGGTTGTGAGGCCATTAAACAATGACTATTCTCATCTTTAAAAGTATGCTTTTGGGGCTGGGCATCTTAAAATAAATCAAATTCTGTGTTAATCTCAAGACATGATACATTCTTTTTCCTAAAAAAGATCTTTTTAAAGACACAATAGCCAGAAATCAAGGGTTTGATATATATTACTAGAAAATGTTGAATTTAGTGTCCTATTTCACAAGACAAAGAACTCAAGATATTCTGGCTAAACCTTGTTTTTGTTAGAGAAGCCAGGTAGTATGTGCAGATCAAAAACCAGGTTGTCATCAGTTCTCAAGGCAGAACCCTGTTTTTAGCATTGGCCGTGGGATTGCCAAGTTATCTCACCTTTTTGCTCCTTACTTCCTTTTTCTCCAAACTAAGGAATAATGACTACTGTCTACATCAAAAGATTTTGAATATGAAATGAGTTAAGATTTTTATGACACTTTAAATTATGCTTAGCACAGGAATAAGAATGTCATATTAGCCAGTAATGCTATTCTCATGAAATAAAACTAATAGGTATCCTAACTGTTACATTACCTTAAGGTGTGTCTTTTTTATGACACAAATATGTTATTTCTTCATGGTCATTATTTAATATTTAAGGAGAAGTGAACCCATCCTTGTGTTCTCAGTCTTGCTTAAATCTTAATTAAAAACGTATAATGAGGGATTAACAAGTTAGGAGTCCCTTGACCAACTCCCTTCCTTCTTTAGGTGTACATAAAAAAGAAATGAATCCTTTACACTGCCTCATGAGTTCATGGAATGAAATTATTATACGTGGCTGATGATGGTCTCATATGGTTAATGCCGAGTTTTTTTAGACTATGTTTCACATCCACTGACGCTGTATAGATTTTTAAAAATTTCTTGCTAATTATACTGGCTCCTGCATAGCATTGATTTCTTTTTTTTTTTCCTTTAGATTTTATTTATTTAGTTATCTTTAGAGGGGAAGGAGAGGGAGAGAAACATCAATGTATGGTTGCCCCTCGTGCGTCCCCCGCTGGGAGTTGGCCTGCAGGGAACCAGCCTGCAACCCAGGCATGTGCCCTGACTGGGAATCGAACCGCGATCCTCTGGTTCACAGGCCCGCGCTCAGTCCACTGAGCCACACCAGCCAGGGCATGATTTCTTAATCTTCACTTAGTTTTAACTTTTAAAGACTGTTTTTTAAAGCTACCCAAAGAATTTATTTCAGACAGGACTAGCTATATATATTGTGGGGCCAAGTGAAAACTAAGAATGTGGGTCCCTTTTTAAAAATTATTAAAAATTTTAATATAGTGACAACAAAATATTAAGCCAAGTACAGTTCCTTCTGTGTGTAAGGCTGGGTAAGTCTGTCCAGGTCACATGGCCATGAAGCTGACCATGATTTGAAATGTTTTGCCTTCTTCTTCAGAATTTAAACTACCATAGTAATCTATGGTACTTGCATTACTGCTTTGCCAATAAATGTCATTTTTTTCTGGCATGTTGACATACACTCTTCTATAAGGCTATTTTCACAGGCTTGAAATTGCAAAGTAAAAATCCTAATTTTTATAAGATATGAATTTCTCTAATTTTTCAAGAACTTCTTGAATATTTTAGAAAGAGGAAATATATATATTCATATCCAAACCGAAAGTCTCAGCCTGAAGTCTGACAGAAAACTACTGGTTGGCTGGTTGATTGGTTGGAAGAAGGAAATATTAGCAGCAATAAATAAATAAATGAGAATAAAGAAAAAACAGTGGTATGTCTAGGGACCTACAAATTGTCCTCTCATCTAGCCTCTGTTTATATGATTAATATTTTTCTCAGTTGATCAAATGTTTCTAATACTTAACTTATTAACATGATACTTTAATTCTTTTGATTCTAATGAGGTAAAATCAAAGTACTTTTTGTGACATTTTCTTAATTTTTCAGTTATTTTCTCCTCCTTTATTTTTATTGGGTTACTTTTACATAAAAACAGATCTTAAAAAGATAATATCATTAACTATTCATTATTTCAGGTGATAATGCTCAGCTTGTAACATTATAATTATTTCCAAGAAAATTAATTTAAATACTGCAAAGCAGGACATTATGATATAAAGCAAGAAAGCTAGAAAAAATCTAATGGTAACTGAAAAATAATACTGATGGCCTTAGATCTCTACACATTAATTCACAGAGTATTACAAACACAATGAGTATAGCTATAGTTTTAATACAAAGACATAAACTCAACAACTCAGGTGTCACTGTTCTACAGGATAAATTTTTAAAGAAGTTTACATACATTTTACATATATCTTCAAAGGAGTCCTGTGAGGGCATCATTATTATACCTTACTTTATAGAAGATGAAGCTCAGAGAAGTTCAATGACATTCTCCAACATCACACAGTTAATACAAAAGTATTCTGTAAAATCTTGTGGGAGAGGGTATTAGAATCAATAAGCTGATAACATCATTGCAGTGTTTTACAATAAGTTACTTGGAGAACTGGAGGGAATGCATGATTGTTTCACAAAGCATTAAAAAAGCCTGCCACACTCTACTCATTGATTAATTCATATTTGCACCCATTCATACATTTATTCAATCATTCTGTCTTTTAATAAATGCAGAATGTTGAAAACCACAACCAAAGCAGATGGTTGTCTTAGTCAACTAAAAGTACTGACTTAATTCATTCTTGATTTTATTGACAGTTTCATCATTGTGAGGCTCAGAAATGATGAAAAATTCTTGCCCTAAATGAAATTCTGCCAAAGAGGAAGAGTACTTGTTGAAGTGAAGGTGGTGGGAATTGTGTGAAGAAGTGGAGGAGGGGAGTACCAGGATTTGTGTAAGACAAAATTAAAAATCTTTAAAACATGTTCTCTCAGCCTTTGCTGCAAATTAGAATAATGGAAGAAATTGTTTTTTTTAAGATTTTTATTTATTTATCTTTAGAGGGGAAAGGAAGGAGAGAGAGGGAGAGAAATATCAATGTATGGTTGCCTCTCAGTGTCCCCTGCTGGGAACTGGCCTCCAACCCAGGCATGTGCCCTGACTAGGAATCGAACCGCGATCCTTTGGTTCGCAGGCCCGTGCTCAATCCACTGACCTACACCAGCGAGGGCAGAAATTGGTTTTTAAAAATATGTATTTATAGAAACTTTTCACAGATGTTCTGATTGAGTTAGCCAAGGGTGAGGCTCAGATGAGAGAAAGAGAGAATGTGTGTGTGTGTGTGTGTGTGTGTGTGTGTTCTCATGCACCCTATGGCTTAAAAGAAGAAATTCTGGAAGCATAAAGCAGAAACTGCTCAAAATAGTACACAAATGGGGAGAGTGGAGGAGAAAATAAATAAGCCTGTGAATATGGGTGTGTTAAGAAAATATTTTGATTTAGACTTTGAAACATGTAAATGTTTTATGTATTTCTAAAATTAAATTAAATAAATAATAAGAAAAATTAAAAGTCAAGTAAATAGAAATAGTGAGCACAGCATTCTAACCGTATACTTAGTAGGCTATAGTCTAAAATCATAAAGAAATCCAAAGACATCTGTAATATACATAACACGTTTACTTAATATGTTCATTTTGATCATGATATTGGTATTGCAGGTCTTAAACTTTTTGTTAGATTTTAGGGTACAGCAAAATATGTGTTAAAAATAGGCTATTTCTAGTAATCAGGGTTGTCACAATCAGAAGAGCTGTATAAGTATGAATAAAAAATGAGAAGTAACAGATACGACTTCTGGCCAAGATGGAGGCATAAGTAGCTGCTCTTTACTTTCTCGCACAACCAAAAGAAGGATAACAACCAATTTAAAAGAAAAAAACAAAAAACAAACCTGCCAGAAAATTGAACGTATGGAAGTACAAAAAACAAGAATTTAAAGAAGAAACATTCATCCAGACTGGTAGGAGGGGCAAAGACTGAAAGCTGGGATGGCAAAGGCCCATAAAAAGGAAGTGGCTGGTGGACCAAATATTCCACATTGGTATGTGGATAATCTGTGAGGAGCAACCGGAGAGTGAGACAGACTGCACAACCCAGGGTTCCAGTGGGGAAAATTAAAGCCACAAAACCTCTGTGGGAGTTGCAGTGGCTGAAGAAACTCCCAGTCACACATGAAAGTCTTTTGGAGGGTCCCATGGAATCCTAGAATGTATACAAGCCCACCTACTTGGAAATTAGCACTGGAAAGGGCACACTCCACTTGTGGGAAGCTAAGGAAGTGACTGAATGTAGGCAGGAGCCAAGAAATCAGCATTGTTCCCTCTCTCACACCTCCTCCACACACAGTTCCACAACCTAGGGATGTGGATAGTCCCACCTTGGCAAATGCCTAAGGTTCTGCCCTTTACCATGTAAGAGGTGAACTGAGACAGAGAAATATGTCTCAAATAAAAGAACAGGTCAAAACTTCAGAAAAAAAAAAAACTAAGTGACAAGGAGATAGCCAATCTGCCAGATGTACAGTTCAAGATATTGGTAATCAGGATAGTTGAGTATGGTCACTAAATAGAGGAAAAAGTGAAGGCTATGAAAAGTAAAATAAAAAATATACATGGGACCAATAATAAAGGGAAGAAAACCAGACTCAAATCGAAGATTTGGAACAAAAAGAATAAATAAACATTCAACCAGCACAGAATGAAAAAACAAGAATAAAAAACAAAACAAAAACAAAAACAAAAAAGAACATGGAAAGGCTCAGGAACCTCAGGAAAGAATTTTAAAACTTCCAATATATAAATCATAGGGGTACAAAAAGGAAAAAAGGAAGAGTGAGAAATTGAAACGTTATTTGAAAAAACAATGAAGGAAAACTTCCCCAATCTGTCAAAGGAAATAGACATGCAAGTCCAGGAAGTTCAGAGTCCCAAAGTTGTTGGACACAAGAAAGCACACGCCAAGGCACATCATCATTATATCAAACAAGATTAAAGATAAGCAGAGAATCTCAAAAGCAGCAAGAGAAAAAGAGACAGTTATCTACAAACAAGTTCCATACGACTATCAGATGATTTCTCAAAAGAAACCTTTCAGGCAAGAAGGAGCTGGAAAGAAGTATTCAAAGTCATACAAGGCAAGGACCTACATCCAAGATTACTCTTTTCAGGAAAGCTATTATTTAAAATGGAAGGGTAGATAAAATCCTTCCCAGATAAGGTCAATTTAAAGAAGTTCATCATCACCAAACCCTTATTATATGAAATGTTAAAGGGACTTAATTAAGAAAAATAAGAAGATCAAGTCTATGAACACTAAAATGACAATAAGATCACAACTATAAAAAACTGAATATAAAAAAGCAAACTAAGAAAAGAAGTAGAACAGGAACAAAATAAAGATCACAATGGAGGGTTACCAATAGGGGTAGGAAAGGGGGAGGCTGGGAGGAAAAAGTTATGCTACCGACAAGCATAATTGGTGGCACAAAATAGACAGAGGGAAGTTAAGAATAGTATAGAAAATGGAGAAGTCAAAGAACTTATATGTACAGCCCTGTCTGGTATAGCTCAGTGGATTGAGCACGGGCCTGCAAACCACACAATTGCGGTTTGATTCCCAGTCAGGGCACATGCCTGGGTTGGAGGCCAGTTCCCAGCAGGGGACACATGAGAGGCAACCATACATTGATATTTCTCTCCTTCTTACCTTCCCTTCCTCTCGAAAGATAAACAAATAAAATCTTTTAAAAAAAAGAACTTATATGTACAATCTATAGACTAAGTGTGTGGGGGGGACTACTGGAACAAAGTGGGGTGCAGGGTAGAGGGGGATAAAAGGGAGAAAACAATAGATAACTCTAACAGCATAATCAATAAAATATATGTTACACTTAAAAATGAGACGTAACTCTGTGGTGTTAGATTTGAAGTTATTGGTGTGGAATTACACTTAGATATATTCCCTATCAGGTCCACCTTCTGAACAGATCTAGAAACAATATAACCATAGGAGCCATGGGCATACGAAATAGCCAAATCAGGTTTCTCATCACCACTGAAAGGAACAAGAACTCTTTAAAACATCACGTGAGTAAGGAATAACTTTTTTGTCAGAAAACAAGGAAGATACCAGAGAATGATGGGGACTTCTTCATCCAGCTTGTAGGAAATCCCAGAGGCCCAAATATGGGATAAACTGATTGTTAAAATAATGACTATAATGTATTATAATAAAATGAATAAAATTGAAGTCCACTAATCCTCTGTGATATTCAAAATGAGTATGAACAAAGAGGACACATTCTTGTTTTTAAAATAATATTTGCTAATAAATGTAGCGTAAAAAAGAATTTTAAAAAGCCACCATTTTGTAACCACCAGTGTAATAATTAATTCAGAAAGGTATCATCACTGGCTGCCAAAACCATTAGGATATTTTCCCAGCCTAATCATCCCTATTCATGTGGTTTCTTCATTATAAAGGGGGAAATGTAACTTTATAATAAAGAGCTCTGGTGGAAACATTTTAAACAAATGATCACACTTAATATCACCAGTAATGGGACAAACTACATTATGTGCTTCCTGGTGTGGTACAATGGGAAGCACTAGATATTGTGGATTCAACATAATGTCCAAACTGTTTGAATCTAATGAGAAAATCATCAGACACATAGGACATTTTATGAGTCAATATTATGGCAAAGTGAAATGAAAAAGAAAAGAGAGAAAACCAGCCCAGTGACAGTGGTAAAATTAATCAATGAGATGACACAATCCAATGTAATATATGACTCTCGATTACCCTCCTAGGTATGAAAATTTAATGTGTGTGTGTGTGTATAAGATGGGGATAAATAAACTAATTAGACCACAAACTACATGACAGATTATATTATTTTATCAGTGTTAAACTCTTAAATATGAAAATATTCATTGCTGCTAAATTTAGATATAACAGCACTATGTCATAGAAAAAAAGTCCTTGTTCCTAGACATATGCTGAAATATTTAGAGTTGCAAATATAAAAATGTCTGTGTGTATGTGTGTGTGTGTACAGACATGGGGGAAGACAGAAACAGAGAGAAAATAAGTGTGGAAAAATATTTAAAATTGATGAGTCAGGATAAAATGTATGCAGTCGTTTATATACTATTACAATTGCTGTAACTACAAATATAATAAAAAAGGTTTGGAGCCCTGGAGGGTGTGGCTCAGTGCATTGAGAGCTGGCCTGCCAACCAAACGTTCACCAGTTCCATTCCTAGTCAGGGGACATGCCTAGGTTGCAGGCTAGGTCCTCAGGTGGGGGCATGTGGGATACTGTCACCACTGGTGTTTCTCTCTCTTTTTTTTTTCTCCCTCCCTCTCTGCCTAAAAATAAATAAAGAAAGTACCTAGGAATAAACCTAACCAAGGAGGTAAAAGACCTGTACTCAGAAAACTACACAACACTGAAGAAAGACATTAAGGAAGACACAAACAAATGGAAACATGTACCGTGTTCATGGATTAGAAGAATTAACATACTCAAAATGTCCACACTACCCAAAGCAAACCATAGATTCAATGCAATCCCTATTAAGGTACCAATGGCATATTTCACAAATATAGAACAAACACTTCAAACATTTATATGGAACCATAAATGACCCCAAATAGCTGCAGCAATTTTGAGAAAGAAGAACAAAGTAGGAGGGATCACAATACCTGATATCAAACTGTATTATAAGACTACTGTAATCAAAACAGCCTGGTACTGGCATAAAAACAGACACACAGATCAATGGAACAGAATAAAGAGCCAAGAAATTAACCCAAGTCTCTATGGTCAATTAATATTTAAAAAAGAATGAAGAAGCATAAAATGGAGTCAAAATAGTCTCTTCAACAAATGGTGTTGGGAGATCAGGACAGCTAAATGCAAAAAAAATGAAACTTGATCACCAATTTACACCATACACAAAAATAAATTCAAGATGAATAAAAGACTTAAATATAAGTTGTGACACCATAAAAGTCTTTCAGGAGAACATAGGCAGAAAAATCTCAGATATTCCATGCAGCAATATTTTTACTGATATATCCCTTAGAGTAAGGAACATAAAAGAAAGAATAAACAATTGGGATCTCATCAAAATAAAAAGCTTCTGCACAGCTAAAGAAAATAACATTAAGATGGAAAAATAACCAACTGTATGAAAAAACATATTTGACAATGATACCTTGGACAAGGGTTTGATCTCCAAAATATATAAAGAACACACATGACTCCACCCTAAGAAAACAAACAACCCAGTTAAAAAATGGTCAAAATGCCTGAACAGACACTTTTTTCAACAAGCACATAGAGGGCCCAGAAGCATAGATGGCTCAGCATCACTGGCCATCAGAGAGATGCAAATTAAAACCACAATGAGATGCCACTCCGCACCACTGAGAATGGCCATCGTAAACAAATCAACAAATAACAACTGTTGGAGAGGATGGGGAGAAAAGGGTACCTTAGTGCACTGCTGGTGGAAATGGAGACTGGTGCAGCCACTATGGAAAATAATATAGAATTTCCTCAGAAAACTAAAAACAGAACTGGCTTTTGACTTGGAAATTCCACTGCTAGGATTATACCCTAAGAATCCTGAAACACCAATCTAAAAGAACCTATGCACCCCAATGTTCATAGCAGCACAATTTACAATAGCCAAGTGTTGGAAGCAACCTAAGTGCCCATCAGTAAATGAGTGGATCAAAAAACTATGGTACATTTACACAATGGAATTCTATGCAGCAGAGAGAAAGAAGGAGCTCCTGCGCTTTTTGACAGCATGGATGAAACTGGAGAGCATTATGCTGAGTGAAATAAGCCAGGCGGTGAAAGACAAATAGCATATGATCTCACCTTTAACTAGAACCTAATCAACAACACAAACAAGCAAGCAAAACATAACCAGTGACACTGAAATTAAGAACTATCTGACAGTAACCAGAGAGGAGTTGGGAGGGGATTTGGAGGGAGGGGAGGGAGAAAGGTCTTCAGGAACAACTGTAAAGGACACGTGGACAAAACCAAGGGGTGGTGGGACCAGGGCAGGGAGGTGAGGATGGCTGGGGTTGTGGGGGGAGTGGTGGGGAGAAAATGCAGACAGCTGCACTTGAACAACAATTTAAAAAACTAAGAAAATATAGAGAAATATAATTGTCTCAAAAAATTAATGAATGAATAAATCTTTGTAAAATGTTTGGAAAAAATCTTATATGATATCAGTCAAAATAGAAAAATGTGAAGTCTTAAAAACTAAATTTTCTGCAGCAATATTTAAATCATCGCCTAAAATTTAAAGACAACTAGAAACAAAGGGTGCAAATAAAAGTAACAAGTAGATTCAAAGACGCTCACGAATTAATCTGAAAAAATAAGCTTCCCCAAATAAAAATAGCCTAAGAAAAGAAACAGAAATTTTATTTAAGAAAAAAATGCTGACACCTCAGACCCACTGGAGGCCAGCCTGGGTCAACTCCACCCTGTGCTTTTTCATTGCTGTGGACAGCCAGCACTTGGGCCACAGCTAAGAGCTGTGGCAGACAAAGTTCCAAAGATCGCAAAAAATTTCCATCTTCTGAGAATTTGGAAGAAAGGATTTGATTATAAATATTCCTGCTTCCACAGAATTATTTTGGTATACGTGTATCAGAGTGGTGATTTCACAGGCCATTGTGGCCAGGTGGCAAGTCCATCTATGGGATGAAACTTGATGAGAATTTCATCCTGAAGCATATGGGTCCTGGAATTTTGTCCACGGCAGATGCTGGACCCAACACAATGGCTCCCTGTTTCTCATCCGCACCGCCAAGGCCCAGTGGCTGGAGGGCAAGCATGTGGTCTTTGGAAAGGTGAAAGACTACATGCTTACCGTAGCCGTGGAGCTCTTTGGGTATAGGAATTAAAAGACCAGCAAAAAGATCACTATTGCTGACTGAGAACAACTCTAATGGATATGACTTATGTTTTATCCTAACCACAAGACCATTCTCTCTATAGCTCAGGAGAACGCGACCCCTTACGCCCATTGGTTCGGAATGCTCTATAATATTCTTGCTCTCCCTGCAGTTCAGTGGGTCTATATTTTCCTTACTCCTTCCAAGTCTATCTTGCAAGAGTCAAGTTTATGATTNCAAAAAGATCACTATTGCTGACTGAGAACAACTCTAATGGATATGACTTATGTTTTATCCTAACCACAAGATCATTCTCTCTATAGCTCAGGAGAATGCGACCCCTTACGCCCATTGGTTCGGAATGCTCTATAATATTCTTGCTCTCCCTGCAGTTCAGTGGGTCTATATTTTCCTTACTCCTTCCAAGTCTATCTTGGAAGACTCAAGTTTATGATTATGAAGTAAAAATTAAACAACAACAATAACAAAAAAGCAAAAGAATTTCTCATTTAATATTAAAATCACCTTTATCAGTAATAGAAAACAACAGTTAATGCCATTATAACATGTATCATTAAAGAATTTCAGTAAAATTGTTTCAGTAAACAATTTTAAAAGGCAATTATCTCTCTAAAGCCTTAATAATACACATATTTTAGGTTTATTTATGAATGGGGAAATTCTATTCCAATAATTTATCATATGGAATTAATAGCCCTAGAAATAAGCACAATGATGTTTATGATAGCACTGTTTATAATTGTGCCAAATTAGAAATAGCCTAAGTGGCAAAAATAAAATCTTGGTTAGGCAAATCATATATTTATATAATTAAATATTACATGGGTATGATATATATGATATATATAATATATATATATACAGAGAGAGTCTTTGGGAGATTATACAAGATTTTGTCTTGTTACCTTATGTATTTTATTTGTTAAAATGAATTCAGTTGTAATTCAGCATCTTATTTTTATTTATTTATATTTTTTACTGAATTTATTGGGGATGACATTGGTCAATAAAATTATATAGGTTTCAGGTGTACAATTCTATAACACATCATCTGTATATTGTACTGTGTATTCACTACCCCAAGTCAAGTCTCCTTTCATCATCATTTATTCCTCTTTTACACTCTTCTACCTTCTCCCACCCCACTTTTCCTCTGGTAATCACTGTAATCACTGTGCTGCTGTCTGTGTTTCTAATCTTTCTTTTTTTTTATCCCTCCACCTTTTTATTCAGCCTCCCAACACCCCCACCCTCTGAAAGCTGTCCATCCATTCTCTGTATCTATGAGTCTGCTTCTATTTTGTGTATATATATATTATACACATATATAATATACATAATATATACATACAAATGGACAGAAATTCTATAATGATTCCACAATCTATTATGTGTACCCTTGTTTAGATTGTCAGGGAATTTTCTCTTATTATATTATGTATTTTAATTTTGTAACCTTTTTAAAAGTCTAATTCATACTGTCTGTTTGAAAAGTATTATGAAAATGAGAGAAGCTTATAAAAATTGTTGGGATGGTTACACAAAGAACTCTAAAAATAACTCAGATATTTAAATACTTTAAACAAATGAAACAGGAGCACTTGAAAAGGTATCATTAAGTAGTATTAAGGGCAGTGCTAAAGGATCAAGATCATAATAAATTCAGACTAATATAAAATAACTACAATGAAAGGAAACACTTTCTGTTTAAAACAGGAAAAGGGAAAGAAGGGACAAAGGAGAAGTAAAGGAAAAGGGGAAGATGAAGAATGAGAACCTTTATCATACTTTTCTATTACGAAAACTGATCTTTAGATCATTAAGGGCAAAACAAACTTTGCTAAGAAAGGAGCAATGTCCCCATTATGTAAAATATATATAAATATATAATTTGTGTATATTATATAAAATGTATATTATTTATGTATGTATCTATATGTGTGTGTGTGTATATGCACATAAAGTCAAATCAGGTTTGTTACTTAGCCCAGATAAATTATTCCTCAAATAATTGAAAAAGGGAAAAAAATCTTCAAGAAAAAGACTTGTAGTAATTGGAGACCTGTGCTGAATAGAAAAGTTGTTGAGCACTGACTAGCACTTTCTGCACTGGCTGGTGTAGCTCAATGGATTGAGCACAGGCCTGTGAAACAAAGGGTCTCTGGTTCAATTCCCAGTCAGGGCACATGCCTGGGTTGCAGGCCAGGCCCCCAGTAGAAGACACATATGATGCAATCACACATTGATGCTTCTCTCCCACTCTCTCTCTTTCCCTTCCCCTCTATCAATAAATAAATAAATAAAACATTTAAAAAAATAAAAAATAAAAGTTGTTGAAAATCTAGTGTACTCTATTTTTTTAAGTTTTATTTTTTTAGAGATTTTATCTATTTATCTTTAGAGGGGAGAGGAAGGAGAGAAATATCAATGTCTGGTTGCCTCTCATGAGTCCCCTGCTGAGAACTGGCCTGCAACCCAGGCATGTGCCTTGACTGGGAATCAAACCACAATACTCTGGTTCGTAGGCCCACACTCAATCCACTGAGCTACACCAGCCAGAGCAGTTGTTGAAAATCTAAATCAGGTAAGTACAGTCACAGTTTAAAAAAAAAAGGAAGAGTGTGATTCTTTAATATTGAAATTTTCAAGGTGTCTCTCACTTTGTTAATTTATGAAAGTCAATTCACCAAAACCTTGATGTGATGGAGAGTCGATTTATGAAAAACTGCTTAACAAATATTTTAACAGAGGCCAAAGCAAAGACAGGCTGGGAAAGGGCAGACTGAAAAGGCAGACACCGGAGCAAGAGCTGAAAAATAAAGGGCAGAAGCAAAGGTGTGGGCAAAGAGGCAGGCAGATACTTGGACACAGGTGGTTTTGGCAGGGGTGAGGACAGGGAAACTGAGAATGGGCAGAAATAGTTCTGCAAAAATGAAGAGAGGAATTGCATTAGAGGGAAAGTTCCACCATTGGCTAGTGAAAGGAACTGCCAGAATGCAAAACACTTGAGAGATTAAATCCAGCTGTCCTGTAAAGGAGCTGTCTTAAAATTGCTCTGGCAAAATAACTGCAGGGCAGTCTCACCAAATAAACTAAACCTTAAAAAAAACATTCTCTGTATTCTACAAGTTAGTCATTCAATGAACTGATTTTCTAGTAATTTGGCCTGCTATTTTTCAGGCCATCATTGTATTATTTATTAAAATAAGAATAAATCTCCAAATGTTCATAGCAGCACAATTTAGAATAGTCAACTGCTGGAAGTGACCTAGGTGTCCATCCATAAATGAACGGATTAAAAAACTATGGTACATTTATACAATGGAATTCTATGCAGCAGAAAGAAAGAAGTATCTCCTACCCTTTGCAACATCATGGATGAAACTGGAAAGCATTATGCTAAGTGAAATAAGCCAGGCAGTGAAAGACAAATACTATATGATCTCACCTTTAACAGGAATCTAATCAACAGAACAAACAAACAAGAAAACTATATGCAAAGACACAGAAATAGAGAACAGTCTAACAGTGACCAGAGGGGAGAGGGGAAGGGTTTGCAGGAGCAAGTATAAAGGACACATGGACGGAAACAAGGGGCGGGGTGTGGAAACAGGAGGAAGGTAGGGAAGGTTGGGGGGTGGGCCAGGATGGAGGTAAAAGGCAGAAAACTGTACTTGAACAACAATTAAAATTTTAAAAAAGGAAAAAAAGAATAAATCTCCAAATGAATGATAAGTCTCATTATTAATTTCATTATCAATTATAAGATAAATGTTATGGGGAATTTATAACTTATGTTACTTTGAGATTTTTTGTAGTGAGCACTTCTTGAATACTAATTTTGCCCTGCGGTGTGCTTATGTTTACATTAGAGCACTGATTTCTCACAACGCTGTGATTTAAGTGCAGTTCTGTTCTCCATTTTACAGATAGGGAAACCTAAACTCATTAATCTAGTGAGCCCAGACATAGACATACATCAAAATATCTTTGAAAATGGGTACCTGATTGCCATACTGTTTTTAAAAGGTTGTTTTTATATTTGTTTATTTGTTCATTTTTAATAATTGACATATAACATTATATTCATTTCAGGCACACAGCATAATGATGTGATATTTGTATATACTGAGAATAGATCACCATAGTGTCTATCACATATCATTCACCACACATAGTTATAAATGTGGTATATATTTGAAAGTTGCTAGAAGGTTGGTTTTACTCCTTATACTTTTTAAAAAATTCTATTATACCAGAAATTTGTGAAGATAAATTTATCAGAGTTTTAAATTGCTTTTGACATCACACTCTGAAAAAGGGACATAAGCATTATCTGTGTATTTGACAAAATTATTTAAAATGTACAAGAGAGTTCCATATTATTAAAGACTACAGAGAAAACAGTATTGCCAGGCTTCCTCCAGATTCTGCATTTCTTCCCTATACTCCCATTGTGAAAAGGAAACCATGGCAGTGAACAACAAGAAGCTTCCCAGCCCAAGGCACTGAGATTCACCTTTAACAGTCTTACCAGGAATTCAGGTTGAGTTCAGGAATTCCTTACCAGGAATTCAGTTATTATTCAGGTACTCTGATAATAACTATGCATCTATTTTATCACTCCATTTTTAAATCATCCTAGAAGTATTAGGACATCAATTTGTTTTTTTGCTCTTGTTAGCAAACTCTACTCTGGACTGAATTCTGGTTCCCAAATCTTATCCCAGGGACAGAGAATCAGCAGCAGCCCAGAGACATCCCACATGCAGATTCCAATTTTGGTTGACTGTATTTTTAAAACTATTGTCTGCCTCACATCAGCCAATACTGTTCTTTAACTCTAGGTCTGAAATTCTGAAACCACAAGGAGCATTTGATTGTTGATCTTGTTGCAAGTAAAAAACCAAGTGTAGATTCCCAATTATGTGCTGGCTATACTGAGATGGCTTTAGGAGATAATATGAAAGTAAGACACTCCCAAGACTCTACTGATTTCTAATCTACAGTAGTTTATCCTGGAGAGCCTCAAGTTTAGGATTATATTCCATATATTTAGGTTATATTTAATCACTTTTCCACAATATAGAATGTTTTACTTTCTATGAATACAGTACATGGTATATTAGGGTTTTAAAAATGGCTCTTATGTTGGGATGTACTGAAGAAGGAAATTTCTCAAAAGTCATCTAACCTAAGGGGGTCCAAAGAAAAATAGATAAATATAAGTCAGTTTATTTTAAGATAAATGCTCCTTCCTAAAGTTTTTCTTATGAGAAAATATAGATAAGGGTTTTTTACTGGTGATTGTTCATGCATTAATGAAAACTTCAGACCTACTTTGACACATGATTAGAAGGAGCCTACTACACTTATTCTAGGGAAGATCAATGTGCCATTGTTTGGAGAATCACAATCCAATCCCTCACACACTTTTTAGATTAGTTCAAAGGAACCAAGAAACTTCTACTGCATTTCCAGAATCCTGGAACTCAGTTCCTCTGTTGGGAGCCTTTGGTTATTCCTCCCGTGGCCTCTGATTTGTCCTAGGGTATTCAGAAGTCTTCCCAGGCTTTCTTCACAAATCCCACTTAATGCAGAGAATCATTCATGCTTTTTAAGGTCCTCAACCCTACATTTAGAACCCAATTACAAAAGTAAGACTAAATTCTAAACACATTTAACATGTTAAAACAAAATCAAACAAACAATAAACAGAAACAAAGCAGTAAACAAATTCAGAGTCAGTGTCACACTATATTTTGGCAAAGGCCGTCAGTCACTTGTGGGACCCCCTACAGGTCTCTCCAGCTGACGCAGAGGATGAAATACTTAAATCCCTTCATTGATCAATAAAGTTTCATACTCTTTATCTTCCCTTAGGGTATGCTATAGTTTAAGGGTGATTGTCTTTGGTGAATAATGTGAGATAATGTGGTTTATCCTGGCAGTTGAAGAATATTTTATTTCTATTTGCTTAGTTTCTTTTTTCTTTTGTTTTTGGTGCAGTTACTCACATTCCACTGTGTAATATAATTTGATATCTATTGTATTCCTTATGACTTACAAAAAAGGGGACTTTGTGAAATAAAAGCATTATAAGTAAAGATTCCTACTGAAGAAAGTAAGTTGGAGTCAAGTCCCTGGGTAAGGGTCTACTCTGAGCTCTGCAGCCGATTTTCTTTAGTGTAACTGGTTCAAACTGACAATACACTTTTAATGCCCTGTATACATCTGGGTCCTGTGTAGACAAACATTTCACAGTGTTACCTGCACTACTGCAGGAACCAAATTGATTATAAACCAGTAAACATGTTGGCATGCAGGCTACATGATTAATTTTTTAAGTCTTATAGATTCTCTCATAAGAGTCTGGGGATTTTTTTTGTTCGTAGCAATAATTATGTCTCTTTTTTCTAATAAAAGTATTTAGGGAACCATTGCTCCTTCTCAAATGTGGCATGGATAGGCAAAAGAGGAAGTACGTCCTTCAACAAGTTGTTGTGACCTATTAGGTCAATAACCATGTAATATATTGAGCATGCAATTTGCCATTAAACTTAGAAAATAAGCACATTTGTACATTGTCCATACTACTTTTTCCAAAGATGATGTTTGTCACCTTAATAGCTGACTTGAAGGATGTGAAGTTGGTTTGACTTAGTCTTTTTAGATGTCAGGTTCTCCTTACCCCTGCAGCTAAGGTAGTATTTACTGGAACCTGCTGCTTTCCTACTGAGAGCTAGATACTGTCCTGTAGCCTGGACTGGAAGGGAGGCAGGGTAAGTGGGGTGAGGGGCATAGAAAGCACTCGAACCCCAAGAAAAATCTTAACAGGGATAAGATCCTGTTAGCTAAAAGTGGATGAGGAGTCAGAGTGCAGCTTTGGAGAATTCTCCAGACTCCAGGTATCTGCTCTTCTTGTCCATTTAACATAATGTTTCACAGTGGATTGGTTTTAGGGAAAGTTTGCACAGCACTGGGAATGATTACAAGAATAATGCTTGGTTTGGCCAAAACAATGCATCACCAAAAGTATTGAATAATAGAGTCTATGAGTAACTTCCCAGTTTAAGCTATATTCCAGCCAGTGTCAGAATGATTGCTTTCTTTGTGGTACCTAAACTGCATGTTAGCAACTATTCATTTACTTGCAGTAGCATTAAATCTTTTTTTCCTACAAATTGTAAAAGGTTCATTTTCCCAGCTTGCCAACTTTTAGCCTGCCCACCAACTATGCAATCAGAAATAGTAAAAAATGTGGGGCCAACAAATTGCCGAATTATTCTATCAAATAGTATGTTAAGGTCTAGGTCTTTCCTGCCTTTTAAGAAGAGTTACTGCTCTTCTTATGAGTGCTAATAATCTATAGTTCACACAGATGGCAGTTCGACCATTCTTGTTGCCCTCCATTCACCAGCACCTTAAAAGGTACACTGGTATTTATGAACACATAAAGTATTTATCTAACAAGATATCCATTGATGTTCCATTATAACATCAACACAATTATCAGCCACGAGACTTTTTTCTAAAACCTTTCTAGAATATAAGCATTCCTTGACAAACATGCCAAGGGCAGGTAAATAGTTGAAATTATCCCAATATATTCAGATTTGATGAGGAAATGATAATGTACTAATAAGTGGTAATGCAAATAAAAATTAAACTGGGACAGAATGCTGAAAATATTTCCTTTACAGGGAAATAGGAAAAGATGGAAATTATGAATTATTTACTTCCTGTCATTTTAATTTTCAGCTTACCTCTATTTTATAGTTTTCCCTCTATTTTTCTGATAGAGGGAAAAAGGCATGATTTATACTCAAGTATATATGTATATGTACGTTGCTATACATAAAATTTAACATGCACAAATTATACCTTTAGTTCACAATACTCGAAATAGTAATACCATGTATAATAGTAATAGTTACTTAAAATATGTCTATTCCACAGTAATTTTCAATTCAGGAAAACACATTCTAATAAAACAGTAATTGTAATGATAATAATAGTTCACATTTGTTGAAGGCTTCCCTAGATACCAGGCATAGTTCTAAGTGGCTCTATGTACTAGCTAATTAATCATTGTGATGTTCCAGTGTGGTAGGTACTACATCAGGGTCAAACTTATTTTCACCTGGGGCCACATCAGCCTCGCAGTTGCCTTCAAAGGGCTGAATGTAATTTCAATTCCTTAACAGTTAAGGAGTAGTTACATTTACACAGTCCTAAAATTATTTTGGCCTGAAGGCAACCGTGAGAATGATGTGGCCCCTGTACCTTGTCCCTACCTTACAGATAAGGAAGCTGTGATGTAGAAAAGATGTAAAAAATGGTCGAATAATGCATTTGGTAAAAAGTAAACTATTTGTATTTATTCATTTTTTAAAATTTAATTTTATTGTTCAACTACAGTTGTCTCCATTTACCCCCACCATACCCCTCCACCCCAGCCATCCTCACTCCCCACCCTTGATCCTACCCTTATTTGGTTTGTCTAAGGGTCCTTTGTACATGTTCCTGAAAACCCTTCACCCTTTCTCCCCCATTATTCCCTCCCACCTCCCCTCTGGTTACTGTCAGTATGTTCTTAATTTCAGGGTCTCTGGTTGTATTTTGCTTGCTTATTTGTTTTGTTGATAAGGTCCCACTAATAGGTGAGAACACATGGTATTTGTCTCTCATCATCTGGCTTATTTCACTTAGCATAATGCTTTCCAGTTCCATCCATGCTCTTGAAATTCATAGGAGCTTTTCCCCCCCTTTTTTCTGCATAGTATTCCATCATCTAAATGTACTATAGTTTTTTTTATTTTATTATTTTTCAAGTATAGTTTTCTATTTCTCCCATCCCATCCCACTCCCCGTGCTCCCCCCTCCCTCCCATTTCCACCCTTCTCAGTTGTTGTCCATGTATCCTTTATATATGTTCCTCTAAATCCCTCCGCTATTTCCCCTGAAAGTCCCTCCCTTCTCCCCTCTGGTCACTGTCAGCTTGTTCTCTATTTCAGTGTCTTTGGTTATATTTAGCTTGCTTGTTTGTTTTGTTGTTTAGCTTCCTGTTAAAGGTGAGATCATGTGGTATTTGTCCTTCAACACCTGGCTTATTTCACTCAGCATAATGCTTTCCAGTTCCATTCATGGTGTTGCAAGAAGTAGGAGCTCCTTTCTTTCTGTGGCATAGAATTCCATTGTGTATATGTACCACAGTTTTTTGATCCATTCATTTACCGATGTATTTGGGCACCTAGGTTGCTTTCAACTCTTGATTATTGTAAATTGTGCTGCTATGAACACTGGGGTGCATATGTTCTTTGGGATTGGTGTTTTAGGGTTCTTAGGATACAATCCTAGCAGTGGAATTGCTGGGTCAAAAGGCAGGTCCAATTTTAGTTTTCTGAGAAAAGTCCATACTGTTTTCCATAATGGTTGTACCAGTCTACAATCCCACCAACAGTGGACCAGAGTCCCCTTTTCCCCACACCCTCTCCAACATTTGTTGTTTATTGCTTTGTTTATGATAGCCATTCTCACCGGTGTAAAGTGGTATCTCATTGTGGTTTTAATTTGCATCTCTCTGATAGCAAGTGGTATTGAGCATCTCTTCATGTGTCTTTGGATCCTCTGTATGTCCTCCTTGGAGAAGTGTCTGTTCAAGTCCTTTCCCCATTTTTTATAGTTTTTTGATCCACTCATTTATGAATGGGCACTTAGGTTGCTTCCAGCACTTGGCTGGAATGAACATCCCTATGAATTGTGCTGCTATGAACATTGGGATGAATAGGTTTTTTTGAATTGGTATTTCAGGGTTTTAGAGAATAATCCCAGTAGTGGAATTGCTGGGTCAAAACACAGTTCCACTTTTTGTTTTCTGAGGGAATTCCATATTATTTTCCATAGTGGCTGCACCAGTCTGCATTCCCACCAACAGTGCACTAGGGTTCCCTTTTCTCTACAGCCTCGCCAGCACTTGTTGTTTGTTGATTTCTTTACAACGGCCATTCTCACCGATGTGAAGTGGTATTTCATTGTGGTTTTAATTTGCATCTCTCTAATAGCTAGTGATGCTCACCATCTTTAAATAGGTCTCTGGACTCTTTATATATACTTCTTAGAGAAGTGTCTATTTTAAGTCCTTTGCCCATTTTTTTTAATTGGGTTATTTGTCTTCCTAGAGTGGAGTTGTGTGTGTTCTTTATACACATTGGAGATGAAACACTTTTTTGAGATATCGTTGGTAACTATGCTTTCCCATACAGTTGGTTCTATTTTCATTTTAATGTTGTTTTCTTAGCCATGCAGAAGCTTTCTATTTTGATGAGATCCCATTCGTTTATTCTTTCCTTTATGTTCCTTGCTTTAAGGGACATATTGGTGAAAATATTGCTGCATGGAATATTTGAGATTGTCTTGCCTATCTTCTCCTGAAAGAGTTTTATAGTGTCATGACTTATAATTAAGTCTTTTAACCACTTTGACTTTACTTTTGTGTATGGTGTAGTTAGTGATCATGCTTCATTTTTTTTTTATGTAGCTGTCCTGATCTCCCAGCACCATTTGTTGAAGAGACTATTTTTACTCCATTTTTTGCTTCTTCACCCTTTTTAAAACACTAATTGGCCATGGAGACTTGGGTTAATTTCTGGGCTCTCTGTTTGATTCCATTGGTCTATGTGTCTGTTCTTATGCCAGTACCAGGCTCTTTTGATTACAGTGGGCTCGTAATACAATTTGGTATCAGGTATTGTTATCCCTCCTACTTTGTTCTTCTTTCACAAAACTGCTGTAGCCATTTGGGGTCATTTATGTTTTCATATAAATTTTTGAAATGTTTTTTCTATTTCTGTGAAATATGCCATTGGTACTTTAATAGGAATTGCATTAAATCTATAAATTGCTTTGGGTATTATGGACATTTTAATGATGTTAATTTTTCCATTCTATTAACACAGTTAAACTTCCATTTGTTTGTGTTTTCCTTAATTTCTTTCTTCAGTGTAGTGTAGTTTTCTGAATATAGGTATTTTAACTCCTTGGTTAGATTTATTCCAAGGTATTTTATTTTTCTTGTTACTATATCAAATGGGATATTTTTCCTGATTTCTGTTTCTAATATTCATTGTTGGTATACAAAAATATATTTGATTTCTGAATATTAAATTTGTATCCGGCTGTTTTGCCAAATTCATTTATTAGTTCAAATAGTTTTTTGTTGGAGTTATAGGATTTTCTACGTACACTGTTAAGTCATTTGCAAACAGTGACAGTTTTGCTTCCTCCTTTCTAATTTGAATGCCTTTTATTTCTTTTTCTTGTCTGATTGCTGTGGCTAGGACTTCTAATACTATGTTGAAAAGAAGTGGTGAAAGTGGACTTCCTTGTTTTGTTTCTGATCTTAGTGTAAAAGCTTTTAGTTTTTGCCCATTGAGTACAATGTTGGCTGTAGGTCTCTCTTATATGGCCTTCATTATGTTGAGGAATGCTCCCTCTATTCCCACTTTGCTGAATATTTTTATCATAGTTGGTTCTGTACCTTATAAAATGTTGTTTCTGCATCTATTGATATGATCATATGATTTTTATCTTTCCTTTGGTTTATGTGATGTATTACATTTATTGATTTGTGAATATTTTATCATCCTTGCATGCCTGGGATGAACCCCATTTGATCATGGTGTATGGTCTTTTTAATATACTACCTGATGTGGTTTTCCAATATTTCATTGGGGATTTTAGCATCTACATTTATCGGCAATATTGGCCTGTAATTTTCTTTCTTGTGTCTTAAACTGTAAGTTTAATGTCACAAGCAAAATCAGTAAGCTCTAGAGCTGGCTACACTGTCCCATATGTTTGTCACTGTGAAAATGTGGCTTCTTAGGACTTAAGATGTGGCTGGAACAAACTGAGATGGCTGTATGTGTAAGGTTCACACCTGGGCTGAAGGACTTACAATTTAGAAAAAGAAACAGTATGATATCTCATTAATAATTATTTACATAGATTATTTGTTGAATAATAATATCTTATCTATATTGAATTAAGTAAAATATGTGATTAATTATGACCCTTATTTTACTTCTTCAACGTGAAACAGAAAATTTTTAATTACATGTGGGCCTCTCATGCTCTAAAATATGTGGATGGTGCCAACTCTCACTCTTGTTTTATGTGTACTATAATATGTTAGTCTCTGTAGACAATGTTATAAAAATTCATGAGTAAGAGTCCTGAGATAAAAGACTTTGGAAGAACATAATATACTATCACATAAGTAACTTTAAAAATGGATATTAAAAGCCTACTGTGTTGACTAACATATGGTTTTTCAAAAGTCATACTGTAAACGACTTTCTGTAAGAAATACAAAAATGTTTACTCAAAAAGAAAAATAAGAAATAAAGAAACAATAGTATATATTAGAGATTTTCAACTGTTGTGCCACAACAATTTCTAAAATGCACAATACCTGACTACTTAGTCAAGGGCACTGACCTCTTTTCCCTCAGACTGTTAAATTAAAAAATGACAATAACTAGCACAACAATAGCCGGTTGGTGTGAATAAATCAAAATTATACCTATTTTTGTCAGATCAGCAAAAATATAAAATTTTGCTGTGCTATAGAATATTAGTAATTAATTTATGTGCACCATGAGAAAAAAAAAAGGTTGAAAACTGCTTATCTGTATTAACCAGACCAGAAGGAGTCATCCTTAAATGAGAAAATACCCAGTGCCAAAGAGGAGCCAATTATTTAAAGAATTTACTGAAAAACATAAAAATGAAAACTGTAGCAACACTCACTAAGGCAGTGCCCATAGCGGTTAGGAGCATGGTTTCTGCGTTGACTCTTCCTTGACCCTAGAATTGCAAAGAAGCCTGTGTCCTTGGATAAATTTTTTGATGTCTTATTCTTGCTTCTTCTCAAAATACAGTCTGAGACAATGGCTTGCATGGCAGGAGTTCACTTAGTGGTGTGATCTGAGGGAGAAGGCATTCAGGATACCGGAATAAAGGGGAAGAAACAGAAGAAGTTCAAAAATGTTGTATTAAATTGAACACCGATTTTAGGATTTTCTGACAAATTTTATTAAATGTATCTCCGAACTCTCTGCTATAGGAAACAAAGTACAGGACACCTTTGCCATTGTCTCTTGACCTTGTGGATCAGGAATACAAGCACAGGGATTTAAAACCATCAGCCTTCATCGATCCATATCCTAGTCACATGAGCCTAGGCAGTATTTGCAGGAAGGCAAAACTCTGCCTGCCCCACACTGTGGTGCAGAAGAAGCCTGGGGGAGGGAAGTGAGAAGTGTGCTTAGCCTGAGGCTTGGTGTGACTTTATCTTTGTGAAGCCCATCAGAGTTCTTTTGAAACTGGTTGCTGTAGCTGTGGCTGGAAGAGAACAGAAGCCAAGGGATTGGGGAATGATGCAAGATAGATCTAAAGGACAGCAAACTCACAGTTATTAACAACCACACCTAAAACAAAAGCAAACTAAGCAGACACCTAAAACAGGAGAGGAGCCACAGAAATGGAGATCACATGGAGGGTCAGTAACAGGGGAGTGGGAGGAGGAGAGTGGGGGAGAAGGTACAGAGAATAAGTAGCATAGAGGGTGGGGAGAAAATAGGGAAAGGGCAGGAGTAGTGTGGGAAATGTAGAAGCTAAAGAACTTATGACACATGGACATGAACTAAAGGGTGGAAATGTGGGTGGGAGGGGGTGTGCAGGGTGGAGGGGAATGAAGAGGGTGGGAATTGGACAACAACTGTAATGGCATAATTAATAAAGTATAGTTTAAAAAGATAGATGTGAAAACATTAAATACTTGCAAGCTTCAGTTTTCTCATTCAAAAAGGAAGATGAGAATGGGCCATTCCATACACCTTTATTATAATAGTAAAATGCTCGGTCTCTAATTCTGTCTTAATTCTAGCCTGCATTTTCCACGTGGCCTTCAGGCTAATAGCTCCTTCTATAGGTATGCTTAGAAAAACTATTATTGTAGGAATTCTAATAATTAGAGGAATTCTGCTTGAGCTTTGGGTTTTGGTAAGAACAGCCTCTTGCCAGAAGGTGCCTCTCCCAAAGAGATGGGGCAAAACTAGGTTTACAGTTATAATATAAATACAAAACGCAATAATTAATAAATGATAATACAAGAATAAACTCTGTGTTTCATATATTCACAATTGTAATCCTGCTTTTGCCATTCCCTGCATGTACAGAATAATGACTGTTTATCAAAGAATTGTAGAAGCCTCAAGACAGGATTTAGATCCACAGGGACCAAAGAAATAAGAACAAAGAGATTTAGAGATTTTTGTGCTCTTCTTCAGATGCCTTCACGCCTTCTCAGATCCCTGTGAGCACCCATATGCCTGTGATTGGTTGTCAATCACCTCTTTCCCTGTTGATTGTCCCTTCCTTTTTCATAATAGAAGCCTTAATTCTGGACTCTCAGAAGATGGGTTTGAGGAACCACTAAGCACCGCCCCACTTCTTGAGCTGGTGCCTTCTTTTTATTTTTATTTTTTAAAAAGATTTTATTTATTTATTTTTAGAGAGAGGGGAAGTGGGGGAGAAAGAGAGGGAGAGAAACATCGATGTGTGGTTGCCTCTCATGTGCCCCCGCACTGGGGACCTGGCTGGCAACCCAGGCGTGTGCCCTGACTGGGAATCCAACCAGCCCCCCTGTGGTTCACAGGCCAGCACTCAATGCACTGAGCCACACCAGCCAGGGCGAGCTGGTGCCTTCTTGATCAGTATACCTTTCCTTACTCTCAACATGGACATTTTAAATATCGGTGTTTTGAAGCATCGAGCAAACAGAGTTTAAATTGGCAACGCTGTTATGACAAGTGAGAGTGATTACAAAGCACTCAGCAGGCTATCTGGTCAATATGTCTTTGCTCTTAGATTACTCAGGATCTCCCAAGTTGTAAGGACTTAAAAAAGAAATATATACTTCTGGCTGGTGTGTCTCAGTGGATTGAGTATTGGCCTGGCAACCAATGGGTGGCCATTTTGATTCCAATCAGAGCACATGCCTAGGTTTCAGGCCAGGTTCCCAGTAGGAGGCGTGCAAGAGGCAGCTGCACACTGATGTTTCCTTTTGTTCTGTCTAAAAAAAAATGAACAAATAAAATCTTTTTTTAAAAAAGAAATATATAAGTTTGTAAACTATATATACAAGGCCTGTCCGAAATGTATCCAGCCATCTAATATGAAAAATACAGACCTCCATTGAAGAAGTTACAAGATACAAGAAACATTGTACACAGGAAATGGCGCCTCAGTCCCCTTCAAAGTGGGAACCTTGGGACCTCACACAATGCTCCCCCATTGCCATCAGCTGCCCCTCCATATTTTCTTGAATCTCACCATTGGTGTAAAATCTCTTCAGTTTCAAAGGTGATTTCAGTTTTGGGAAGAGCCAGAAGTTGTAGGGTGTAGAATCTGAGATGCCAAGGGGCTGAGTCACCTGGGTGATTTGACGTTTTGCCAAAAAACTCTGCACTAGACGTGATACATGAGCGGGCACGTTGATGTGATAAAGCTGCCAATTACCAGGTGCCCACTGTTGCAGCCTTCTGAATCATCCCAACAGTTTCTGCGGAATGTTCAAGCTCAATGCAAAATTTGAGGCAGATCTATTGCTCTACTCAGTCATTTGAACGCAATGGCTACACAGTACACATGCTCTCTCAATGGTATCTACCACCCCCACTGACTAGTACAATGATGTCATCACTATTCACACATGACCATTCCAGTCCACTCTCCTTGGCCACCAGTTTACATCAATGTCATGCAAACCATTCTTGTTATATTAACAATGCCTGAACTTCTTCCAGACAGACCTTTTGTGTATATATGTGATTTATTATGTGTTTGCAGTGGCAAGAAAAAAATTCTTAGGTGTTTTAAATTAAAATTATAGCACCCAAAGAATGAGAGCAAGAAAGAAAACAGCCTACTAATAGCCGTGGAGCAGCTCTGACAAAAAGACTACCTATATTCCTGCATATCTGTTTAAATTCAAGTTTCATTTCCAGGTGGCCATTTTGCTGATTATTGAAAAGAGAGAATAGTCAGAAGCCACAGAATCCCAGGAGCCTCCACTTCTTATTTGCACATGAACTTCCAATCTGCTGCCCACAGCTTATCACCAAACACTGCTTCTTCGCAGATTCCGCTGTCCCTCTCCCAGAACCAGTCCCACTTCACCTTCTCCCATTTCTTTTGTCTATAGCTAATATAAATTCTTTCAAAATGGTGGCTTACATTTTTCTACACACTACTTGCCATATAAAAACACTTGCCAAACTCCAGGACAGATGGACATGTTATCTTTTCTATTTGGCTATGATGCTGGTGGTTTACCTTCCATGCTCCACAACTGGTATGTGTTTGTTTGTTTGCTTACTGCTAACAATGGCCTAATAAACCCTTTTTTTTTTTTTACAAAGACTTTCAGCTGTGGAAGTTTAAAATTTTTGTTCAATACCAGGCAGGATCTGGCCGGTGTAGTTAGGCATGATGAAGGAGTTACTGTCATGATAATAAAAAACCTGAAGAAGTAAAGAAATAGAAAATAGATTTCCATGGAACAGAAAGTAAATTTTTATTTGATAATCGTATATGTGTAAGAAGCATCTCAGAAAATGAAATTGTGTCTGCTTCCCCACTATCTTCTCCAGGTTTCTGTCCAAAGGGTCCTGGGTTTCAATCTTCTCCAAGACTTTACAGACTGTGTGTATATATTATGTTAACTAGTCTTTGCACCAAGATATACCAAAAGGAACAGTAAGGATAGATTATATATCTAGATATAAGCATCTGTGGTGGTTTATGAATACTACAGCGGTCAAACTGATGGAAGGTCAGAAAAAAAGAGAAGGGGAGGATGGGAAGAACAGCAGGGCAGAGGTAGGAGTCCACAGCTGGGTCCTGTCTCTGTTAGTCGGGGAAGGTACTAGCACACCCCCAGGCCGCTGCTGGCCCCGTTTCCACAGCACCCTCCTGCTGTGCTAATGAGGTGAGAAGTGACCCGCCTGCTCCTTTTCTGGCTCCTTACTTAGTGATAGTGCAACATACTGAAGAGCTGACTGCGTGTTTTGTGTTAGAAATTAGATTATGCAACACCTAACAGATGCTCTCAGCGTCTTTGAAATAGCAAATCTAAAGTTTCAAAACTGCATGCTTTTTTTTTTAATTCTAAAATGCTGAAGGAGTAATATGGCTTCTGCTAATTTCACATAGGTTTATATACAGCTTCTTTGCTACAATGTGTAAGATATTTGTCTACAGATGACTCCGTTTGCCATTCCATTCAATAATTGTGAGCTATAAAGAGCCCTCAAGTACCCAATTTTAACTGAAGACGTACCTTACACTCTGATCCTTCTGTAAGAAAGAGTCTTTCTTTCAATAGCAATAATGTCACATTGTAAGGTTACGCTTGCAAACTCAAGCCTCAGGGAACATTTTTTTTGGCACTAGATAAGAGGTGTTCCTTTGATTATGGCATTGAAGCCAGTACAGACCCAACACATATTTGTCAGTGAATGTGTGTTTGCATGGGGAGGGTGGGGTTAGGGAGAAAGGAGTTGAGTTTTCATGGAAGTGAGAACAGCATGCTTCTTGATGAATTATTTTTTAAACACAGTAAAATAGTTCAAATTAGCATAAAACAAACACAAAGCTTGCATAATCACATATCACATACTAATACAGCAACATTGAGACAACCCTAACAAAATTTCTCTCCTTGACCAATAGAGAAAGAAGACACAAGTTTTTGCATTCAAAGGCAACTGGTTGAACTAGGATGACTGAGAAAATGTTATGTGTAACCTGAGTCATTCAGTCTTCTCAAAAAGAAAAAAAAAACCCAGACCATCTTTATTGTTAACAGGAGTAGTAACAAGGGAAATACTACCAAGATCCCTTCAGGACGTAGAAGTTCATAAACAGAAACAAACAATGTAGAGGGAAAATAGTACTCCACTTACTAGTGGGAAATCAAAGTAGTATTCTAGCTTTTAAACAGAAGAAAATTCTTATAGAAGTAGCATAAATTTAAATTCAAAGAGCAAGAAAACTACCTCTGAGTGTAAAAAGATGTAAGCCATCAGGTTGTTCAAGAATTTTCTTTTTCTTCTTTTCCTTTGCTGTATTACATGTATTTGAGGTGTTAGCTCCTTTTGTCACTTGGGAAGAAGATATGAAATTTTAAATAATAAATAAGATGAGTTGTTTGTATAGAGTCTGGCTATAATGAACCCTCATGTATTTTGTGAAGGAAGAGAAAGTATAAAGAGGATTTTACAGAGGAGGTAAAGAGAGGGGAATATACAAACTTGGAAAGCTTAAGTGCTCAAAAGATCTTTGCTCCAGATCAGAGAGATATGGATGAAAAGAGAGTAAAGGAGAAAAGAAGAAAAGAGATGAGGGGATAGGAGGAGGGGGAAGGAGAGAGAGGGCAGAAGAAATACAGAAATTAACTGCAACTTATCTAATGCAATCTTTCTAAACATCATAGGTTTTTAAATAATAAAAGAAAAAAAGAAGGGGATACAACAACACTATAGCTCATACTATTGTGGGGTCTTCAAGCTTGAATTTGAGCTTGACACAAAAATGTATCAGACTGTGAATCCGTAAGGCGGAGCAACAGTTTCACCTTCTTGGTGCTGAGAAGTGCTCTTCTTACCAGTTTGATCACCTACTTGTCTCAGGTGTTCTAACAACCCTCATCATATCTCGTAAATTTATAAATAGCTTTTTCATTATCACAGAATCTTTCTGTTTTCAATGCACTGGCTTCCATTGAAAAGACATGAGGAAGGGAAAAGTACTAGAAAACATTCTGGGCTGAGCATCAACCAGTCTGTGCAAATGAAAAGGAGAGGAGAAACTGGGGAGCATGCCTTGCTTCTCCAAACCCACTCACCGAGGAAAAAAAATGCATATTCTGTCTGTGTTTCCACACCTCAAGCTTTGCGCCAGATTAGCAGTGGACTGTATGAGGATCACTGCTGATCTGCTTTGGAATCAGGAGGGATCCGGGCCCCTTTCCGAGGGTAGCTGACCTCTTGAGTGCCACCCACTGCCTAGACGAGGGGTCCCCAGCTGCCGGAACGTGGACTGGTACCAGTCCATGGCCTGTTAGGAACCAGACCTCAAGGGCAGCCCACATGAGCCCCATTCCTTGAACCATCCTCCCCTGCCCCCCGCCTAAGCTCCTCCTCCACTCCCCACCTCGGGTCCCCACCCCAGACTCCCTTTGTAGAAAAACCAGTCCCTGGTGCCAAAAAGGTTGGGGACCATGTGTCTAAACCATAAGCAGACAAAACTTACTTTATCAGCAGCTGGATTCTTTTATTTCATCATCTTGCAGAATCAAGTCGGAGTGTCTGGTTACTATTTACCTTACCCATTTAGATCTGTTGCCCGGGGAACCGTAATGGGATTCTTCCAGGGTGTCCCAGGAAAAGCATTTCAAGGATACATAGGAGGATAAGGTGTAGTGGCAAGATTTATCAGAGCAAAAACAAAGACTGCCCTCAGGTGCCCAGTGTCTCATCCACGACCAGGTGGTTCAGGTCCACCGTGCTGCAGAAATGCAGCCTCTTGGTCCCCACCAAGCCCAGGAGGAGGGCCAGGACCCAGAACTGCTGCGCCAATAGCGTGCCATCCAAAGCTCTAGGAGTCCAGAACAGTCTCTCCTTGTGTCCCCACTTTCAGAGCTGTGCTTTGGCCTGCATGGCTGCCATACCCAGACTTCTGCAGCTGTTAAGGATAGAGAGAAGGCGCGAACATACTGGGCCTTTGGGAAGCTTTGATTATATTACCTCTGGCTTGCGAGAGAGTACACTTTTTTCCTAACTAACCAATCATCTTCCTAGTTTTATGTGTGCTTTTGTTGGGCCTCCCCGACAACCAATCCCGTTCCTGGATCTTCTGGATTTTTGTGCCTTTATCCTATCTGATCCTTTCTCCAGATTTTGCCCAGCTAGACTCCTCCCCTTTATGGTCACCATCTGACTTCAAATGGCGTGCTTCAGCAGAGTGTCCCCCTCCCACCCACCCCCCACCCCCACCACCGGATTCTTCCTCCTCTGTTAGGCTGGTTGATTCCAGAGGAGATTGGAAAACCAGTATTTCCCTGCATGCTCAGGGATTAAATCTCTTTGGCGGAAGATGTGCCTGTCCCATTGGGTGTCTGTGAAGCTGAAGCTTTCTAGTTAATCCAGCTTAATTAGATGTCTGGCTCCCTTTTCTTTAGTTAATATCTAACTAGCTGCCTACTGAAATTAATATACAGGCACACTTGCTTTATTAAGCTTCAGATATATTGCATTTATTACAAATTGATGGCATGTGGCAAGCTTACAATAAGAAAATCTATCAGTGCCTTTTTTTTTTTTACATCATTTACTAGCTTAGTGTCTCTGTGTCACATTTGGGTAATTCTTGCAATATTTCAAAAGTATTCAGTATTATTATGTTCGCAATGGTGATCTGTGATCAGTGGTTTTTGATGTTTCTATTGTAATTGTTTTTGAGGAGCCACAACTGCACCCACATGTGATGGTGAACTTAGTAAATATTCTGTCTGTTTTGACTTCTCAAACCAACCTCTCCCCTTTCTCTCTCCAGGGACACCCCCTATGTGATGAAACACCACAATATTGAAGTCAGGCCAATTAATAACCCGACAAAGGCCTCTAAGTGTTCAAATAAAAATGAATATTGCATGTCTCTCACATTAAATCAAAAGCTAGAAAGGAGTAAGTTTAGTGAGGAAGGCGTGTCAAAAGCCAAGGTAAGCTGAAGATTAGGCCTCTTGCACCGAAAAACTACCCCCCCCAAAAAAAAAATTGAAGGAAATTTAAAATGTTACTGCAGTGAACACATGAATGGTAAGAAAGGCAAACAGCCTTATGTCTGACATAAAGTTTTAGTGGTCTGGATAGACGCTCAGATGAGCCACAATATTTCCTTAGGCCAAAAGCTGGTTCAGAACAAGGCCCTAACTTTCTTTAACTCTGTGAAGACTGAGAGAGATGAGGAAGCTGCACAGGAAAAGCTTGAAGCTAGCAGGGGTCAGTTTATTAGGTTTAAAAATATATACCATTTTCATAACACAAAAATGTTATGGAAATGGTACACCACTTGCACAACACAAAAGTGTTGTGGAAGGTATGCACAAAAGTACAAGGGGAAGCATCAAATACTAAAGTAAAACTTCAGCAATTTGTTCAGAAGATCTAGATAAGATAATAATAGCCGATTTTTCAATATAGACAAAACGCCTTTATATTGAAGAAGAGGCCATCTACCCTTTTCATCACTAAATGGAAGTCAATGCCTGGCTTCAAAGCTTCAAGGACAAGGCTGACTCTCCTGCTAGGGGCTAGTGCAATTAGTGACTTTAAGTTGAAGCCAATGTCCATTTAGCTTCCAAAAATCCTAGGGCCCTTAAGAAGGATGTTAAATCTACTCTGCTCGTGGTCTCTACCTGGAACAACCAAGTCTGGTTGACAGCACATCTGTTTACAACATAGTGTCCTGAACATTTTGAGCCCACTACAAAGACTTACTGCATTTTAAAAAAAGAGAGAGATTCCTTTTAAAATATTACTGTTCATTGACAATGCACTTAGTCACCCAAGAGTTCTGATGGAGATGTACAATGAAATTTATGTTTTTTCATTCCTGCCAACACAACATCTGTAACCTATGGATTAAGGGGTAATTTTGACTTTCAAATCTTATTTTTTAAGCAATCCATTTGTGAGGCTATAGCTGCCATAAGTTGTAATTCTTCTGTTGAATCTTGGAAAAGTAAATTGAAAAGATTCTGGAAAAGATTCACCATTCTAGACGCCATTAGGAAGTTTTGCAATTCACAGAGAGAGGTCAAAATTTTAACATTAATAGGATTTTGGAAGGAGTTGATTCCAATTCTCATGGATGATTTTGAACAGCTCAAGCCTTCAGTGGAGGAATTAACTGTAGATGTGTTGGGAATAGCAAGAGAGCAAGAATGAGAAGTAGAAGCTGAAGATATAAATGCATTGCTGCAAACTCCTAATAAAACTTAATCTGATGAGGAGTTGAGCCCAGAAAGTAGTTTCTGGAAATGACATCTACTCCCGATGAAGGTGCTGTGAAGATTGTTTAAAGGACAACAACGAATTTAGATTATTGCATAAACGTAACTGATGAAGCAGCAGCGGAGTTTGAGAAGATTGACGCCAATTTTGAAAGGAGTTCTGTTGTGGGTGAAGTATTATTAACCAGCATCACAATGCTACAGAGTAATTGTTCCTGAAAGGGACAGTCAATGGATAGAGCAAATTTCATTGCTGTCTAATTATAATTAATCACCACAGCCTCCTCAGGCTTCAGCAACCACCACCCTTATCAGTCAGCAGCCATCAATAGCAAGGCAAGACCTTCCACCAGCAAAAAGACTGCAACTTGAGGAAGGCTTAAAAATGATGGTTAGCATTTTTAGCAGTAGGATATTTTTAAATTAAGGTATACACAATGTTTTCTGGACATAGTGTATGGGGTACATAATGCAATCTGCTCCCAGGATAATAAGAGAAACCCCCAGAAACCTTGGTGGGAGATGAGGGAGAGCAGATGACAGGATTAGAATACTCTGCATTACAATGACAACTTGGTAGCTAGTTTAATGGCTGAGTTAATGGCTCTGCTGCCACCCTGGGGCAAGGTGAGCATGACTTTAAGGGTATATAATGAGCGACATAGCCAGGAGTGGTGGTTCCCCTTGGATCACTGAGTCACTCTTGCCCTGAATGAGGATGGCGGCTGAGAGAATGTGAACTATACAGGAGAACTGGAAAATGTAGCTCAGTGTGGGAGGAGTCAGGAATGGGTTTGTGTAGGAAGTTCTGGGTCAGGATTTAAACTAAGGGAGGGTATCCATGAGGAAACTGGGCTGTGTGGCTTGGGAGGGAGTTGAAGATCCATGAGGGAGGAATGATGTAGCAGCTATGGGAGAGAGGGAAGTAAGTAGCAACTATGTAGTTTATAGTCAGGGCCTGGCCTGTGAGGAGGAGACATGTTGCTACTCTGATCGTGCCTGTTCTAGCTGACTCCCAAGGCTCTCCCCTGCAAGATGCTGACCTTGAAAACCCGAACTCTGCACTCTCGAGCCTTATGTCTTTCCTGGACTTCACCATGATCCAGTGACCCATGGCACATGCTTTATTAGACTATTACGTGGAGGCTGATGACAATGTACCCCAGATCCTGAAGAAGAGAGCTGCAGCATGGGCATGATGGTAACTTTGATACCTTCCAGAATGACTGGAAAACTATTTACACAGCTGGCTTAAGATAAGAATATGGGGAACTATTGTGTTTGCTTTGGGCTTATAGCCTTTTGGGGAACAAGAGAAGTGCCGGATCTTGTGAGAAAGGAGGGTTCCCAGTATAAGTGCTCTCAGCCCCTCTCAAGGTTGGAATATTGTAAATAAGGACCTGCTCCTTCCAATACTGAATGTTAGGTCATGTACCAAGGAGCCATTTGAACTGGCCCCTGTCTGCCCAGTTACAATAATTCTATTGCAAAGTTTATACACTACAGTATAGTGTAAACATAATATTTATATGTATTGGGAAACCAAAATATTTATGTGATAAACTGTACTGTGATATTCTCTATAATGAGATGGTCTGGAACCAAATCCCCTGTATCTCTGAGATACACCTGTGCTCTTTTCAGGATATGTGCAGAAAGCCCATGTGCTTAAAAAAAGAAAGAAAGAAAGAAAGAAAAGAAAAGAAAAATGTAACAATAATTTAGGAATGAGGAGGGGACAAATACATCTTGAGGTTTTCTGAGCTAATAATTTAAAATTAAACATCTAAAGCAAATAACACTCACAAATATATATAGTCCAAGAGGGTTTTAACATATGCATACTATTATACATATCTAGATAGATATCACCATACAACCAACAAAATTTGAATTTCTCCAAAGCAAATTTCAGAAATATTCTACAGTCTAATAAATTGAATCATATTACTACTATGATAGAACTATATATAGCTGATGCATACACACAAACAGCTAAAATCTCATCAGTTTCCTATCTTAGCTTATTATCTACAACTTGTCTAATGAAATCTTCCCAGATATCATAAACCTTAAAAAAATGTAGGTGGAGCCCTGGCTGGTGTAGATCAGTGGTTTGAGCACAGGCCTGTGAACCACATGATCGCAGTTTGATTCTCTGTCAGGGCACATGCCTGGGTTGCAGGCCAGTTCCCAGCAGGGGACTCATGAGAGGCAACTATATACTGATATTTCTCTCCTTCTCTCCTTCCCTTCCCCTCTAAATATAAATAAATAAAATCTTTTAAAAAAGTAGATGAAGATGAAGAAGAAAAAGGAGAAAGTGACTATTGGAAAACCGCCCTTCTTATTATCATAATTATTAAATTCTCTCATACAATATCCTGTAGATGAAATTTATCTTGTCATAGAAAGTTATTGAACGGTGGTTCCATGAGAAGGAAAAATTGTTTAAAACTCTTGTTTTTTCAGAAGCAATTTCCTTCACATCTCTTATGTCACCCACTTATCTTAGGTATTTTAAGTCACGCATCACATTTAATGCTGTGATAAACTTTCTTTTTTTTGTAATAGGGCAGGTGGTTCAGGGGTTTGGGAACCCAAAGGTATGCAACTCACTGGGGATCTTAACCTAGAGAATAACTGAAACTTGAACCAACACAGAGTTTAAAGTGAAATAAAGTTTATAAATGAAGCAGTGAGACAGAGTGGCCACTCTGCAGACGGAACAGCCCTCCTAGTGGGATTTACTTCTTTTATTGAGATTTGTTTAATCCAGGGGTAGGGCATTCAAGAAGGGGGAGAAATATTCAAGGATATTTTGGGGGAAGGGGTGGAGACGTCTCAGAATGGGGGAATACATTACATCCTTATATGGGGTTTCTATTTTCAATCCAGGTGGTGTGGGGCGTTTCATTTAGAATGCTAATGTATTACAATGAGTGTAATAGGCTAGGGGTCACTGTGAGGTGAAATTAGTCACTATGTTGGATCAAGCTGGTTTTCTGCCAGTTCCAAACCATAAATCCGTTGGGGGTTAGTCTTACAGTTTCACCACATACTCTATCTAACCTTGGCATGTTGAATATCTTAAGCCAAAGGAGTTTGAGAAACGGCAGAAGTAGGTCACTAAGAACTCCCCCACCTTGCCCTTCTTCCCTGAAACAGGTCTTAAAACTCTCATATGAAAGATGCCCTCCACACACCTATAGGAGAGGAGTATCCCTACCTCCTAAGGGAAAGGGGGGTTGAGAAGAATCCTAACAGACCTTGCTGAATATCTTCCAATTTACTGCAATTGCCTCATGCCCTTAACCTATCATATTTCTCCACAACTGCTCATTCTTCATCAAATCTACCATATATGATATTCAGGTCTGACTGTATCTTTGGGTCTTCATTTTCTTATGAATGTTCCCATGTCACTTAAATTGTTTCTTAAATAAATATGTGTCCTTTCCCCCTGTTAATCCATCCTTTAATTTTCCAGTTTAATTTTCAGACCCAGAGGTATGAGGAACACTTTTCCCCCAACTATGGATTTACCTGGTCCCGTGGAGAAGGCAGGATGAGGGCAAACGGGTAGGAAAATGTTCTNTCCCTGAAACAGGTCTTAAAACTCTCATATGAAAGATGCCCTCCACACACCTATAGGAGAGGAGTATCCCTACCTCCTAAGGGAAAGGGGGGTTGAGAAGAATCCTAACAGACCTTGCTGAATATCTTCCAATTTACTGCAATTGCCTCATGCCCTTAACCTATCATATTTCTCCACAACTGCTCATTCTTCATCAAATCTACCATATACGATATTCAGGCCTGACTGTATCTTTGGGTCTTCATTTTCTTATGAAGGTTCCCATGTCACTTAAATTGTTTCTTAAATAAATATGTGTCCTTTCCCCCTGTTAATCCATCCTTTAATTTTCAGACCCAGAGGTATGAGGAACACTTTTCCCCCAACTATGGATTTACCTGGTCCTGTGGAGAAGGCAGGATGAGGGCAAACGGGTAGGAAAATGTTCTGGGCTTGGCATCAACAAGTCAGTGCAAAGCAAAAGGAGTACACGAAGCAAATGCTAAGGTTTCTTACAGGTCTAATATTTCATGTTCTAATGATTCATGTTCTTAAACTTATTAGCCACGTTCTATTTTCTCTTTAAAGTCAGAAGTCCCATCCTTTAGGTTATATTTTTACCTAAATATCATATTCTTCAGTTAGCAGTATCACAACAGCATTGATTCTTTGTTTTTAATGTCCTTCTAGTTTAGTCCCACTTTGCAAAAGGCAGCGGTGCAGTATATTAATTGGAAAATTCATGGAAGGCACTGAGAAGGATTCAAAAAGCTTAATATTGATTAATTTTATTCAATTAGTTGGGAGAAAGAGATTGGCTACCTAACAAAAGGTTTGGTTCAAGTCATTCAGTAAGACCAGATATTTAGGAAATTTTTCATCCATTGATACCTAAGTTGAACTCACTAAGTGTGTTTCCTCCAAACATCAATTTGTTTATGTAAATGAATATTTGACATGCAAAATGCAGACAGAAATTTCCATTTAGGCATAAATTACCTTCATGTGCATAAGAAAATTTGTGAGCACAGATATGGGGCCTAGAGTTTGAACATGTAAAAGTAGTGAAAACATTACCAACAATTTAACTAATAGAAAAAAATATGCCACAATTTTCTGCTCATGTTCTAAGACAGTTTTAGATTGATCTTGATTTTAGTTTTAAATTTAGAATTAAAACCTAAATCATTCCTGAACTTCTTTAATTTCACACCTAAAAAGGTTCATATATATACCAACCCGATTCAGGTAGGTAGAAGAGACTTTCTAATCTAGTCTCTTTTTCTTTTCTTTAATGACAGGCATCTTTACTGCTTCATTTGGTTCCTCTCTAAATCATATGGGGTATCATTGTTTGGGAATTTAAATCATAATGCAACTTACTTTTACTTCATTTGAGCCACATTCAACTTGATTTTGAGAACTAAACTAATCTTTTCCGATGACTTTTTTGTTAGTTTCTGCACTATCACTAACTTGAGGTACATCAACCCATTGCTGTTACATTTTGATCTTCCTTATTCAGAGCATCTTTTCTTGAAGGAATATTATTTATTCTAAAAAAACATTGTATTTTACAAATGTCTCAAATGTTGGAAAATTTTTGATAAGAAACAAGCTCTATTTGTGTTGCATCTTATACCTGTAAGTTCATTGTCCATACATTACCTGACAGGTGCATAGCGCAGGGCTGGCAAAAGTAATGCCTGCTTGAGTGTGGTTGGTAAGCAGTAATATGGGTGTAATAATGTATAGTTTCAAGTTGAATATTTCACCTGGAATGTCATATGGTGTGCTTGAGTGTGATATTGTTATGTTACAGAATTACATATGATTTTGTAATAAAAATGGAGTGTTATTTGTGCTGGACCCTGTATTTTATAGGTTGCACTGGCCTTGGCAAAAGCACATTTAAAAAGCATGCCACGATACTGTTGTTGAAACTGCATCCTATTTCTAAGCTAGATTATTATTTACGCAAGTTACTCTGTCTTAAATAAGCTAAAACTAAGATACCTACACCTAAATTATCCTGCAATCTGCTATCATGGAAAGAACCAAAAGTAGAAGAGAACAATTTTCAAAAATATCAGAGAAGGAAATAAAAGACGACATTGGTTTTATTTTGTGTTTAATTTCCACTGCTGCCAAGAATATACAAACTTCTTGGGAGCTGGTGGATGAGGCTGAGGAGAGTAATAGAAATACATTGCTATGTATGAGGAGAAATAAATTTACATATAAAATATGTCAGTATGCTATCCAGAAAACGCAAGTTTGTAATTTCTAAAAATGCTTAAAACTTTTCTAAAAACACTGTCACATCAAAGCATATTTTATTTAAAGTATATTTCTGAAAGTATCAGAAAGAAATGTCATTCATTTGTAATATGAAGTAATTATGGCAAAGTTTGTAACAAATATATTTTAAATGTATCACTTCTGACTTTAGATATAATTACTCTTATAATTAAAATAATAGTGTAAATGATTCTGTGATAATAACATTGTTCTTTTTATACAGTAATAAACCTCTGAAGACTAATGATCAAGTATGAAGCAGACTGGTAATTGACCTTAGCACATTACCCATTATACATAGATTTCAAGGAATCATGACTTCCTTGCTTTGACTCAAAGGAATACATTTTGACAAGCTTTTAGTTGTGTTCTCCTAATTAGAGGGCCACTAACTCAATACAAGTCAACCCTCTAACTCTGGATGCTGGTAGATAATATCTTGGGATTTGCTACTGGCAGATAAAAATGCAAGTGTTTTTCATTAGCATGCAGCTTGGTTGAGGAAACTTAAAAAAGCCTGTGCTTGAAGAACCCTGTGCTTGCAGGGACCCCAGTTGTGCATACTGATGGCTATGCAGGAGTCTGTGTGCCCGAGCTATCCTGGGAGACCGTCAGAGAAGCATGTCATTCTATGGAACAGACTGTTATTGAATGCATTTGATTGTCATTGGAAACCCTGATGAATTTCCCTTAACTTTTGATCTATGTAATGGTTTTCAATGATTTTGCCAACCTGAAGGAATAATTTAAATAATGTTGACATATGTCCAAAAGCTTTGTGTAACACAAATATAACAAAAAAAGGTGGGGGACTTAAAGGTGTATTCTTAGCTGTGAGGGGCAAGAGGTTTTCTAACAGAACATGAGAAGCATTTAGTTGTACGTGTATTAAAATGCAAACAACTTTCCTGCTGAAAAAGTACTTTTAAGCTTTCTGCTTGCATTTCTCTGAACACTTAGATTAGGCAACAAACTGGTGAAATCTTAGCTCTTACCCTCCATTGCTGACTCACTAAACATTCTCTTTTCTAAAAGGCAAAGTCAGCTGGAAGCATTTAGATAAAACTGCCTTTAAACCTCAAATCCTTATTAGATAGAAAAAATGGAAAACATTAAGCAAAAAGTTAGTGTTTTGTTTTGTTTTTTGACAATAGGGAACAATTCTTGTGCAGGTAAATTTTTAAAGGGCCTTACAAAACCACCAGAGCTGAATCCTGTAAGCTTATTTCCTCAACTTTAACCCAGAGGATAGTGGTGACATTTTCCTTACTCTGCTCAAGTGTGAAGAAAGCCTGAAACAGATCAGCACCGAACACAGGGGGGCTCTGCCAAATTATAAATCTGCAGCCCCAACAACTCTCAAAGTCATTTTAAATACTGTACGCACAAGGAGTAGCATAATTACCTACCACTTTCCAGAGGCATTTTTAAAGCTTAATGAAGGATTATCTTGGATGAAGTCATGCACTAACAAAGTCGAACATTTTTGCTTCTTAAGAGAAGTCATGTTCAGGGAAGTAGTACATTATACTCTGGGATTAGGCTGGAGAGGAAATTAGGTTTATGCTTCACTAATACAATTCACTACATCCTCTGGCATCTTCATCTGCTAACTAGAGAGTAAGAAAGAGGGAGGAAATAAACATCTTGTTCAACTCCTAGCTATTCCCAAACCCATGATCAGAACCCTGTTTTGTTTTTTTTTCTCACCTGTAATCTATTTCACTGGATTGGAATACAAACATTTTCACAGATAAATGTTATCTGAGTGCTCTGTGAGTAAATGCCATTATACTAAGCATTGTTGTAGGGGGTTCTTCATTCTGTGGAAATATTTAAATTGCTCCTAAAACTTCTGAAGAAAGAGTGGTTGGGAATAGAGTGGCGGCCATGGTAGCAGGAGGCACTCCTGATCACTGTTGTGAGCTGTGCTTTAGATCCTCTTCCCAGAGCCTTGCCCTTCCTCCTCTCCCTCCTCCTCCCTCTCCTCCTTCTACTCACAGGAAAGAAGTCGTTTCCTGTACATTAGAGAAATCTGGCTCCACTGAGTACCATAGGATCCATCCAGGTGAGATTTTCTCTTTCTTATATTTCAAATTTTGGCTAAAGGACCAACACAATTTCAAAAATCAAAGCTGAAATTTTTGAAATATCTGGGTTATTTAAAACTTCTAATTCTATTACATTTTCCCCAGTTCTCTTTATTGAGCAAACCTGACACAATGAAGAGCTATGCTTACTAGCTTCCACTCTGCTCCTGCTAGTTAAGGGGATCACATTCATGCCTGTCCATAATATTGTTTCCAGATGATTCCTGTAGTTTATTCATTAAAAACCACTCATTAGATGTGTAACGCTGGACCTCCAAACTGGGTAGCTGTACTTGTGTTTGTGATATTCTGAAAAGACCAACTGGAGGACCAGCAAAGAGACATGCTGTGAACAGGCCATTTATCACTCATGTTACAGGGCCATGCACCGATGGAGGTGGATCCGTTCAAGAGCAACCACCCCCGCCTCCAGCCTTGGTGCTATTTCTAGGGTTAGGGAGGAAATAGCTTGTGAAAATCCTGCACTTTCATGATAAACACAGGGACCTTGAGACACAGGGACCTAGAGAGGGCTGGGATGTCCAGACAGAGACTATTTTCCTTATTCTTTATGGCTGCTGGCCAGTCAGCTATCTGTTCTCTGAGGCTGTGGAGGGCCCATGCGTGTCCCGAGTTACCCCATAAGAAGTCATACCGATGATTTATTTTTTATCAATGTTTTTTTGATATTCTCTTTTACTTTTTCTATCATCTACTAATCTCTGATATTACTTTATCTAATGCAATTAACACTAATTTGCTACATTTCTCTTTCTTTTATTCCGTAATATCAATTTTAGGAACTCAATATACATGACAAGTTTACAGTTTTTTTTTAACATGTTTCACTCCAATTAATTTCAGCTTTACTCTTTCCATTTTGAGTTGTAATTTTTATACTACATATTGGCCTAAGATTTTTCAGCACAATTGAAATAAACTCAAATCAAATTTTATTACAGAAAAAAATTTGATTAATGTAACTGTGAAGTTGTCATGGGTGGATGATTTTTCAACCAAGGGATTCATGAATCTGTTTTTTTTCTTTTGTTTTTCCCATTTTTTAAAATTATGCTTTGCTCTGTGCTATTTTTAGGCATGAACGCTGAGTATAATGACAGAGATAATATCTTTTCATCCAGCTTTATGGATCCTTATAGAAGATATCCATCAAACCTATCCTCCAGTATTCATATCAATCAACCAAAAAATCTGTTTTTCTTGTTTGAGTCATCAAACAAAATCACCAAACAAAATAAGTGATAGCTGCCTGAAATAATTCTTTTGAAAAGGAGGGCCAAGTACCTTGATGGATGTGTTAGATTCTTACTGCTACTGTGACAGATATCACAGACTTAGTAGCTTAAAACAAACAAAACAAAACTCTCTCACTGTTCTGGAAATCAGCAGTGTGAGAGTTTCACTGGACTAAAATCGTGTTGTTGGCAGAGCAGTGTTTTCACGGAGGCTCTTGGGGAGCATCTATTCTCTTGCCTTTTGTAACGTTTAGAGCTGCCTGCATTCTTTGGATCCTGGCCCCTTCCTCTGTCTTCAAAACCAAAAGCAGAGCATCTTTAAATATGTATCCTCTATAACCACTGCTTCCATCACTTTTTTCTCTTATGAACTCTCCTGTCTCCGCTTTGTAAGGATCTTTGTGATTACAATGGGTCCATCTAAATAATCCTAAATAATCTTCCCATCTCAAGATTCTTCGTTGAATCATACTTGCAATGAATGTCTTTTTTTGTTAGGTCAAGCAACATATTATAGGTTCCAAGGATAAGGACATGGACATCAAGGGGCATTTTTCTGCTTACCACTATGGGCAACCCTGGGAACACATTTCCCCTCCTGTTGAAGAATAATGTTCTTTGAATGGCAGCCTCCCAAATGGGCATATGTTTGTGTCCCCTCACCCCAAATTCATATGTTGAAATTCTACTTCCAAGTGAGATAGTACTAGGAAGTGAAACTTTGAGAAGTAATTAGATTTAGATGGGGTCATGAGCAAGGAGCCTCTGTCATTAAATCAGTGTCCTTAAAGACCAGAAAGAGGCTAGGACTCTATTTGTTCTCTACCCTGGGAGGCCTCAGCAAGGAGACAGTCATTTGCAAACCAAGAAATGGGTTCTCACCAGAACCTGACCGTGTGGGTACCTAACCTTGGGCTTCCTAGCTTCCCAACCGGGGAGAAATAAATCTCTTTTGTTTAAGCTACCCAGCCTATGCTGTTTGTTACAGCAGCCTGAAATAAGACAGAATACAATACTTTCCTAAAGAAACAGAAGGATTTCCAGAAGGAACTGAGCTAGCCTTCCATAGCTGTTTTCTAACACTTTTTATCCACCTTTAGTTGACAGCCATCATCTGGCATTCTCAGGAGATAAGCTACAAGTCCCAATACCATACAGAGTTGGGTAAAAGCAGGTTTACAGTTGCTCATATGGAAAATAATACAATAAGTAATAATACAAGAACAAACTATTTCCCACACTCGCGACTGTAAACCTACGTTTGCCTCACCCTGTACATATGCTCTCACTCTCAACAGATGACTTTACTTTCTAACATGAAAGGTAGGTGCTACCAATTATAGCTTTAGAACATCACCATCATTTCATTTGTTCGCCCTAAGTTTTCATTACTTTATGCATTTCTTTGTATCAAGTGACACTAATAAATGATTCCCATATCTTTATTGCTATCTTAGCTTCCTCTAGAGTGATTTATTTTCTATGTCTACTGGGCATTTTTGCTTGAATGTCTCACTGACATCCTTGTATCTGTATTTTCAAAGTCAAACTCATTATCGGTCTTCTAAACTCTTTCTCTCATGGATTTCTCTCTTAGTGACACTATCTTCAGCAAAGTTGAAACCCTGGAGTCATCTTTGTCTTCTCCCTTTTTTGTTTCATGTTTAATTGCTTTCTAAAATTCAGTACAATCTATCTCCTAACTATATAAAGCTGTATTTCAATTCTCTTTATATCTTTTTTAAACCACTGCAATACATTTGCTTTCCATGTTTATTCCTCTAACTTTGCCCAATAAATATTTCTAAAATGAGATTACGATTATACTTTTTAGCATCTCAAAATTCCTCAAGTGCTCCTCAATGCATTGAGAATTAAATAATGATCATTTACAGTTGCACAATAATGTTTACAATTAACAAAGTACTTCACATCGTTATCATATTTTTTCATTACAGAGATAGGCTTGTAAAATATTTAGTCTTTATTTTGAATGAGAAAACCGATACATACAGAGGTGGGGTTTTTGGATAGGCTTGTTTGTTAGAGGACAGAGGTTTACATTGCATCTATTTGTATTCAAATCCCCCTTCTTTGTGACACAAACTTTTCTTATTTAACAGTTAAGTATCTTCCACTGAGAGGGACTATTGCACCTCCCTGATCTTACATATCATCACCACCATTTCTCAATCAAATTTACTACTTAAACCTCTCAATTTTGAATCATCAACATATTATTTCTTTGTCAAATCCACTCTCATCACTCTCTTTTGTTATCTTATACATTCCTCCAACTCTTCATGAGCTCCCCTGGTATTCATTTAATGTGATCTCTCCCACTTGTGCTTCTACTCTTGTTTTATGTGTGCATATGTGAGTTGGTGTGTGATTTTCTTATTTGGCCATAAGCTTTTGAAGTTACATGTATTCTATAAGGTCTTATCTGTAGTAATCACACAGTATATGTACTGAGTGATTAGTACAGACAGGGCCTTTCATATGTGAGCCACTCAAGATACAAATGTTAATTTAACATATTTTATTCCTCCATGCCATGTTTAAAAGAGTATGAGAACTCCTGCACTGAGTTTAACCCCAACACTCTGTTTATAGCAGGAAAAAAATTTGTATTAAAGAAAAAATTAGTCTGACCCTTGTCAAAATAGTGGGAAAACTTCATCAGGTCTTTTGCAATAGGTGTCAAAATTATTGCAGTAGGGAAGAGAGGTCAGATTCAATTCTGAACAAAGCAAAGACAGCTGGGGATTTATAGTCAACAAGAGAATAAAGGGGTCAGTGGCTGAAAAAATTACTAAGAAACATCAAATGTAGGGAGATGCTTGCTAGACTGACCTAATGGAAATCTTGCTGAAGGCAGGCCATGGTTATCAGATATCAAGAGTGGGTGATTCTAATTAAACTGACTTAGCAAGATTCTTGCTACAGCTAGACTAAGTGGGCTAAAATAAAGCCTAAAGATGTCAAAAAGAGCACTCAGAGGGGTTACCTAAAGTTTGGTCAAACGGAAAGTCTTAGGTACATAATAGGTAGGATAAGACAGAAATAATGGTTTTCTTCCCCTAAGTTTTCAGCCACATTCTTCCCAGTTCCTCATTATGGATTAATGAGTAAGGCCTTTTGCTGGACCTCTTGCATTCATTTTCAGTTTTACCTCATTCTCCTCTCAAGACACATTGTCTGTTTCATGAAGGGCTGCCTCTCACAATACCAAAGGATGCCTAGTTGTGTATTATACTAGGTAGGTTTGGATAGGCACCCTATGCATAGTGTTCACACTTTTCTTGATATTAACCCCTTTTCCTAGAGTCTGCCTTTCATGACTAAAGAATACTCACACAGCATCTCTTCCTATTGTCTGTTCCTGCATTATTTTTTAAACCTTTTTCTATTTTAATTTTAGCTATCTCACACTGTGACAATTAAACTGTAAACATTTTTCCAGGTGGCAAAAGCATCAAAATAGTTTCAAAGTTTGAGATGATATACTATGTGTTCTTTTCAATGTGACATATGCTAATGTTTGACATTTTAGTGTATTCTTGATGAAGTCAAATCTTAAGCTTTTATTGTTAAGACAGAGGTGAGGTCCTATTGATAGCTTGGAGATGATAGTTATAACACAAATTACTTTCTCACGTTCACTATTTCCTCATATTAAAAAGTCCTCTGCCACACATATATACACACAAAATAATGTGAAGACAACTATTTGGTCTATTGCAGTAAATTCATACTAATTTCCTTCACCCTCATTTTCAGGTCATATTTTCTGATATTTTAGTTATCTTAAAAAGTTTTGCCTTATTAAAATGACAGGATGATATAACTGAGGAATCACCTTTGCACTTCTTCATTAAATATTATTAATTTAAGCCTTGGCTGGTGTAGCTCAGTGGACTGAGCATGGACTGTGAACCAGAGTCACTGGTTTGATTCCCAGTCAGGGCACATGCCTGGGTTGCAGGCCAAGGCCCCAGTTGGGTGCACACGAAAAGCAACCACACATTGATGTTTCTTTCTTCCCCTTTCTCTCTCTCTAAATACAAATACAAATAAAATATTTAAAATATATATTATTTAACTTAACTTGCATTTTATAAGTTCAAGTATATACAAAAACACAGAGATCAACATTCATATTTATTCACCATTAAGATTTTTTAAATCTTAAAATTTTATAGTATCTACATTTTTCAAGAAAGTAAAACAGTATGGATTTAGTTTGTATCTATTTGTATCTCTCCTAAAACATGTTTTCCTCATCTGTTTCCCAGAAATAACCACTCTGTTATACCTGTTTCCTGTCAAGTATAGAAAGACGGTCTCGGGAAGTTAACGATACGCAGTTTCTCTGGACCAGGTGATCATCTCTCTTAAAAGGATTTCGATCTTCTTATCCCTTCTAAACATCCCCATGGTTTTCCAGAAAGACAAATGAGTCTTTTGAAATTATGGGCACATAATCATGCTTGCTTCTTATGTCATATGGTTTCACCTCTAGCTTCAGCTTTTACGTGATAATTAATCAACCATCTCCAGGGTAGGCATAGCTTAAGAAAATGAAATGTCATTCTAGTTCAGCCTATGTGACAGCAGAAAACTTACCTCTAAATTATAATCAAGAGGAGGTCACAAGCTGAGAGAACGACAGGAGAACAAAAGCTGTGAGTATATTAGATTGTTACCAGATTTATCTTTTTCAAGCTAAATTAACCTCAGCAATAATAATTTAAAATACCCAAAAAATGCTTTTAAAATGTGATTTTAGTAGCTTGCCTGGGCCCCCATCATGAGTTACAGGTCTAGTGATAATAATTCATGTAAGAAAAACACATTTAAAATTAAAAGGAAATGATATATTCTAATATTGATTGATATAAAATATAAAATCCCTAAGTAAAATTAGAAGTTTTGAAGCTTTAGGAATATAACAAAGTCAATCAATGTTCATTATCTTTTGTTTTCTGTGCCTTCCTGCTAATAAGAGTGGCCAGTGGAAATGAGAAAGGGCACGGGAACCCAACAGGCAGTGATTACCTGTGTCTAGTCGCAGATACCTGCAATAGGACAGCCACTGTCACTATTCTGGGAGCCATTACAATGTGGCCGTTAGCGTACCAAAGGCCAGAAAAACAAATCTGTACATCATAGGGGCTTACTTATTATTACTTAATAATGATTATTAAGAAATGATAATACCATTATTATACAGATGCTTGAAAAAAAGGTACCCAGCCTAAAAGCAAAGCTTATCAAAAAGGCCCTTCAGATTTACCCCACTATTACATCAGCAGAAACAAATGCAATGTGTGAAATACAAAATGAAAATGTGACACTGAGCATTCCAAATCTCATTCTGATTTTCATAAGATCTTTGTTTTTCTAAGATGTATTCACAATAAAGGGGAAAATTTATTAAATTGTCAGGATTACTCCTAGACTCCATTCATGAATTTACAAAGAAACAATCTTTTCCCAATGAGTCAGTCTAAAAGCTTATCTGTACAGTTTCTCTATATTGGCTTCATCTCTATGTTGACATGTAAAGTGAAGCCAATAAAATAAGTTAGGAAGGAAACATTTTCATCTCTTACAAAGTTTTTTAAGATGGTCTAATAAATCAGTATGAAACATTAACAGGAAAAAAGCAAATTCAATTTCATATGTAGGGAACCTCACATGCATGAGAGGGTCTAAACACTTAAAGCAAGGCAAATATACCATCTTGACAAGCCAGGGAGTAAGATCACAGCCTGAGGCTCAGAGCATAGGAGGGTAATTCACAGGATGGTAAGAAGAACAGATGTTCAGCAACCAGATGTTTGTCCTGCCACATAGATAGCTAAAGAAAAAGAAAGGAAGTTCTGTGTTCATGTAACAACTCTCACCAAAGGAAAGGCCCTGGATTTAAATTCTTTAAGGAAGAGGTAAAAGCTTCTCTTGAGCTTCAGGGTCTCAATTGCCTTTAGCTCAAAATACGCCTCATACCAAAATAGCACATCCTGTTGGCTACGGAGGGTAGGTTCTGAACCCCTTGCTTACCTAGGTAAGCATCTGGGATAACAATTAATGACCTAAAAAGAACATTTTTTCAAAGTAAAACTTGCTTAGCTAGGTGACAGTGAAACAAGAATAAATATAGAATGTGCTTTTCAAAAACAAAGGGAATGAAAGTTTTTTTAAATAATAATATTTCAATATTGCAAAGGGCTTTAGCAGAGGTGGTATTAGGGAAGCTCCAATTACATTTCTGTTTCATTTAATATATGTGTGGATCAAGGGAATACAAAAGAAGGATTTTCAAGTATAAGAAGTAAAATTGTTTAATAAAGTCTATATTAAACAATGTTATTCATTTTAGGAGAACTATGGGTTTAATTACATGATCTCTCTGTAATCTTCTCAACAGCTTTACTAAGGAGTGACCTATGTCTGATCATTTTTTTCCAGCCACCACCTGAATCCTAAAACACAGTTCTTTTGTTTAACCTATACGAAATTGCACAAAACTATACTTCTCTTTTTAAATATTTTATAATAACTGTCATTGTATAAACTAGCAGCATAAAGTGAATTGATTTCAGACAGAAGTTTATTTTTCTAAATGGTGAAAAAAAATTTCATTCTATTCACTGTTCATAAAGTTCTGAAAGTTATATATATATATATATATGAAGATATATATATATGTATATATATATACATATATATATAAATTCCTTGGCAACAGGAGATGTTAGTATCATATACTTCTCAAGCAATCAAGGTAGGACTNGATATATATATATATATATATATATATATATATGAAGATATATATATATGAAGATATATATATATACATATATATATAAATTCCTTGGCAACAGGAGATGTTAGTATCATATACTTCTCAAGCAATCAAGGTAGGACTGAGTCTGAGTAATTTTCATAATTTAATGCTACATTAAGAGAGTAGCATAACTTCTTTATTATGTTAAATATTTGTCTTTCTCTATTAAAACTATTTTTTAATTCATAAGTTATTTTTCATACATCATTGATGCAGGTTTTGTAGTTAAGTTGAAATGAAACATTATCTAGGTGCATTTAAGTAATATTGGACTGTCCTTTTATCTTTGATCTGTTGTTTGCCAATTCAACAGAAGATAAAAAAATATAAAATAAAAGTACTAAATAGGTTAAAAAGGATAACACTAAGTAATTCAAATAAGAGAAATAAGAACATAGGATTTTTAAAATAAAAATTAAAGATTATAATTTTAAAAATTATTATAGTGTTAAAATATTTGTGTGTTGAATTATTATATTTCTAAAAATGTATTCTGAAGATGTAATAAAACAAATATTAAAAGTTATATAAAAAGGATGTTGAAAGTGAAGTATTTTTAGTAATAAAATATTGACACAATCCGAACATCCTATTGCGAGGTATGGTTTTTAAAGTATGCTTCAATCATACAAGGGGACAAAGGCACAAAGAAGAAACATTAATGTGGAAGAATATTCACAACATATTTCTCAAAGCGAAAAACATTAAAAAGCAGTGTAGAAACTAGGTCTTCTGTTTCATGAGAATAATTTATATACATTTGTATTGCATAGTATATGTCTAGAGAAACAGAAACATTTTGACAATGGTATCTAGTTCTCAAGACTTTGCAGGCTACAAGGAATTGGCAAGAAATATTCAAAGTCATGAAAAGCAGAACCTACAGCCAAAATTGCTCCACCCAGAACTATCATTTAAAATCAAAGCACAGATAAAGGGGTTCCCAGACCAGAAAAACTAAAGGAGCTCATCATTACCAAACCATTATTATACAAAATGTTAAAGGCACTTGTTTAAGAAGAAGATCAAATCTATGAACAATAAAATGGCACAAATACATATCTACCAACAAGTGCGGCTAAAACACAAAGTAAGCACCCTGGCTGATGTAGTTCTGTGGATTGAGTGTGGGCTGTGAACCAAAGGGTCGCTGGTTCGATTCCCAGTCAGGGCACATGCCTGGGTTGCAGGCCAGGTCCCCCAGTGGGGGCCACGTGAGAGCCAACCACACATTGATGTTTCTCTCCCTTTCTCCCTCCTTTCTTCTCTCTCTCTCTAAGAATAAATAAATAATTTAAAAAAACACACACAAACTAAGTAAACAAGAACTGATCCAGAATCATGGATACAGAGAGCATTTTGGTGGTTGCCAGATGGGAAGGGGTGTGGGGAAATGGGTAAGGAGGTGAGGGCTTTAGGAAGTATAAGCAGTAGTCACAGAACAGCCATGGGGATGTAAATACGGTATAGGAAATGGAGTAGCCAAAGAACTTCTATGCTTAACGCACGGACATGAACAACCGTGGGGGGATTTCCTGAGAAAATGGGGGTGCCAGGAGGGCAGAGCAAAAAAAAAAATCAGGATAATTGTAATAGCACAATCAATAAAATATAATTTAAAAAAGCAATGTTATCTCTTGTTCATATAATTATACAACTTTTCTCTTTTTTGCTTATGTGAAATTTCTATTTTATTTTTTACAACAAACATGGGTTAGTTACTTAAAAGTAAATTATTTCTAGCTGCTGGAAAGAAAATGCCAATGTGGCACTGAATTAAGATTTAAATTGAGTTACAGATATAAAAATGTTAATATATTAACCGAATATATATCTATTAGATATGCATGAAAGATGTTCTGAACATTATAAATCAAGAGAGAAGCAGTGTTGAAAAATTTAATTTCTTCAAAAGTGAAATAAATAAAATAATCTTCTGCTTTCATCTGTCAATGCCAGGATCACACAGAAATTGTGAGGTGATCTATGCGTGACACTTCAGTAAGGGTATCCGAGAAAGGAGTAGGACTGAGTACCCAGCAATGGGAGGTTCTCCCTGTCACTCTTTGTCAGCCAAAGGTAAGTTTCCAGACTCTGCACATTGATATCCATTGATAAATAGCGCATATTTTGAAAGACATGCCAATTAGTAAAAATAACAAATATTGATCCCAATAAGCTGTTTATTCAGAGGGGGGTATGCAACACATTTTAAAACACAAAATATTCATAAAAGGTACAAAGATGAAGGGATCCAGGATACACATCTGCTCAAAAATTATTTTGAGCTAATGGTATTTGAGAGTAGGTTCTTGTTTCGTTCACAGCCTAAAAGCAAAGCTTCTCGAAAGAACTCCATTGTCATACATTTCTTTCCTGACAGTTTTGAGACAAGGAAAGGCGGACGTAGCATTTGAGAAAAGTCCGAGCCATGCCTAATCTGACACTGCCCTGCATCCACCACACCCCCCGTCCATTCTCTTAAGGGCCCCTTTATTTTCCTAAAAGTCATTCATTTCCATATTAGTACTCTTGCTTCCTCTCCCCTTGCAACATTAAAAAAGTCATTTGTTTTTCTGGAAGTGTCCTAAGAAAAAAGTAATTTACCCCTTTACTTCCTTGATTAAGATGGCATATAAACTTCAAATTCTAACTACCTCATTGAGTTACATTTTTCTATGAACTTCCATACATACATTAATAAAAATGCATGCTTAAAATTTGTCTTTTGTTTTGTTAATTTGTATTTGTCGATTTAATTTGCATGCCCTTAAACACACTGAACCTAAGAGGGTAGAAGACACATGTTTCCTTTCTGACAGTGTTTTTCTGACCTGGATAGAGATGACCTTTGGAGAGGCGCCAGTAGGTCTCATCACTCATCAGACTTTCACAGAGAAAAGATCGAAATGTGTCAGATTTCCTTTTCCTTTTTCTGCTGAGTATATTTCACAATTAAGACAATTTGTTGCTGTTAAATTTTAACTATAATCTAACTCTACACAGAGCAGAATTAACATTTTTAGAGGAAATGAGGGAAGCATATAATCTGGTCTATTCTAGTAAATCCTGCCAACTTTATGACTAAAATCAGATGACAAAAACCAATCCTCTTTCATGAACCTAGAACTTGTTTTTGTATGGATAAATAATAAGCATAGGATGTAATATTAGTAAGTATATTAAATTCTGAAACATGTAGAAAAAACCATAAAGAACAATATAACAGTGACCCATACAATCCAGACAGGAAGGTGATGATGATGGTGGCCATGGTGATGCGATATGAATGAGAGCGGTACCAGTGTACACTGTGCACTAACAGTACTAGCACCTGCTCAGTGTTTTGTGTACATCATCTTATTGTTGATGTATAGCTATTGTTATCCCACTACAAGTGAGAAAACTCAAGTTTAGAGAGTTGATTGTTGAATTAGAAGAGGATAGAAACACTGACGAAGAGGATTTCACATCTCCTAGCCCAACCTTTTATTTTAATGGATGAAGGCACAGAATGCAAGACAAGTTGAAAATTTTGACAAAATTTAGACTGCTAAATAGCTGTGGAGGGGAGATTATATTCTCATTTTCTGTCTCTCAATTAGAAACTATACCCACTGACAATTTATACTCTCATACACGCCATGTAGTGTTTTTAAAAGAAATGCATGGTTTTAATTCTTTCTATAGTGTACAATTTATTCTATTTTTGTAGATTTTAAATAAACCATCATAATAAGGACCTAAATATCCTAAATGAGGCTATGTACATTTTGCAAAGCTCTCCCAATTCATTTTCAAGAGTGCTGACACTGTGCATTTTCCCACATCTACCCTCTTGTTCACAAAAGAAAATTATTTGAAATAGATGAATAATAAAATCTCTGGCCTTTTTATAAATTCACTATCTCCATTCCCCAAAGTTTTAAGCAATTCATTCAGATGGTATCACATCGTCTGCAAAAACAGCTAAGAAAATAAGAAGAACGTATGCTAAGGAAGTTCTCCTGCTTGTGAAGATCTGGTCCTGGAAGCATGAAGGAGGTGTAGCTCCCACCTTGGTGAGGGTCAAGTTAAATTCTTTTTTGGTTTCCAATGATTGAGCCATGTAGTTAATTTTCCCACAGTTCCCAATCATCCTGACATCCCCATCTATTTCTGAACCATTTTGTTTAAACGAAAACACCGTGTTTAACTTTGTAATACAAAACACAGCTGAATCATTGACACTTCAATCAGCCTTCATTATGCTCAAATCACAGTAGGGTACCCCCTCCACCCAGAACTTACTGACACTGAAGTAGAATTGATTTCATTCTAAAAATGAAAGGCAAAACACATCAATATATATGTGCATCTGCATAATAATCAAGTGAAATTTGATTATAACTCTGTTTACTTACCCAAAGGCAAATGCACCATGAGATAGACCTGAATCATACTGTATCTATTTATTGTACTAGGAATTATAAAAAGAAAAAGAAAATAAATAAAGGATTGATAATTTTACTTATAAAGACCTTTAATAATTCCTATACCAGAAGAATATGCAGTGAGAATGTCTTAAATTTGTAAAGCACTTGAATTTCCCCTCTTCTGCAGAGAGTTACACTATTGATGATCACATTATGGAATGTTTACTGATGGTTATTTTAATTTGTCGCACAGGTCCAGATTTTTTCAGATGGCACTGTTGGAACAGTTTATCAGATACAGGTTCATTAGGTTCCCTGTACTTGTTAGGTATTAAGAGAAAAATCAAACTTTTAAAACAGATTTACATCCAAGGCAGAGCTGCTAGATAGAACATGCTCCCAGGGAAGTCATGTCAGAAACCGAAACTTGGGTAACTTGAGTGTCCTTGTAAACACTCCACCAACCAGAAACGCAGTCTGTTGGGTCAGCTGATCCCCAAATTCCAAATCAATGAACTCTGGGCCTTCTCACCCCAAACAAGGTTGACTTCAAGGCCCCAGCCAATCAGACATTTCCTGTTTGCCTCCTTCTTGTTATTTATTCATTATCCTATAAAAGCTTCTGGCTTTCCGCACAATTTTGTAGCTCGGATTAATGAACTGTTATATACTGGTTTATTTATATCACCTGAATTATCTTCTTTAATTATTCTTTTAACTAAATCTACCTCTCTCCATAGGCCTATAAAATATATGTGTGAACCAATAAGTGAACTTTATATTTAATTTTTGTACATACCACAGCAGTGGGATCACCCTTAGATTTATATTTTAGTGTGGTTAAGCAAAGAAAATATTAATTAAATAACCATGACTAATTAATTGTGTATTGTTTAGACTCAACAGCTTGATTTTTCTAAGGAAAAGTCTAGGAAAATGAGCAGCTTTCCTGAAAGGTAAGTCCTTCATTGTGGCTCCTAACTGAACCAGAGAGATGTGATATTTTAAAAGCATATTCAAAGTTCTGTTTGTTTAAAGTAAATGCTGCATAAATTGCCAAGGAAGTCTGTGAGTCGGTGAGGAATGTGTTGCTTTTGTCCACTAACAAATTTAAAATGGAAACAAATTAAGTTTTTGCCTAAAATGTTTCCTGGGCCAGTTGAAAAGAGAGAATCCTAAAAATTGTGAATGTTCCATTAATTGCAGGAAGAGAAAGAAAGAAAAAAAAAGAATTCTAGAAAGAGTAGGGTTTTCATAGCATAAAACTGCCAGTGTGAGCAAGCAAAATAGAAACTTACAAATGAATACCTTTTCCTGCAGGAAAAGACGAGAATTTAAATAACCAAAGTAGGTGAGCTGTTATTTAACAAAAGGCACTAAGTCTAACTCTATTCCGTTAAATCTATTTTGTAAAGTGAAACAAAGTCAGAGCAGCAACCTGAAACTGTCTCTAATAGAAAGCACCACCTTGCAGAGATTTCAGATGGTCTAAAACTTGAAACCAGAACTTAAACACATAAAAAAATCTTATGTCTTATTTTGAGAAATAGGCTTTGAAACAAATCAATGAAAAAGTCCTTCCAGACTTTATAAAATTAGCTCAGATTTGCTAACTGCATACAGAGATGGGGTTGAGGAGGAGTTTGGATTAATTTATATTTCTTGCAAAGTCTCACCTTCATCTATAAAAAATAGCAGACAATGAACGAGCAGTCCCCATGTATTAGACAAAATTTAGTGTTTAAATAGTTTTGGCAGTTGGCAATAACCGATCAGAAAACTATATAAAGTCGTGCTATTGAGCAGAAGAGAATCAGATTAATAAAGATCTATTTTAATTAATAAAGTAACACTTTTTGAAGTGGACATATGTTACTGAGAAGCTGTTTGCTTCAGGACACTAATTGAAAAACAGTGGTTCCCGTGCTGTTGACATGGCTCTCAGCTCTCCAGGGCCAGTGACCTAGTCAAACTCCTGTTGGCCTCAACTTAAAAGTAATCTGTATAAATAAATAATTCATACCTTCTGTGTATTTATTGCCTTAGCAGTTTTAGTGCAGAATTCTGCTGGAATTAGAGAAAAATTCAATAGGGATAAAACTGAGATGCAAATAAACATATTTTAGACTATAGTCTAGATCACAGGTGTCAAACACAAGGCCCATTGGCCGAATCTGCCCCTCCACCTTGTTTTATCCAGCCCGGCTACGTTTACACAGTTTACACAGTTACGTTTACACAGTCCTAAAACTACATTCCGCCCTTTGAAGGCAACCATGAGGCTGATGTAACCCCTAATGAAAAAGAGTTTGACACCCCTGGTAGATTAGAGCATGAAATTGTAAGATCAAAGTCATAATAAGGAGCTATAACTAAATATAAGGACTTCTTTAATTTGAAATAGAAATGTGTGTCTTATTTTGCTGTGGGGTCTCTGTGGGGATTTTTTTGCATTTTCATTTCCATGTTAAAAAATGTACTAATTATCAATTCTTAAGAGGAAAAAATTAAAATTCATCTAGATAATTTAAATATTTATATATGTGTGCTTTATGCAATTTAAACAGATTAATCACTAAATCAAGCCAAGTATTCTAAAGAAACATTGACTAGCCATAATTTAGTTTATATTTTATATATATTTGTAATTGCCATGTTTTGTTTTCATTCTCATGAGGATAGAATTTTAAAGCTGGCTAGGCCAAGTACGTATTTAGGTTGTCACCTATTAATAAAGAAAAATTTACACTAACTTCACAGTGTATGCCATTTTGTTCTGTGAAAGGTGACATGAGTGAATCCATATTAAAACAGAACCAGAGTAGACATTTCAGAGAAGCTGCCCTGCAGATCTTCCAGACAGGACCAAACTGCCAACATTCCATCAAGTCAGTAAGAACAAGAATATTCTGTTTGCAAGGACTGAGGAAATTAGTCATTGCTGATCACTGAATTGTTAGCCAGTCAATGAAGCCCACAACTAGCCTTTTGCCTAATGACCGAATCTCCAGCCTATCTCTGTAGTGCGTATTTAACCTTACCTCATCCAGCACCAATGAGCTCTCAAGACAACTGCCCATAGTTTCCTCCCTTTTCCCCACACAAACCTTGAGCTGCTCTCTTGCAGGGAGGAGGACCCTATCTGAGCTGCTGCCTGAAACTGTACTTCCCAAATTACAATTCTTTTGATCCCAAGTAAATGTCTTTTGTTCATTTATCACCACCTACATTTTGGGGTTGACTGTTCTTTGTTAGGAGACTCTAATTCCTACCCTACTCGTATTGAGAGTTCTATTTTTTTAATTATTTGCTTTAGCAAAGTCTCTAAAATGGATATATGTACCTATAATAGTATTATGGATCAACACATGATTTTTATAGCCAGCAATATAATTTTAAAAGCAATTTATTTCTGTTAATATTAATAATAACTAATACAGTAATCATAAATACTTCTTACCAAATATTTTTAAAAATAGTCAAGCACATAAAGAGTTATATATATATATATATGAGGAAGTATCATATTTGGGAAAGCTCCAGCAATTTAAATAAATAGAAACAAATTGATTTAATTAATAATTAAACACAAATCCATACTTGTAGAATTCTTTTTATTTGGAAATTAAAAATAACATTTATTTTAATTTTTTAAATATATTTTGACTATGTTGTTATAGTTGTCCCATTTTTTCTCCCCTTTATTCCCCTCTGCCCTGCACACCCCCTTCCACCATCATTTTCCCTGTCCCTTAGTTCATGTCCATGGGTCATACATATAAGTTCTTTGGCTTCTCCATTTCCCATACTATTTTTAACCTCCCCCTGTCTATTTTGTACCTTAAAATAAGAAAACAATAAATATTTGCTTATAAAAGGATGCCATTTAAGTATTTTCACAGATTTTAATTTGCAACAAGTCATAAGAGATTTGTAGCCTTAAAAATTCATCAAAAATTAATATAAACAAAATTCTATTTCCAATACATCCCATATAATGATGAGTACTATAGGTTTTTTTTTTAAGGATGATCTACACATGGGGGGTGCTGGTTTTCCACTACTACTAAAATGTATTGAAATATGTAGATTTGTAAACACTAAATTATCCATTTATTTCCTGACTCTAAGCTTGCAGCATGTGATTAACTACATAAAATCCTGGCTTGTGTGCCACGACAGAATTTGGTAACAAGGGGTATCTCATTGACTATTTTTTAGGTGTTTATAAAGATTTAAATTTGCAGGACTTCCGCCAAGATGGAGGCATAGGTGGAGACACTGTGCCTTCTCCCACAACCAAGTTTGAATACAACAAAGGTTTGGAGAACAAAGACACAGCCAAAGAACAGAAAACTGAATTATACGGAAGTCCGACAACCACTAACTATTCAACCGGGATGGTAAGAGGGGTGGAGCCAGCAGCAGAGCAGGGTAGGGCAGAAAAGATCCCCAGACCTAGGCGCGCAAGTAGCCTGGACCCAGGGTGTGGGGCAGACTGACCGCGGTCGCACATTCGCTCACAGTTAGACGGACCACGCAGGCCCCAGGGGGCGAACTCAGTAGAGGGCTAATGGCGGTGGCGCACTCGCATGCAATGGGATGAAATGCATGGGCCCAGGTGACGGTGGCAGCTGTGGCACCGGCCACCTGTCGCGGCAGTGGTGGGAGGCAGCAGACGGGACACCATTGTTCCTCTTTGACCCCTCCCCCACATACAGAGTCACAACCCAGTGACTCAGTTGCCCTGCTCTGGTGAACACCTTGGGCTCTGATCCTGCTATGGAACAGGCACGAACAACCCGAAAGATGGTGCAAGAAGAACTCAAAGTCCCAGAGCCAATAACTCTAAGCGACTGAGAAATTGCCAGCCTCTCAGAAGCACAGTTCAAGACACTGTTTATCAGGATGCTCACAGAACAGGTTGATTATAGTCACAAATTAGAGGAACATCTGAAGACTAAACTAATTGAAATGAAGGGAGATGCACAGGAAACCAATAGTGATGGAAAGGAAACTGGGACTCAAATCAATGGAATGGACCAGAAGGAAGAATGAAACATCCAACCAGAAAGGAATGAAGAAATGAGAATTCAAAAAAATGAGGAGAGGCTTAGGAACCTCCAGGACATCTTTAAACGTTCCAACATCCGAATTATAGGGGTACCAGAAGGGGGAAAGAAACAGCCACGAGTGGAAAACTTATTTGAACAAATAATAAAGGAGAACTTCCCCAGTCTGGCAAAGGAAATAGACTTCCAGGAAATCCAGGAAGCTCAGAGAGTCCCAAAGAAGTTGGACCCAAGAAGGAACACACCAAGGCACATCATAATTACATTAGCCAAGACTAAAATGAAGGAGAGAATCCTAGAAGCAGCAAGAGATAAGGGGACAGTCACCTACAAAGGAGTACCCATCAGACTGTCAGCGGATTTCTCAAAAGAGACCTTACAGGCAAGAAGGGGCTGGAAAGAAGTATTCCAAGTCATGAAATCCAAAGACCTACAGCCAAGATTGCTTTATCCAGCAAAACTTTCATTTAGAATGGAAGGACAGATAAAGTGCTTCTCAGATAAGGTCAAGTTCAAGGAGTTCATCATCACCAAGCCCTTATTATATGAAATGCTAAAGGGACTTATATAAGAAAAAGAAGATGAAAAATATGAACAGTGAAAGGACAGCAAACACACAGTTATTAACAACCACACCTAAAACAAAAGCAAACCAAGAGGACAGCTAGATCAGGAGTGGAACCATAGAAATGAAGAACACATGGAGGGTTAGAAATAGGGGGGGTGGGAGGAGGAGAAGGCGGGAGAAGGCACAGAAAATAGCATAGATGGTAGGTAGAAAATAGATAGGGGGGAGGGCAAGAATAGTGGGGGAAATATAGAATCTAAAGAACTTGAGACACGTGGTTATAAACTAAGGGGGGGGGAGAATGGTGGGGGAGGGAGTTTGTGGGTGGAGGGGAATGAAGGGGGGGAATAGAACAACTGTAATGGTATAATCAATAAAATATATATATAAAAAGATTTAAATTTGCTCTTGCTAGGAAGATTTTATTCAGTAACGGTTCTATCTCCCTCTGAGTCAGATGACCAAGCCTGGTGCCTATGAGTCAGAGATGTATTGAGAAACCCTAGGCTACATATCACTGTATTAATTTTTGAAGGGAAGAATAGTAAAAAATACCATCTTTTCTCTCAAGAATTTTCAGACAAGAAGATACAATAGTCACCATCAATATTTAAACATATAATTGTATATTACTTAAAAAAATTACAAAGCACCAGTGAGGACCAGTATGATGGTTAAGTTCGTGTCAATTTGACCAGGCCATGAACGCCCAGACAATTGGTGAAATATTACTCTGGGTGTGTATGCAAGGATTTCTCTGAATGAGATTAACGTTTGAATCAGTAGAACAGGTAGAGCAGATTGCTCTCCCTAAAGTGAGTAGGCCACATTCAATCAATAGAAGACCTGAATGAAACCAGAAGGCTGAGTAAGAGGAAACTTCAGCCTGACTGCTCTGAGCTGGTCTTTCCCCACCTTCATTCTTAGTAAAGCTAAAACATCAGCTTTACTTGGGCTTTAAGCCAGGCTACTTCCAAACTGAAACGAACACCCTCAGCTCTTCTATTAGGTCTTCAGACTCAGACTTTAACACATATCTCCTCTTCAGAGTCTCCAGCTTAGCAACGGCAGATCTTGGAACTCGTCAGCCTCCATTCTTACAAGTCACTTTTTTAAATTGATTGGTCCTGTTGGTTGTGTTTCTCTGAGGAATCCTAACTAATACCAGAGGTTAGCCACTGGAACTGTGCAGGATGACGAAACACTTTTCCTGAGAGTGACTCAGAATGTTTATTCTTATCTTCTTCTCCTTTACCATTTCTTTATCTCTTCTCTCCACATTTTCCAGCATCAGGAAACCCTTTATTGTTAAAGTATAAAAAGATGAGATTTTTTTTAACAGAAATACAAGACAAACTTGCACCAAATAAATCATGAGTTCAGGGTAAAACTTTGAAAGTAAAGTTTGAAAAATAATGACTATTACAGTTGGATGAAGATACTGGCACAGAGTCCAATAGTAGTAGTTTGAGATCTATTGTAGAATAAAAACATCTAGGGACCAAAAGTACCACCCCTAATGTTTCTCTTTAGTATGAGGATTATTTTAATTGATTATTTTTAAGGACCAGAAGACTCAGGAAGTTTTCCTTTCCCACTCTCACCGGACTACTGTAGAGAATTTAGAGGGCTGGACCAGGGAGAGAACTGTCACTAGAGATAACTACCACGAATCCGGGCTAGGCATGACAAACTGGAGTAAACTGAGGAAGACCTGTTTGTTCAAGCTCCTCTCTGTGTCCCGTTGCCTCTGCATGGCAGGACAAACATTTGTTTACCATATATTTAATTTTTATCTTTCTATAAATTGTTTTCCTGGTCTTTGACATCTAATCCCACACTCCTTTCTCCTTAGCTCAGAAAAGCCTTTAAACCTGATTGCCCAACTGCCTATGGGTTTCATATTTTCACAGAGCTTGCAAAATATGAATTTGATTTTTGCCTGTTAATCTGTCTTATGTCCATTTAATTCTTACAAGAACATGGAAGTGTAGAGTATAATCTTTTTCCTTCCCAAATCCTTAAATGCTAATCTAAGAGATTTGCAATACAGATCACAATAAAAAACTTCAACATAAGCATTAATGGACTAGTAATTATAACAAGAGCTAATGTTTGAATGTATGGTATACACTAAACAGTCTTCTATGCACTTCTTTGCTTAACTCATTTAATCCTCTTATTAGTTATATTAAACTTTTTCCCATTATTTTCTAAATATTATAGATGAGGAAACATAGGCACAAAATAGTCAAGTAATTTTCACAGGGTCATACAATTAGTCAGTAGTAAAGCTAGGATTCAAATAAAGAATGAGACAATAAATTCAGAAAAAATTATTCAGAGTCTATGAAATGAGAATTGTAGCACCAGCCAATAGCTGGATCTCACCATGTGAGGTCTGAGCAGAGGAACCAATTGATTAGCACTTAGACTCTTGACCCATGGAAACTATAAGGAATTTGTCTTATTTTAGGTCACTAAATGTGTGATAATTTGTTACAGCAGCAGAAAACTTATAAACCCACTTTTATGCCAAATAAAAGTTGATTTAAAGTTTTCAATTTATGGCTTTGTTGTTTTTTTTCATTATGTATTGGATTTATTAAAGTTCAATGTATTTTTTATTAAACACTGGTTTAAAAAATTACACAGTTTTCAGGTGCACAATTCCACAACACATTATCTGCATACCGCAAGTCAGGTCTCTTTCCTTACCATTTATCCCTATTACTCTCCTCCACCCACCCTCTTCCACCCTGCTTCCAGCAATCAGCACACTGTTGTTTTGTCCATGAGTTTTTCTTTTTTCCTTCTAGCTCATTCATTCAACACACCACCATGCCCCCCAGCTCTTCCCCCTGACAGCTGTCAGCTTGCCCTCTATTTTGCTTGTTGGTTCATTGTGTTCATTATATTCCACATATAACTGAAATCATTTGATGACTTGGATTTTCTGTCTTTATTGTTTAAATTGCAATTGTTTTAATATTTATGGGAGATAGGACATTCGGTTTCGATACAAAATAAACTAAAAATCATGTCTGGCTTATTAGTACGAACACCAGAATTCTCTGAAGCATCCCAATGGTCAGAATCAACCGTGACAGCTGCCTGATGCAGGTTACTTCCAGCTTGACTCAGTGCCAGGTCTGGGGTCTTGGGTCCTGGGTTGGCAAAGGTTTGCTTTTAGTTTGAAAGAGGAAACCAAAGAACACTTTGGCAGGTCAGTGTGATAGGGCTACTTAAAGGAAACATTAAAGGACTAAGTGTTCCCTAATGGCAGGATCATGTTACCTGATCATCACTCTCTAGCAGTTACCTCCTGCTTAAACAGGTTGGGTAACTGAGTCCCAGAAATACATTGTCATGCAGGAGGGAAATCAGAAAAATATTCAATATTTAAGAATCTGGATATGAAGTAAGATTAAAAGTGCTAAGTATAGACAGATTGGTCAACTACAGTTAAGAAATGGGGTTAAAGGGACACTATAAATACCTGAAGTTTATCAAACAGCAAATTTAAGAGGTAATTGGGAAGAAGACTGCAGCTTGACTTTTTATTAAATCATAGCACAATGAAGCATTGGATAAATTTGTCAGGTGAGAGAAACTGATATAAGAAACAACCTTCAAATCTCAGTTTATCCTCTGTGGCTCATGTCAAAGTCCCCTCTGGGTTGAAGGGAAGGTCGATAAGAACCCTGCTACATGGAGTCTTTCAACAACTTAGGCTTCGACCACAGAACTCATCCACCATCTTCTGGGGCAGGAGTCAGAACACTAAGGTTCACGGACTAGGTTTGGACCCAAACCTCTTTTTGTTTTTGTATGGCATGCGAGAAAAGAGTGGGTTTTGAATATTTAAACATCTATTTATATATATTTAGATATATCTATTTCTTGGAGTACAAGATGGACTTTCCTCCCCCCAAATTTTGGAGGAAAGGGGAGGTGCATTTTACAGTCCGAATGTAGCTTATCTGGCTCGCTGTGGGGGTCGGCGGGCAGCAGTCTATGTTATTTATGTTATTAAATGTCTTACCACATTTTTCCTTCAAAAATTTTTTCCTATATTCCTCCTCTAAAACCTAGGTGCATCTTATGGTCCAGTGTGTCTTATAGTCCAAAAAATTCAGTAATATGTATTTTATGTAAATATATATATATATATATTGATTATATATATATGACCAGAAAAGGATCTAGTAGCTAGATTTTTCAGAAAAAGAAATAAAGCAACAACAGCCTGGTAACCTCAACTACATTCTCTGTACCTGGCCAGCAGTTAAGGAATATAGGAGATCATAGAAGATTGTGCAAGACATTTTAGATGCTAGATCTGGAAGTTACTCACATACTAATGGCTGTAATTATTTAAAGAGGCCCCACCTCTGTGCAAATCAGAGTTGCAAGTACCATCAAGCTGGCAAAGAAACAGAAGTTACAGAATTATTATTGATTTTTTTCTGACAAGAATAGAGTTTTTAATAACTTGTCATAATCCAAATTACTGGTTAACAAAACCTAAAATAGGAACATTTGAGTACCTATATGAACATAACTAAATATTTGTGACAAAAAAATAGCAAGAAGCCCAAAGCTGTCAACATTACAAAGTAGATGTCAGGCAATTGTCCTTATGTAACCAGACTAGTGGGGTCCCACTGCCTGACGCCCATAGGCAACAACTCTGAAGACAGAGTCTGGTGGAAAGGAAAATGTAACTTTTATTTACTTATAGATACACGCAGGTTTCTTGCTGCCCACCCCCACTGCCAGAGGTGCAATCAGGCTGCTCATGGGTGGCTGCACAGCAGTTTCCCTGTACTTTGCATGCCGGGGAGGGGCGTGGGGCTTGTCTCCTGGCTTCCCCACCACCCAGGACCTGCCTCCTGGGACCTGCTGGCCTAAATCTCTGCCCTCCCTGCTGCCACCCCCTTCTGCTGGCCTTGTTCCCAGTTCCTGCAGTGCTCCAAGTCAGGCCTGAAGCATTCAAGGAAGGGCACGGGGCTTGTCGGCTCAGAGCCTCCTTGAGTTCATGGACCAACCCTCCCTAAGCCTGCCCACCTGGAGTTCCCCCTCTCTGCTGTTATTGGAGCTTGCTGCACTCCAGGCCCACCCCAGAGCACTGAGGGAGGGTCCCCAGGAATATTCCCAGGCCCCCTTGTTCCCAAGGTCTGGTGCGAGGAACACCAGCCCCCTGTGGGTTGAGAAGGAGGGGAGAATCCAAGAGCACAGAAGTCCCACGTGCTCGCCTTTTAAAGGCTTCCCCCAAATCCCACCACTGCAGAAACAGATGGGAGGATGTGTCTCTCCCATCCAATCACCTTCCTAGGTTTTGGCGCTGACCTTGAGCATCTCTTTTTTCCTGTCATGGCCTGGGGTCCCAATTTCTGGGCCGACGCATGCATAGCCATCTTTGGCACCTCTCCACCCTTCCCCATTCCAGAGGAGAGTTCACCCATTACAGTTCCAGGTATCTTATTCTTAAATACAAATATAATCCAATCATAACTTAGCCTAACTCATGAACACAAATCAAGTTCATTATTACCTTTTCAGACACCATGCAAAAATTGGAATTAAGGTTTTCCAAAATGCGTTGAATAAAATCATTTAGATTTTTCTTGTTCAGGTAACTCTCATAGCTATTGTCTAAGCATTATATTTTTAACTCACAATCTTATAACATAATTATGTTTAGTTTTAAATAAAAAACTGAGAAATAAGCAGAGTTTTGTAAATGTTGAGCATAAGTCTAAATATACAGAAAAAGGGTAATAATATATGTGTCGCTGTAGTGTGATTCTCATGCTAATGACACGTTACTCTTCTTTGCACTTTGATGGAAACCTTTAGTCTTGCTTGCTGGAAAATAATCTCCACCCTTACCTTGCAAAGATGGTCTTCTCCCTCTACTGTCATTATTGTTTCCTTTCTTTTACACACAGTGAATCATGGACGACAGAAGACTACTGGCCTTCTGTACTCAGAGCCTGTATATTAATTAAAGAAAACTATCTGTCTGCAACTGCTTCAACATCATTCTTAAAACAAGAGAAATAGTCGATGACACAGATTTCATCAATTATTCATCTTCTAGCCACGTCTATTACAACTTACATTTCTTAGACTTGTGAAATGGCAGAAGTAGAAAGAGGGTACCTGTTCATTTCTTCTCCGAAGCCCTTTCCAATGAAATGCATTCAGAAAGTGCTCTGAGCCGATCTTCTGCTTCATTGGTGGTGGAAGTGACTTTATTCATCCCTTTCATTCTTCAATCTTTTCCATAACATGATATTAGTAAAATATCATCTTAGATGTTAAAATATTTCCTACAACAATCACCTCTATTTCTAACCCTCCTTTCCCTTTAGAGTTGTTTCCTTTATCTGTTGTCAGAGAATCCCAACCTTTCGCCCCAGAGCAGTTCCTGGGACTTCCCGGTTCCGGCTTGCTGCGTCCCAGGAGTTTATCGTTAGTCTGCTTCCTGATCCTCGCAGGTGGATTAAACACATGCTCTATCTCTCCTAGACAAGCTGCATCAGTATATAGCCTCTGCTACTGGCATCTAGTAAAAGCAATGAAGTCGAACACCCGGGGAAAAGCATCTTGTCAGGATTTGTACCTATTAAACCTGTCAGTGTGGATCTTTCCATAGTCTCAGCAATGACTGTGGAAACACTCATTATAGGTTTTCTTTGCTATGAAAGAAACAAAACGAGATTCAGAATGATAAAGCCCTCAACTTTCCGTTCTAAATCTTGCAAAGGGGAGACTCTCCTTTGACTACGATCTTTTCCCGTGATTTCAATTTGCCACCTCGCAAGGGTGCATTGTGACTCCTTAGAAGGCGTGTGCTTTCCCATGCTGTTCGGTGAATAGATTCTCAATTAGCAGCCTTTGTGTGTGTGTAGGGATGCCACACCATGCACTACTGACAAATGTGTTACAGGTCACATTCTTAGGGACAATTTAGAGAAAGACATATGGAAGAATACGATCAGTCATTAAATCAAAGAAAAGAAGGACTGTAGAGATTTTCTTTGGTACAATGCTAGCTTAGCTCTGTCTAAAACTGAGAGATGCAAGTATTCTCTGAAATCTGGGCTACTGAATTTTAAAGCTTTGCTTGTGTTGTTCAAACCTATAACACTTGTAATGGCTTTTTAATTAAATTTTTTAAGTTATGGAAATCTAAGATTGCATCTCATAAATATTTTCACAAACTCAGTTCAGACAACTAGAAGCCTACTCCTGATATCTGATTCTGTCTACTATTAAACTAGATAGATAGATGATAGATAGATAGAAATTCACTACTTTAAACTTAATGGGGGCATCATTTTAGTTCTAGGAGCACTAAATCTTCTTATACCCCCAAAATATCTCAATGTTCTACTTTTCTTTTAAGAAATGTGGTAAGTAATGAGCTGACCAAAACTGATTTAGCAGATCGCGTCTTGGCAACTTTGCAAGCCCTTCCATTGACAGCATAGAATCTCCAGGTCATGGAGAATGTGTTCTATGTGAAAGGGTTAATTAAAGTACAAGGCTGGAAAGCATAACTATATTAAAAGTATAAATGGTGTTATTCTGACTTCTGTGTAAAAGACAGATTTTTGATAGTGACTTTTGTGAGTGGGATAACCTTTTAGATAAATTATAAACTTTACAGATAAATTATCTTTAAAAAACAAAGTGCTTGGAATCTTAAGTGACACCCCAAAAGGGGCCGTATGGAGATCTCAAGAGAAGCAAAAACCTGAAAAACAACAACAAAAACAATGAGAAGGGGAAAAGTGTGGAAATTAAATCATAACAAAAGTATGCACCATGATAAAAACCTGTTAGAAAGTTTCCAGAAGTACACCAAGACAGTACCAATGGTAGAAAAGATATCAGAACCCAGAATTTCTTGGTTCCCTTATATAGGGGATGGGGAAAGGATCACTAATAAGCTACAACTGAAAAGATGAAAGAAATAAAAATAATGGAGAATGAAAAAAAGATGGAAAGTACATGAAACAGAAAAAGACATTACAGAGTATGAAGAAGGGAAAAGGAAGAAAAATGTGTTCTTATTTATTAGGTTTCTTTCTTAAAAAGTCACAGAGAATGAGGTTTGTGAAAAAGGAAGAGAAAAAGGGGACAACACAAACTCTAGCTGGAGGGAGAAAGAACAGAAACTCCTACATAAGCAGAATTGTCAGGCTCATTTTCACAAGTATTAGCACAGCTTTCCAGGAAAAAAAAACAATGTATAGAGTCATAAATATTTAATTTTAATGAATCTGAAGTTGTCACAAAAATAATTAAACTACCTAGGAGCTTAATGAAAGATTCAAATTAGAATACAACAAAAATCAAACAAAAATTATCACTGAAAATCACACAATATTGATGAGATTCAACTTTGTAGGTCAAAACAAACACTCGTTTCTCTTTTATAATGTGACAGTCCACACAGGAGTGTTCTGAACTAGTTTAGGCAAAATGGGATAAATGAACAGTTAAATGGTTAAATTAGCCCACACATTTGGGTCTTGGATTAGGTAACAGAATTATAAAATGGAGCTATGAGAAAGGAAGGTTAAATTATCTACTTCATAGGTAAGTTTGCACTGAATTAAGGGAGAAAATAATAGTTACACATTTTTTACAAACATTTCTCCATATGAGGCCTAGGCCATCATTTTAATGGGATGCTTAATTGGAGTCTATGATTCCAGAAGTATATATTAAAAATAGTAGTTACTAGTTACAGTATTTATTTATTAAGTGTTAATAATGTTCCAGACATTCAGCAGCATTAAAAATACTGTTTAATTCACACACATAGACACACATCCACTATGAGTTATCATATGTAGTAACATTATTAAAATTTTTTAAAAAACACAAACTGAGAAAAGGTAAAATAATTTCTCTAAGAGCCAAGTAGTAGAGTTGAGAGTCCAAATGAAGTCTGAGTCCAAAACCAATGTTTTTAATATACTTATTTAGACCAGCTCCTGATTCTTCCTCTAACATTATAAATCAGTATGTTAAAAACACCCATTGGTAAATGAGTGGATCAAAACACTGTGATACATTTACACAATGGAATACTATGCAGCAGAAAGTAAGAAGGAGATTCTACCTTTTGTGACAGCATGGATGGAACTAGAGAACATTATGCTAAGTGAAACAAGCCAGGCGGTAAAAAAGAAATACCATATGATCTCACCTATAAGTGGAACCTAATCAATAAAACAAACAAGCAAGCAAAATACAACCAGAGACACTGAAATAAAGAACACTCTGACAGTAACCAGAGAGGAGGAGGGAGGGGGATAATAGGGGATAATGGGGGCCCATCAAGGTACATGTAAGAAGGACACAAGGACAAAGCCAAAGGGGGTGGGCTCAAGGGTAGGAAGCAAGAATGGCTGGGGTGGGGGGGAAATGGTGGGGGGAAATGGATATAATTGTACTTGAACAATTAAAAAATGAAAGAAAAAATTAAAGAACACATTGTTCAAAAAAGTTTAAGAAAAAAAGAATATAGCTATTCAAATTCCCCAGAACATTCCTTAATAAAACTGAGCAGGCAAATTATGTCCAGTTTCTTTTGTATAAGAAAAAAGAATTAAATAATTTTCTTCATTTATATCCTTCACAGAGGATATCTTTGGAATTAAAAAAAAGGAACTAAGAGAACTTTCAAGAACAGATGTGAAAAAAAAAGAAGATAGATTTCATGTTGTAATGAGAAAAGATGAGATGCACAATGCAAAGTAGCTGGAGATAAACAAGAGGTACGGCAGGAAAACATCGGGAGGAAGACAGTTCTTACAGAATGAGATGGAGTATGTTTATTTTTGAGCAGAGTTTTGTATGAAGTCTGAACATGAGAGGAAAAAAGGGGGAATAGAGAAGGAAGAAATGAATACAAAAGGAAGGTAAGACAAAAGAAAATGAAATGAAAGTCAATTATTGATCAAAACCAAGATTTTTATAACAGGATAAGAAATGTAAATTAGAAACCCTAAAACAGAAAATAGCAACATTTGGACAGCTGAAGGTAAGAAAGAAAGAAAAGAAAGAAAAGAAAAGAAAAGAAAGAAAAGTCTGAAAAAAAAAACCCTACATATAGTCGTACAGCTATGGATCAACAACTGCTTGAAGCAGGAACAGGTAACCCAAGCAGTGTAACCAGAAGGGAGGCACAAAAATACAAATCATGGTTCCTCAGGAAAGAAGATGAAATATCAGCAAAGGGAAAATTCATATGAAAAAATAAAATATTATGAAAGAATGATCTAGTTTTGGAGTTCTTCATAGTAGTTAATAAAGGGAAATGCAAGCCTAAATATAGAAAAATGGTGGTTTACAACTACTAAATTGATCCCATAATGTCAATCTATTAGAAAGGATATGGTCATACAATTACATAGAAATTAGTATGCCTTCCCAATCTGTATCTTATCTCAAATTAATGTTGAAGTGAACATTTTGTAGAATTGATCATTTTTGTGCACCTTTATAAGACATATGAATTGGGAGGTGATTCAAAATAGAAGTACAAAAAATGACTAGACTGAAATTGACCTATGGATAATTATATTTAATATTTTAAATAAGTTAATAATGTTTATGTTCATCTATTTATTTATTTGACATGCTTTCCAAAACAACCTGTACTCATTGTTAAAATTAAATATTATTTTAATTGAATTTATTGGGGTGACATGGCCTAATAAAACTATATAATTTTCAGGGGTACAATTCTATAACATATCATCTGTACATTGTACCTTGTGTTCACCATTACGGCAACAATGAAAGCCCACAGATATAACACAGTATTTATTCTCCAGACAATCCGTGCAAGTATATGTGTGTAGCCTTGCACACTACCTTTAATAGTTTGTCTATGTGGTGAGAATGGACTCCTGGATCATCACTTAAGTTTGGTGAACTAAATTCCTCTAGATCAATTTGTGTAAAATTCATTCACTAATAGCCATTCATCATAAGACCAATTTGCTACACGATGGATTTGACAAATTATTAACTCCCTCAAAATGTGTGCCTACCCTCTAGTTATGAAGCTGATAGCAATCCCCATTTCACCAAGGCCCCTCAATTTTCAGTGGCAGTTTAGATATTACAATCTCTTTTAGACTTTAAATTATAGATATAAATACATAATTTATGTCTAAGAATGTTAAAGCTATGGAGCAGATCTCTTACAAAGCATTTTCAATCAAGTCTACAATGAGTAAATGTAAAGACATTACCTAGGGAATTTTGTATATTTATGTTTACTTCAGATAACATTTTAAAATGGTTCACAACTCAAAGCAAAATAAAGAATAGTTTATATATTTTGATATATATACATATATCAGATGCTCAGATTATTTGTGACATAGGAAACTAAGGTTGTACATGTGGTGCTTTCTTCTACTAGAACTGTTTAATTCATATATATTTCCAAAAAATAAGAGTAATTGAGGGGACTTCCACCAAGATGGAGGCATAGGTGGAAACACTGTGCTTTCTCCCACAACCAAGTTTGAATACAACAAAGGTTTGGAGAAACAAAGACACAACCAAAGGACAGAAAATTGAATTATACAGAAGTCCGACTACATCTAACGGTTCAACGGGGATGGTAAGAGGGGCGGAGCCAGCAGCGAGCAGGGTCGGGCAGGACAGATCCCCCGACCCAGGTGCGCAGGCAGACGGGAACCAGCTGGGGTGCGGGGCAGACCGCAGGCGCACATTTGCGCACAGTGAGACAGACCACGCAGGCCCCAGGGGGCGAGGGCTGACGGAGGTGGCACACTCGCGTGCAGTGGGACAAAACGCGTGGGCCCGGTGACGGCAGCAACTGCGGCCTGGTGAGGGCCGTGGCGGCAGGCTGCAGACAGGACGCCATAGTCCCTCTTTGACCCTGCCCCCACATACAGCGTCACAACCCAGTGACTTAGTTGCCCTGTTCTAGTGAACACTTTAGGGCTCTGATCCTGCTATGGAACAGGCACGAACAACGCGAAAGATGGTGCAAGAAGAACTCAAAGTCCCAGAGCCAATAACTCTAAGCAACTGAGAAATTGCCAGCCTCTCAGAAGCACAATTCAGGACACTATTTATCAGGATGCTCACAGAACTGGTAGATTATAGTCACAAATTAGAGGAACAAAGTCACAAATTAGAGGAACATATGAAGGCTAAACTAATTGAAATGAAGGGAGATGCACAGGAAACCAATAGTGATGGAAAGGAAACGGGGACAAAAATCAATGGAATGGACCAGAAGGAAGAGCAAAACATCCAACCAGAAAGGAATGAAGAAATGAGAATTCAAAAAAATGAGGAGAGGCTTAGGAACCTCCAGGACATCTTTAAACGTTCCAACATCCGAATTATAGGGGTACCAGAAGGGGGAAAGAAACAGCCACAAGTGGAAAACTTATTTGAACAAATAATAAAGGAGAACTTCCCCAGTCTGGCAAAAGAAATAGANGACAGTGGGAGGGGGAGAAGAGGGGAGAAGGCACAGAAAATAGCATAGATGGTAGGTAGAAAATAGATAGGGGGGAGGGCAAGAATAGTGGGGGAAATATAGAATCCAAAGAACTTGAGACATGTGGTTATAAACTAAGGGGGGGAGAATGGTGGGGGAGGGAGTGTGTGGGTGGAGGGGAATGAAGGGGGGGAATAGAACAACTGTAATGGGATGATCAATAAAATATATTTAAAAAAAGAGTAATTGAGCTACATCAATCAATAGCTGTTTTAAGCAACAGAGGGCTGCACAGAGGGAAGAAACAAAGATTATACATTTCAGTCTCTGAGTGCCCTTTAAATGCTTAGTGTTTCATGTGCAAAGGTGTAGCTTTTCCTTTAATTGCAATTTAGACTGACATGGATGTGTGAAAATAGACACTCAGGTGAAACTTCTTCGTGGTCCTCTAAAAAACAGCTGGTCTTTCTGTATATGTTTGTGGTTATGTACACAATTAAGTGTGTGTAAATGAGCCACAGTTTTTACACACTATTTTTGTTACCATTATTTTTTGTTCAATGGTATTAACAAATTACAAATATAAATTCAATGCATTAGACTACACACTTAGGAACTACTTTTAGAAAAATATGAACAAACTGAGTATAAATATTAAAAAGCTTATAAACTGAAAAGTAACTATTAATAGATTGGAAGATAGAGCAGAAATAAAATAAATAAATATATAATGATTTGTTGTTTTTCGCAGCTTTGGCTACTTAATCAATACACTCTACGATATTTTTAATTGAATTTTTTTCATTACCATTTATTTTCCCTATATTCTCTTCTATCTCCACTCCTATAATATTTTTTAAATTATAAAGGTATCTACTAACAAAACAAAAATCATGGAGGTTCCATAAGAATTAAAAATGGAGATATGATTCACAATCCCGCTTCTGGGTGCTTTTCCAAAGGAAACAAAATTATTGTCCAAAAAAGATATCCGTACTCTAGTGTTTCTTGCAGTAGTATTTACAACAGCCAAGACATGGAAAATCCTCTGTGTCCATTGATGCATAAAAACCTGAAGAAGTGTGATATATATACACAATGGAATATCGTTTAGCCATAAAAAATTCTATCAATTATAACAACATAGATAGACTTTGAGGGCATTATGTTGAATGAAAGAAGTTAGACATACTCCATATTTTGCTGTGTCTGACACACACTCTTTTGCTCAGACTTTTGAGGTAAAAATAAGGATCCATGTTATACATGGGCTGTACTAATTCTGTATCTATATAAATGTTTTTAATTCTTTTATTTATATTTATGCAATAAAAGTATAACTCTAGAAAGCATTAATGACAGCCATATGCAAAATAATATCCTAGAAAATGACAATCAGTTTTGATTCTAAATATAAATAAATAAAAAATTGCATTAAAGAATTAAAATGAAAGATATCTTTCCTAAAATTTTGGGCCAAAAATGTGGATTCACACTACACACTATAGCACATTATACATGGCAAAATATGGTAAATAGACAAATATTGTATGACCTCACTTATGTATAAAATCTAAAAAAAGGAGAAAGAATTCATAGGCACAGAAAAAAAAGAGTGATAGTTACCACAGGTAGAAGGTGTACAGAATGGGTGATGGTGGTCAAAAGTCACAAACCCCCAGTCATGAGATAAGTAGGTCTTGGGATGAAAAAGGCAGCATTGTGATAACAATATCACAAATAACAATACTGTATTTTGTATTATAAAGTTGCTAAGAGAGAATATATTAAAAGTTCTCATCACCAAAATAATCATTTGTAACTATGTGCAGTGATGGATGTTAACTAAATGTTTTGTGGTAATCATTTTGCTATATTTACATATATCAAATCATTAAATTGTACACCTAACACGAATACAATGTTGTATACCAATTATATCTCAATAAAAACTCAAATATCATAAACCTAGAAGTTATGGGAGACAAAAATATTCTAAATTCTTACCATTCATATTAAGAAGTAGAATATGTCTACAATCTATTAATCAAGTAACTTAAAGGTCGTATTTAAGATAATGGCAATCATCAGAAAACTACAGAGATTTCTTCTAACTAGCAGGGGTAAAAGAGGTCAAATGTAGTGTAAATATATTAATTTACTCAACAAGTATTTCTAGTTATTACCTAAAGTTAAGTCAAGCAAAAAAAGAAGGACATTTTTGTAGTTTAAAATTAGTAATTAGGAGTTCCAGCTTGTTTTAAAAATGTAGAAAATAGAACTAAGTGCTGCTTCCATTTAGCAACTAGAAAGAAGCAGGGCAATTTACAAAACCATGTCTTCTCTCAAATTTATTGGAGAGCTGAGACAACAGGATGAGCAATCTGTCTGAAATCTATAGAGAAGTAGAAACCATTAAGAAGAGGTATAGTTATGTGGTCTAGAATATCTGGGACAGAGCAAGAGACAAATACAAGACTACCATAAAAATGACTAAGAATATTTTAGTGCAGTTTATTAACAAATTTGTGAAAGTTTAATGGCAGCTAGCATTGAGTGTATAGAAGCTCCAGGGGCTGCAAAAACTGAGATAAAATCTAGATTTTCAAATTACCAGTCAGTGAGTTAAAAATATCTATGATTAGCCCTGGCTGGTGTGGCTCAGTGGATTGAGTACCAGCCTGTGAACCAAAGGATCACGGTTTGATTCCCGGTTAGGGCACATGTATGGGTCACAGACCAGGTCCCCAGTGGGAGATGTGCTTGAGGCAACCACATATTGAGGTTGCCTTTCCCCTCTCTCTAAAAATAAATAAATAAAATATTTAAACAGTAAAAATAAATAAAAATATTTATGATTAATATATTTAAGGCCCTAGTGGAGAAGATGAACAAAACACATCAAAACTGGAGAATTTCAGCAGAAAGATGGAAACTATAAGAAATAGTAAATGGAAATGCTGCAGAGAGAGAGAGAAACTTTTAAATGGGCTCACAAATAGACTCAGCATAGATGAAGAAAGAGTCAGTGAAGTTAAAATCATTCAGTAGAAATCACCCAAACTGAAACACACACAAAAAGGGCTTAAACTAAAAAGCAGAATATTCAAGGCACATGGGACACTTTCAAACAAACTCACATGCATGAAATTGGGATCCTGTAAGAGGAGAGATAGAATAAATATAGAAAGAGAAAAAGAACAGAAAAATTTCAAAAGTAATGAAAGATAATCATTACTTTTGATTATCTTTAAAAGATAACCAAAAAATTTCAAAAGTAATGAAAGATAATCATTACTTTTTATTATCTTTTTTTTGATTACCAAATCACATATCTAAGCACCTCCTATGCAAACACCTAGAAACCAAAGGTTAAGCCACGGCAAAACTGAAGGAATGAGAAGGAAGACACGACTGACCAACATTAGTCACCCAAGAGTGGACATTACTACAGACCTTCAGACACTTCATTTAATGAAAGAGTTCAGTTTTACAAAAAAGTATTTTGCTGATAACTATAACACCACAGATGAAATAAACATGTGTATATATGTAACCACAAATGGTTCTATACATTTAAAGATGCCAGATTTAAAGTTAAGAAACTTAAAACAGCAATGAAACTGTATGCCCATATGACTTCTCTGGCAAATTCTAACAGATATTTAAAGAAGAAATAGCACCGATTCCATACAAACTCTTCCCGATAAGTAAACAGGAAATACATCTCCACATGTGATGAGGCAAAAATTGCCCTGATATCAGCACCAAGTTATAGTAGTAATAACAACAGCAATAACAATAATAGTCCAAGAAAAACTGCACTCCAAAATCCTTATTGGAAAAACATTCCCAAATCCTCAATAAAATATTGAGGAGCAAATCTAATCAAGCAACATATAGAAAAAGGGAAATATATCATGATTTAGTAATGTTAATCCTAGGAATGCAGGACCAGTACAAAATTCTAAAATCCATCAATGTATTGCTCCAATTGCAGCAGATGAAGGAGTAAAATCCTATATTAAATTCAATACATGCAGAAAAGAGTTTACTCTTCAGTTATGTATATTTTGTTATTCATCGTGCCCACATTATATCAATATGTGAAAACAGCCAGTTCCAGAAATATGTATAGGTTTATATAGAGATCATCTATATAGATATGCTTGTACACATAAATGACCCTAACAGATTAAATGTGTGTGTACTTGTATATGCATAGAAAATATCTTGTCTATTAATAATGACAACACATTTGGAGTTAGGATCACATTTTGGAAGCCACATGAGAAGTAGGGTAGCTTGTACAATTTTCTTTATATACCTCTGTGCAGTTTGAAATGTTTTACAGCAGATTCATTACCTATATAATTAGTTTTAATATAAAAATCTATAATTACGACTGCCTGCTAAGTGACATATTCTAAATGAAGCAGTGCATTAATGAGGGGAAAGAAGAGAAAGTTCCTAAATAAAAATCCTGGACTTGGTCAAAGCTTGCTAGCAGATGTTTCCCCCGCAACTGCTGCTAGAGTGTTAACTGGGACCTGGAACAGGTGATTAGCTCACGCTTGTGAATGCTTTTGCCTGTGGAGAGAGTTATGGCTAAGAATTATAGCACGTTGTGGTATAGTGAGGATGAAGCTGGAAAATTAACCATTTATTTCAAGTTTCAAAACTTATTCTTTATTGCTTATATAAAGTCACATCTCATTTTCCACAGTGGGTGATTTTTTAAAAAAATGTACAAATGGTTTGTGTTATAAGTAGGGTGACACTGTGAATAACCTGATAAGAAAATGTTTAAAAGAACCAAAGGATGGGTAAGAGTGAAAAAAGACATTTGAACTAACTGCTGTTTCACAAGAGGCCAGCAATGCCGTGGGTCCCTTCAGAGCCAGAGTCAGGCTGGAAGGCCATCAAAGGAGACACCAAGTGCATCTAACAACGAGTTCTCATCATCCCAGTATTTTGAAGTGATTTTATTGTTTTAATGTTTTGAGTTCTCCATAACATTGTTTTTATGGAAAGTGTGCCCTGCATAAAAATGTTTGTAACAACTTATCTACTGGCTCCATTTTAAAAATAAGGGAACTGAGCCCTGGGTGCTGCCTCTCCCACATTGTATTGCCATTTTACTTGTAACACAAGCCATTCCACATATGTAGTCTTCAAATAGAAATAGTTCAAGAGGTTTTTAAACTCATCTATATATTACATTTATATTATATTTATTGTAATTACAATTAATTTTTTTAAAAGATTTTATTTATTTATTTATCTTTAGAGGGGAAAGAGAGAGGGAGAGAAACATCAGTGTATGGTTGCCTTTTGTGCGTTCCCTGCTGGGAGTTGGCCTGCAGGGAACTGGACTACAACCCAGGCATGTGCCCTGACTGGGAATCAAACCGCGATCCTCTGGTTCGCAGGCTCGTGCTCAATCCACTGAGCTACACCAGCCAGGGCTGAATTTTAAACTTTATGAATACTACTTAGGTTACAGTTCTTTTATTCATGCTGTTTTAATTGAAAAAATATATATATATTCATGCTATTAATAAAAATTCAAAGAATTAAAAATAAAATTTGTGTAAATTGTAAGATAACTTTTCTCCTCAAGCCCCCCTAACCCCTCCCAGAGATGTAATCCCTTATAACACTTTTATAAAGATAGCTCTAGAAAATGTTATATACATACATCTATATGTAAATATAGATATTTATGAATATGAACAGCCTTTTATAAATCCTCAATGGCTATATTCAATATTCTGTAACTTCCTTTTTTCTAATCATACATCTAAGAAATTGTTTCATAACATGATATTAATTTAAGAGCTACAGTGTATATATTGGTTGAATACACCATAGTTTGATCATAATTTTAGTTCATCAAATAATGTTTTTACACTTAGCTGGTCAAATTAAAGTCATTTAATAAATGTAGTTGGTTAAATGAAATTCATTTTGGGCAATTTTCTCTTAAAAACCATACTGTCAGTTTAAGTTGTCAATTGCTCCAGTAATTCCGCATAAGAAACCATCTCTAAACCCAAAGCCTTTAAAACAATAGTTCTTTAATAGGCCTTATGAACATGTAGTTTAGATAAGCTATGCTTCGGCTGGTGGCTGAATTGACTCAGCTCGTGGCTGAATTGACTCAGCTCTCTACAATCAGTTGCATTATAAGGAGGCTTCTTTGTTGATCTTGCCTGAGTCCTCCGACGCTTTTACGGGTATAGATGTCCTGGGGTAGCTGGACTTGGTTTCACCAAAGATCATCTTTGACTGGAACAACTGGGGTGACAGGAAAGTTTCAACTCTTCTCCACAAATCTCTCACACCTGTTCCCACATTAAACAGTCTTAGTTTTATGCAGGAGATGAGTATTGAATGATTTTGAGGACACCATTAGGCATTTGTTTTTATGTTTATAGCTACATTATCTTTTCCCCCAGAGTATTTCTCTTTGCTCACACTGGGCCCTCACTTGCATGCTAATGGTTTCACTTGAATGGGAGTGTGAACTCTTTGTCTACATGTGGAACAGATATTTCAACAGTCCGCATTCACTGGCAGGAATACGGGCAGAAAGTAGGTAGAGTGGATAGAATGCAACCACCAAATAAATGGGGCTTTACTCTGGAAAGGTAAAACAATTCAATCTCTTTGTTGTTCTGCCAAACTGTTTCCCTTACCTGGACATATATTTGTTTCTCCTTCTCTGTTGCATAGGTCCAGTTGATACCTCAGTCTCTTTGCTGCTCTCTTAGGACAAGCAACCTTTGTAATTTTCTCTCTATATATTTATCAATTCACTCAAAAATAGTTCTCATACTTTTTCGTTGGGTAAGAGTTGGTGTTTCACTGACAGAAAATGAAATAGAGCTGTCCTAAAAGGCAAGTTATTTTATTTTTTTAAAGGATTTTATTCATTTATTTTCAGAGAGGGGAGGGAGGAAGAGAAATACGGATGTGTGGCTGCTTCTCCCACACCCCCAACCAGGGACTTAGCTGGCAACCCAGGCATGTGCCCTCGGACAGATTCAAACCCTCAAATGTTCAGTTTGCAGGCCAGTGCCCAGTCCACTGAGTCATACCAGCCAAGACAAAAGAGTGACTTTTGTAACAGTTGTTTCCAAATCACTGGGGTTTGATCAGTACCTTAACAGCTTCCCTAACTTTTGTCCCCACGTCCAAGTTAGGACCAACCAGAGAAAGTCAAATATCTACCCTTCACCAAAAATTTCTCTAGAGTTAGCCAAATGTCACTGGGGAGATGGGAGAGGGAAAATCTCCCCAAGTTGAAAATCACTGGTTTAAACCAGTCAAGAAGTTTATGTGAACTGGACCAAGAGCTACAGCCTCATCAGACTAGCCATTTAGAAAATGAACAACTTGAATCCAGGTTATTTTAATATATCAATGAATTAATTCAATGCTTCCCATTTACCCCATTTCTCCCTTCACCCTCCACATTCTGTTTTGTTGGGTCCTGTCTTAGAAATTCACTGAGGCTTCCTTGAGAAGAGCGTCACTTAGCTCTAGTGTCTTGGGACATAATTTCCTTTGCCCCAATGTACTACCCATCCACATTCTGCTATCAGTATTCCTGTAATCGCTCAAAATTTCATATGGCACAATTTCTTGTCTCTAACACTGTTACAGTTGAAATAATTTTATAATTATGAAGTAACACCATTTTTACGTAACTTCTGTAATGACTCGGAAGGAACAGGAGAGAGATGTACTTGCTTTACCATCAGGAGCTAGAACTATATCATTCAAATGTGGTGAAATGAACTAGCAAACAAAATAGAGACAGACTCCTAGTGAGCAGGCTGACAGCTATGGGGTGGGATGGGGGTAGAAGGGGCAGGCAATAAAGTAAAAAGGACTCATGGACATGGACAGCAGTGTGGCATCTGTGGGGGTGAGAAGAGTATAAGGAAGATAAATAGTAATAAAAAATATAATTAAAATGTACTCTTCAAATGCGTACTCTTTACATGAATTGTAATCTAATGGAAAAAAATTAATAAAGCAGAATTTTAGGGGAAAATAAATTGTTATGAAACAATTTTAAGAAGAAAAAGGGTTAATGTAACATATAAGAAGAAACTCTTACTTGAGTCATGGCAAATAATCCAGAATGTGCATTTTAAAAATGGAATACTTTAACCTCAAAATATATTTAATCAAATAACTAGTTCTGAGCAATAATTTTGTAATAGCATATTTTCCGATGGGGACTTTACTTTCTATCCTCCTACTTGTCAGTGACCATTGAGATCTGCTATCATCTGCATTTTTTCATTAGAGTGCAAGTAAATTTTAATTCTCTCAAACATTTTCAGGTATAATTAAAAGAAGTAGAAGGTCTAATCTTAATTGCCTAAGGTTTCTCAACTTGGACATAAGCTATGATCTAACTATAGAGCTAGATTTGTTGAATCTATAGAATGACAGAATTTCTCTCTCCTATTTTAATTCATATGTATAAAATATACTTATATCTCCAAATGTATCTTTTTAAGATAACTTCAAATAAAGTGTAAGTCAGCTAAGTCATGTACAGAGAATAATTCACATAATTTTTGATCAATCGGATTCTGACAGAATTAAGTGTTGTTACCACTATCTTAGGAAATGACCTTTCAGACATCTCATGCCCCTAACTAGTAAACGTGTAACAAATACAAAATTGTTCATGGTTTTTTTTCTTAGAATTTCATATCTAAACTGGACAGCTGGTTAGAAAATAGGTTTCTGTCATTTTACAACAGATCATTTTAACCCTTTCAAGAGATTTCCCCATTGGCAATCAAACACTTTTTTTGCCATCTGCAGCTGGTAGGAAACATAGTTGTGAAATTCGAGTGTATTTTAGTGAAGAAAGAAATACTTGCATAGAAGAAATACTTGTATAAGAACCGTTTTTTTGTTTGTTCGTTTGTTTTTGGTGGAAATTTAATATATTTCCAAGAAATGCTCTTTCCCCCATTATCTCTGTCCAGATATTACTGCCTTTCTCCCCAGAGATGTCTAAGATGGTGTTAGGAATTAGTATTTAATGTAGTCATACATCACCCTAAGAATCATTCAATAATCACATTTAAAACTGGGATTTCAGCTTCAAGTCCCATTATTATATTATGTCAATTTAGTCGGTATCCAAAAGATTCAATCTTTTTTCAAATTTTGCCATTTTTCTGTTCACTCTTCTCTGTCTGTTCAGCTATCAAGCCTATGTAAGCATTGTACACTACACATATGGGCTGCTGGCAAGGACAAAAATTACTACACATGTTTTGGGTAAGGATAATTTTTGTGTTTTTTCTGTTTCCTAAGACCGTCTACACCTTAATGACACTAATGTATATCTAGGTCTTAAAATCTAAACAGGTATATAAGCAAAAGTCCTTACCAATAAACCTTATAATATGTAAAAGATGTACAGACATATCTTGGTAGTTATTATATATTTATGTTAGAGTTATGATATATGGATATTATCTAAGAAACAATATTATAGAATTTTTGAATTAGCACCTAATTATCTGCTATTAAGATGAGTGAATGAATGTTATTATACAAGAAATCTAATTCATCACATAAACCAGTCTGTTTTCAGGCAAGATAATTATGGCTCCCCTCTGTAGTTCACCCATTACCCAAAACATTAGACAGAAATATGTTTTACACAGTGATTTTTAAACCATTTCTAAATTGATACAATCTTTTTACTCAAAGGAAATACTGCTTGGATTTTTAGTATGTAAAATAGAAAAAGATTGAGTTACTCTGGCTGAGGCAGGATAGGATCACTGGACTTATTGCCGAACCCCCTGGGACTATCATTTCACTTCGTGACAGGATTCACTGCCTCTGAACTTTGTGTAACTATAGAGTCCCACTTAAAACTTGTATCAGGAGAAAAAATGGTTATTGCTAAATATTGTGGTATACTCAGAGTTTATATTACATGCAACAGAGGAATAAAACTAAGGCTATAAAACTATATTACCTAAAACTTTAAAATATATTTTACATTTGATATCAAAGGTATAATTCATTATGGAACAATCCTGGAAAATAAAAAAATAACATAGGTGATGATATTTAAGCTTTTCAAAGATTTCAGTTTACAGTAAGTTCTTGAAACATCAAAATTTACAGGACTCAGCTGATTAAGGAAAATTGATTACCAGGAAATGCTGGAAAATGAGTTAGTGAGCCCTGGAATAACGTCATCACTGTTGACCTTGGCAGCCAGAGGCTTTCATGGTCTCTTGGCAAGAATAGAAGAAAAATCATAAAATCCATGCCGAGGAGGGGAATTCTCCATCCAAATGAGACTTGGATATAATTGAATACATCATTGCATGAGAAAAAAACAAACAACAAAATCCCCAAATTTAGGAAATATAAGAAGATTTTCAGAATATGTAACTATTTATCTATTAAATTCTCAGTTTTAGAGCCAGAATTTCAATCATTGTAGGTGTAAAAACTCAAACTCAGCCCTGGCTGGTGTAGCTCAGTGGACTGAGCGCGGGCCTGCAAGCCACACGATCATGGTTCGATTCCCAGTCAGGGCACATGCCTGGGTTGCAGGCCTGTTTCCAGCAGGGGACTCAGGAGAGGCAACCATACATTGATATTCTCTCCCTCTCTCCTTCCCTTTCCCTCTAAAGATAAAGTAAATAAAATCTTTAAAAAAAAACCCTCAAACTCAAAAATGTAAAGGATGATGAGTTTGTTAAAATTCAAGCAAGTGAATAAAACAAGCAGAAACTATTTCTAGATGAGTGTATTTTAACATAATTTTCAAATAATTATAACAATTCATAGGAACAAAACCTCACAGTTTTAAAAGAAATGAATCATAGATAAGGGTCAGAAAAAAACAAAAAAAGTAAAGACTTAAGATCTTGAAGACCTCATATGTTGAAACTGAGTGCTTCAAAGTACAAAATAAATGTATTCTATATGATTAAAGGCATGCTTTAAAAATAAAGAAAATATTTAAATAGAAAAAAACCTTACTAAACATATTTAGGAAAACAACCAAATATAATTATTAGAAATTTAAAAAATATTATAATTAAAATTTGAAAAAAGTAATGCTCCAAACAAATTTTAAACTAGGTTCAAATAAAGAGAAATTTAGTAAAGTAGACAGTGTATATATAATGAAATTATGTAAAATAAGACATACAAACATATAGAAAAAATATAGAAGAAAAATTGAGAGTATAGACAGAGAAAAACAGTCTAGAAATTAAGTATCTCAAAGCACATTAAAGAGAAAATTGGATAGAGACAATTATCAAAAAGAAATAGGATAATAATTCTAAAACTGAAGAAAAGATAAAATCACAGATGTGAATACCTAAGCAAAATTCAAGGAGAACAGCTAAATAAGGTTCTGCTAGATGGAGTGCCGTGAAATGGCAGAACACCAAAGGGAATAAGGAAATTTCATAAGCAGCTAGAGATAAGATGGATTACTTACAACTGAATGGCATTTAATCTGCTGTTTCAGTGTCATAATGCAAATACAAATATAGTAGATAATATATTCATAGTAATTAGATAAAATAACCATTGAACTAGAATTGTATATTCATTGAATTCTCTGAAGAAAGAGGTCCAGGAAAGAAATTTCAAAATAGCAAATGTTGTGTTCACTGTCAAAAAGTATCACTGAAAGAATTCACAAAGGTGTGCTGATAGAACTTCCTGCAGTGATGGGGATAGTCTATGTTTGTTCTGTCCCATAAGCTGTAAGTGACCTGAAGTACTTGAGATGTGAATAGTGTGACTGAGAAACTATACTTTAAAGTTTAAATCTTTAAATTTCAATAGCTATTGTGGCTAATGGCTGTGTATTAGACAGCCAGTTCTAAAGAATATAATTTAAGAAGACATGTTGTACAAACATATTGGTAAAGTTATGTATAAATATTAAAATATTTAAAACTATAAACAAGCCCATGTCTTATTTGTGCTGTTAAGAGACTCAAAGGAAATAAAACTGAAATTCTAGGCAGCAGTATGATCTGGGAAGTAGATAATTACAGTTAAAACATCTTAAAGTTCTTCTTTAGGTGAAGAGTAAATATTCTCTTAATCTTTGATAAGCTAAATAGTTATAGTAAATTCTAGGGAAACTATAAAAAAGGGACAAAAACTAGAAAAGGTAATTTCCAAACCAGGTGATACACAAAAAAGAGAGAGCGAAGGCACAATAAGCCAGAGGAGGCAGGAAACATACTCTCCTCCAAAGCCTCCAGAGAACCTGGCCTGGCTGATATCTTTATTTTGACAAGTGAGCATGATTTCTAGACTCCAGAACTGTCAAAAAAATGCATTTCTATTGCTTTAAGCTACCAAGTTGGCAATAATTGTTGGGGAGGCCATAGGGAATTAATATATCCTAAAATTTGGCAGCTAAAACAACAAACATACATTTTCTCAGCTTCTCTGGGTCAGAAATTCAGGAGTGGCTCAGCTGTATTGTTCTGGGTTAGGGTCACTTACAAACCTGTGACAAAAGTGTTTGTAACACCTCAAGGCTGAGATCCCTCTCCAAGCTCATTCCTGTAGTTATTGTCAGGTCTCAGAATATTTGTGTTCAAGCTCACTCAGGTGGTCCTTCCCACATAGCTGTGTCAGCACATGGCTTTTGGATTCCCCAGAGGGAGCAATCTGAGAGAGAACCAGAGAGCACAGCAAGAGGCATGCCACAAGCTCTTTCTAACAATCTCAGGTGTAAAATCCTCTTACAACACATGCAGTATTGTATTAGTTAGAAGTGAGCCTACAGTCAAGAGCAGCCCACTGCTCAGGGTATGCAGAGCAGGAGGTGGGAGCCACTGGGACCTATATTAGAGAATATCTACCACACAAAGATAGAATTTATGAGGACACACTTGCAAACACTGAAGAAAAGTTGTTTTATGTTAGCCCAGGGATAGGTGGGAGTAAGAGGAGAGGGTATACCTTAGAATTCCAGTTATAATTCAGGATATTACAAATATACACAGGAACCAAAGATCGTTGGTTACCAGGGGAAGAGTGAGAGATAACAAATTGATGAAAATTGGTAATTTGGGAAGGTGATGAAATTATACCTGACTGCAGTTATAGTTACCACCGCTACATATGTTTGATTACATATTTGACTCAACATGAAAGAAAGAAAGGAAAAAAGAAAGAAAGAAGAAAAGAGAGAAGAAAATAAATATTTGACTCAACATATTGTATCCCAAATTGGGTCCATTTTAGAGTAAATAACTTATATCAAAACAAACTGGACAAAAATTATTCCATTAATACAAGCCAGCACCAACATTAAAAAATAAATCCAATCATATACTAAACTTTCTGGGGAAAAGAAAATAACAATGCTTCTCAAATTATTCTGTTATAATAACCTGAGTCCTCAAATCAGAAAAGGACACTAAATAATCAGAAAATTAGAGGTCCATCTCATTCATAAACATAGATATATAAATGATAAATAGAATGTTAACAAGTACTTTAAAATATAAAGAAGCAATACATAATAACAGAGTTGGATTCATCTGAAAAATGCAAAATTAGTTTCTCAGTAAAAAATCAGTTACTGTGATTCATCAAAATAATCTTAATATGTAATAATAAATTCTATAAATTTTACTATTATTTTTATTTTAAAAAGTACCTCTCCGTGAATTAATAGTAGGAAGAAACTTCCCTTTATCCATGTGTAAAATTGGAGTCATCATTTCCAGTGTTTTTATACGCAATCCTAGTCATAGATTTTAAAAAGAAACCAAAATTAAATCTTTTTCTGAACTCAGAGTAGTATGGTACTAGTATGAATTAATTTATCCAATTAGCCAGATACTTTTGCTTGCTTACCCATCATCCTTTATTTCTTTTCATGGAATGCAGTTTTGTTTGGAGGAGCATTGGCATCCTTCTATACATGGCAAAGCAAAACCAGTCTAACAGTCGGGACAGTCTTGCATTTCTTTGACAGATAGGGAATTTACCAGCTTCCCATTGCAGTCAGTTATGGTCCTGTGACCCTGGTCTGACAAATGGAAAAGAGCACATGACCACTACTTGATTGGAGTTGCTTCTAGGAAAATTTACTTTCTTAAAAAAAAAAAAGCATACAGATAGCAGCACATTTCTTGCTTTGAATGTAAAGGCAATGCCGGAAACTGAAGCAAATCATCTTACGCCCATAATACAGCGAATATCTTACTGAGGATGATACATAGAAGGATGCAACAGCCTACTTATTTGAAGACATTGTTAAGCCACCATATTAGTACTGGGCTGTCCATGTCTAGTCTTCTTATCATGGGGCATTATTCATGTCTTCATTGCTTTAAGCAAGTATAAATAAGAAATTTTGTTCTTAGCAGCTGAAAATACTCTGATAAAATTACTAGCCACCCTGAAGTTCTCAGGGTGGCTAGTCATGACTAACTGTCCTTATTTTCAACTCATGAGAAGGGGGATGGAATAGTTTAGTCCCTTTTTCTTGAATAATAATTATTTGGTTTAAAAATCTTATATTTGACAATAATGTATATGTTCAAAGAAATCATGTTTCATTTACAGATTATTATGTAACAATTAATCCAAAATCTCGTGGCTTAAAATAGCAATTATTTATTATTTCTCATTGCTTCCTGTAATTTCTGGAGTTGGTTGANATTTTAAAAAGTACCTCTCCGTGAATTAATAGTAGGAAGAAACTTCCCTTTATTCATGTGTAAAATTGGAGTCATCATTTCCAGTGTTTTTATACGTAATCCTAGTCATAGATTTTAAAAAGAAACCAAAATTAAATCTTTTTCTGAACTCAGAGTAGTATGGTACTAGTATGAATTAATTTATCCAATTAGCCAGATACTTTTGCTTGCTTACCCATCATCCTTTATTTCTTTTCATGGAATGCAGTTTTGTTTGGAGGAGCATTGGCATCCTTCTATACATGGCAAAGCAAAACCAGTCTAACAGTCGGGACAGTCTTGCATTTCTTTGACAGATAGGGAATTTACCAGCTTCCCATTGCAGTCAGTTATGGTCCTGTGACCCTGGTCTGACAAATGGAAAAGAGCACATGACCACTACTTGATTGGAGTTGCTTCTAGGAAAATTTACTTTCTTAAAAAAAAAAAAGCATACAGATAGCAGCACATTTCTTGCTTTGAATGTAAAGGCAATGCCGGAAACTGAAGCAAATCATCTTACGCCCATAATACAGCGAATATCTTACTGAGGATGATACATAGAAGGATGCAACAGCCTACTTATTTGAAGACATTGTTAAGCCACCATATTAATACTGGGCTGTCCATGTCTAGTCTTCTTATCATGGGGCATTAGTCATGTCTTCATTGCTTTAAGCAAGTATAAATAAGAAATTTTGTTCTTAGCAGCTGAAAATACTCTGATAAAATTACTAGCCACCCTGAAGTTCTCAGGGTGGCTAGTCATGACTAACTGTCCTTATTTTCAACTCATGAGAAGGGGGATGGAATAGTTTAGTCCCTTTTTCTTGAATAATAATTATTTGGTTTAAAAGTCTTATATTTGACAATAATGTATATGTTCAAAGAAATCATGTTTCATTTACAGATTATTATGTAACAAATTTATCCAAAATCTCGTGGCTTAAAATAGCAATTATTTATTATTTCTCATTGCTTCCTGTAATTTCTGGAGTTGGTTGACTTAGCTGGATTTTTTTTTCTGTGCCACGTGGTGTCGGCTGAGGATACAAAGGTGCACCTGTATCCTCAGGTGTATCACCTCACCTGTATCCTCAGGTGTATCACCTCACCTGTATCCTCAGGTGTATCCTGTTTGGCTACCTTCAGTTGAGAGCATGGGTGGCACACACATTCAGAACGGCTTCCCTCACACTCACGGAACCTCTGCTGTGGATCTGAACTGCTATACGCTGGCTGGCGCTTGTTACCTCTAATCACTCAGTAATCCTGCAATAGCTTTTACACTTTGTGACGGGATCCCAAAAGAATAATAATGAAAGATGGAAAGCCTCTTAAGGGCCAAGTTCTAGAACTAGCACAATATCACTTCTGCTTCATCCTCTTAGTCAAAATAAGTCATAGGGCAGTAACGATTCAATATATAAAAAAAGCTTTGCTGATGACAAGAATCGAAGGAACTATTGGTAGCCATCTACTGACTGGGTAATCTGCCTCAGAACATATGGTGTAAATGCAAATATTGGGTTGGCCTAAAAAAGTCTGTTTAGTTTTTTCCGTAAAATAAAAGACACATTTTTCATTTTCACCAATAACTTTATTGATTTGGATATTTTGAGTATGTCAGCTATGTCCCACATGGTATAATGTTAATTCTTTTCAATTAATGTCTCAATTTCACTGCTATCAACTTCAATACAGCTACCCCACTGTCGACCAACTCCAGCAAGATATCTCCAGCATGAAGCTTTGCAAACCCCTTTTGACATTTTGACACATTTCATCAGAACAGCACGTTCTCCATACACTGCACAAATCTTTTTTTCCTGCATTTCAGTTGTGTTTTTACCTTTCTTGAATAATAAAATATAATATGACAAAAATGTTACACATTTTTCATCTTTGATATTAAAATGGTACACAAAAATTCACCAATTTTGATAAGTTCTTTTAAATGTGTGCTGACATTACAATACAATCTAACAGAATCATTTCAAACAAAGTTAAGGACATCTAAGCACTGCTAGAGCCATCTTACGGGAAAAAAACCATTTTGGCCAACCCAATATCTATTTTTTATTCTATGCTAACTCAAGATAAGTCATGGATCTTTGTTGCAGAATAATTATTATAAGTAACCAAATGATTAATAATGGCAAAAGTGAGAGTGTACTAAGATTTAACTATTTTTTTCACATGATTCTTCCATTTACCCCTCAAACGTTTGACTTTATTTTAGACTGGAGATACAAAATGACATTGTCTTACACTTCTAGTTGCAGTGAACATTTTCGCTCATTAAAATTTCTTACACATTTCATATCCTTTCCATAAAAATTCAGAATATAAAAATGATTGAAAAACATTTTTCTGTTTCCTAAAGAGAATTTAAAGAAGTAAAGCTACAAATGATAAGAATCCAGAAACATTAAGTATGCTTATATATGCATAGATTGCATTAGTAAATCACAATGTACTTCTTTTATTGCTTCTTTTAATCTTTTAAAATTTTATTTAATTCTTTTTTTAAAGATTTTATTCATTTATCTGTAGAGGGGAAGGGAAGGAGAGAAGGAGAGAAACGTCAGTGTATGGTTGCCTTTCATGTGTCCCCTGCTGGAAACTGGCCTGCAGCCCAGGCATGTGCCCTGACTGGGAATTGTACTGTGATCCTTTGGTTCGCAGGTCCGCGCTCAATCCACTGAGCTACACCAGCTAGGGTCCGAATTCCTTCTAAATTATAGTTTACACTCAATATTATTTTGTATTAATTTTAGATGATAGGATAGTGGTCAGACAATCATATACTTTACAAAGTGTTCATCCTGATATTTATAGTACCCACGTGGCACCATTCATAGTTATGATATTATTGACTATATTTCCAGTGGTACACTTTATATCCTGATGACTATTTTGTAACTATCACATCTGTATTTCTCAATCCCTTCACATGTTTTCCCCAGGCCCCATCCCACTTCCCTGTGGCAACCATCAGTCCATTCTCCATGTCTGAGTCTGTTTCTGTTTTATTTGCTCATCTATATTGTTCCATATTTCTTTTTAAAGAACACTTATTTTAGAACTTACTAAGATTTTTTTCTATAGAATTGAAGCAAATTTTTGTCTTGTTTTCTGTTTTACGAAAGTTCCTTGTGTTTTATTCAACCTTAAAAAAGAAGGAAACCCTGTCATTTGTGGCAACATGGAAGGATCTGGAGGACATTAGGCTGAGTGAGATAAGCCAGATAGAGAAAGACAAATATGAATGGCATAGTTTTTATCTGGAATCTAAAAAACCAAAAAAAAATAAAAATAAATACTAACTCATACAGACAAAGTAGAAAAGTTCTTGTTGTCAAGGCACAGTGGAGTCGGAAGAGGTTGGTCAAAGGGCACAGATTTTCAGATACAACATGCATAAGGTCTGAGGGTCTCATATAGAACATAGTGACTGTAGTTGACAGTACTGTATTGTGTAACTGAAATTTGCTAAGAGAGTGAAACTTAAATGGTCTTACTACAAATGGTGAATACGTGAGGTTGGATAAGTTAACTTAATGAGCTGACTCCTTCTACAATGAATACATAGATGAAATCAACATGTACACTTTCAATATCTTACAACTCTGTCAGTTACGCTTCAGTAACTCTGAGGGAGAAAAATCTGGAAGACTAGCATGAAAATCATCTAAGTTACCATAACTTGAAAATTCATATATATATTTTAAGGGCCTAACAGGCAACTTTTCTATACCATAGAATGCATTTCCTCCAGTACAATTAATCTTAATTCTTTACTAGGTTACTTACTTAAAAATAATTAACTATTTAAATTCAGATTATCAAAAATTAATAACACTTGGAATAGGAAATGTCACATTACATTTTCTGTTCAGTAATATATTCAATTATTCCTTAATCTCCTCCACACATATACACAGAATGCACACACATATACACATTTGTGTATATCAACACATATATGTATATATAACCAGCTATATATGCATACATATAAAGAAAATTGAGAGAAACTATATAAAGAAAAAGAAAACTGAAAGACGCTGGACTTATGAATTATTGTCACTATGCCTAGTCAAAGATACAGTTGAGATGGTAATTAAACAGCCATATTCCCACTGTAGGCCTGCAGCTATGTATCATTCATCCCGAGAATATGACTACATCTAGACTCATACTGAAAACCATCCTTAAATAGGCTTACTTCAGATAGATTCAATCTCTCCAGTGATGGAGTGCAAATTATGAAATTTGGACTGAGAGGAGTTGTGAAACAATCTATATCAAAAATTATGTACAAGAATAGCAGCTAAAGGGTATCATATATGTTAATGTATTCACCCTTCAGATTACAAATTGTCTTTATAAAAATTGATTTACAGTATTGGGATATATGGCAATAGACTATAATGGAATATACAATGTCTCATAATAATGTTTGATGATGTCTATTGATAATGTCCCAGCTATATTTTTGTTTTAAGAAAAATAAATCAGAATCAGTTCCATCAATTATTTCTAGAAAAAAATTAAGCTAAAATTTAAAATGACCAAAATGTTAAATAATACATAAATTGTTACTACTAATAAAAATCCCCTGCTTATAATCTCACTGAATTCTATATGGTTCCCAATAATAGCAATTATATTATAGCTATTAAAACCATAGTTTTCATAATAATTACTTTTCCACAGAGCCCAATTTTCTTTTATAAATGTTATTCTGTTCCACATCATACTTTTATAGAAGCAGGGAAAAAGAACATTCCCACTTTGATGGAAAATTTTGCAAGCAGACAGAATTCTATACCTTACCCAAAATCAGAGAAAACTATTATTTGTGAAATGATAGCCATAACACAAATGTCTCCTAAACCACCTGGACAATGCCTTTCACTCCCAGTGCATTCTCACCATTTTGATCGAAGATTCTAGAAACTTCCCTCCATGGTTTGCTGCCAGCCTTCACTTTCCCAAAAGAAGAGGTAGCTTCAAGCCCATGGCCACAGTGGGAAATTTACCATAGACAAATGATTGCCAGGACACATATTACTAGCCTGTGTCTCTGCCTTCAGCCAAATGGTTGCTAAAATGGTCTCCAAGCAAGAATTTTGTTCCAGGCCTGGCTGATGTAGCTCAGTGGATTGAGCATGGGCCTGTGAAGCAAAGGTTTGCTGGTTTGATTCCCAGTTAGGGCACAAGCCTGGGTTGCAGGCCAGGTCCCCAGTAGGGGACATGTGAGAGGCAACCACACATCGATGTTTCTCTCCCACTCTTTACCCTCTCTCTAAAAATAAATAAATAAAATATTTTTAAAAAAGAATTTTGTTCCATTGATTTTGCACACTTTGGAAGTTCTTGGGCATCTGACCTATAAAAAGAAAGACCACAAAAGACAAAATCAGGGCTCTATTTTGCTCTATCATTTAAAACTTTTCTCTGTTTACTTGTTTTTCCAGTTAGGATCCTGTTGATCGTTTGCCTAAATGGTTTCTGATATAAATTTCCTCTTCTTTGTTCTCTAATCATTGGCCTGGTTTAAATCCACAGACTTCCTTTGACTTGTGATGCTATAAATCAGGACACATTCTTAGGTATGGATTTCAGCACTACTTTGACAACTAGCTGTTGAAAATCTCTCAGGCCTGACCACTTCTCTACTTCTCTTTTCTGGCCTTACATTGGACCTTTTGGAACCTGTATTTTGCCAGTGATGTTTTGACACTATCAAGCAGTTGTTACCTTGACCCTTTCCTTCTCACCACCATCTCCTGCAACAACATGTTTATGATCACCTTCTTTATAAAGCAGATTGAGTCTATTCAAGGGTTTAGCACCTCCTCAAAAAGGACCTCCTCAAATCACATTCCTGTGAATGTGATAGAGGTAAAGCACCTCCTCAAATCACCTCCTCAAATATAGCACCTCCTTAAATCACATTCCTGTCCTCAGTGTGATAGAGGTAAACTGTCCACAGGATGCATTGTCTACAATGGGGATTCAGTGATGTATTTAAGTCTCTAATATATTGTGTTTATTTGACACATTGACATTAACAAAAAATTGAATTTGGATGTCTTTTACCATTAGCACTTACTATTTTGCCTTTTACTAAACCCATTCACAAACTGCACTACCCTTTGAATTTGCAATCTCTAGGTTAGTAATGAGGATAAGAAATAATACCATGCTCTACTTTACCTTCCTTACTCTCAGGAATTCAAACATCTGACAACTAGATCCCAGGAAATCCAGACTTACAGTCAGGCTACAAGACCCACCACCTTCTGACTTCGATTGATTGAGATATTGAGAAAGAATCCTTTATTCCATAAAATCAGTGGGGGGGAAAAGTATGGATAAAATATTACAGAGACCAACTGAAACAGCACCGGGTGATGAAGAAAAGAGTTCTCAACTCATTTCAAGACTTCTGCTATCACTGTGATCTCAGTACACTCTGAAAAATAAGAGTATCAATATGTATTGAATTGAATAGTATTAAAATATATTAGAACGTATCTCCTCCGAAATAGGAAGAATGCCTATGCCTACATCTTCTTCTTATTCAGTTATTATTTTAACACTTAAAAAAGCAAATGAGCCTCATTCCTTAAGATAAATCTTACAGCTAACCCAAATATTACAAAAAAATTAAATCTTCTCTGTTGAGTAAAGTGGGAAGCATTGAGTCTCATTAGCTTCTTTCCTGCCATTCTAAGCTCAGCCATTTTCCCCAGAGAAAAACTTAATTATCTCCACCTTCTTTACATTTATCTTTATGACTTCATTAGGGTCTGATACCAGCCCACTGCCCCACACTTGTCTTAGACGGCTTCTTATTTTGTTCTGTAAGTCAGTTTCCATCTGGTCTTTATTTGACTAAGCAAAGCACTAGTTAATAACACGGTCTTTAACTGTCACTCACCCGTACCATTAGTTTAAGTTTAGACTTTATCTCCACATAATAATTCCCCCAAATTTACCTGCATGCAATGTGTGTGTGCGTAGGAGTGAGTGCATGTGTGCAATTGGGGGGGGGCATTGGTGTATGTGTGTGCATATGAGATGGCAAGAGAGCCACACAGTAGGAAGGAATTATGAGATTCAATCTAAATGTATATGAGAACACTTATACATTTTACCTAATTCAGGTTACTACAGTTAGGCTTAATGCAGTGAATAATCTCTGTCATCAATTCCAAATATTCCAAGTGCCTTTACCAAATTTAGCCACCAAAAGTTGTAGTTTCATGGTCCATTGATTTCCATATCTTTTCCAGACCACAAAGAAATACATCCCTCCCTGTGATGAGCTGAACAGGGCTCATCTGTTCTCTGTTAGTCTCATGTGAACTCTAAAACAATCCTATTTTATTTCTTAGACTTATTGTTCTCAAACATGACAGCAATGCTTGAGTTTTTAATCTGGGTAATTAAACATATCCCTTATTGAGAGCATTCTTCATGAGATTTTTAAAGCATTTTCCATGTTCCAAAATTCTGGGTTTTGTGTGGATTTTTCATTCTACATACATTTTTTCCTACAAAATAGTAATCTCATGGGGTTCTGGAAGAGTCTTAGGATTTCTTCAAAATCTATTTTCCTTCTCTCCTTTTCTTTTCTCTCCTTTCTTCTTGCTGTTTTTCCTTCGAGAAAAGCTCTCATTTTCAAGTAGGTTCATATCCTACACTCTCGATTAGGTAAGGCTGAATGACAAAAGTCCAGAAGATAAACTATTAGCTGAAATAACATGAGCAACTTCTGGGTCATGCTGTAAAACTGGTATGGCATGTACTCCATATATTTTTATTTATTTTCTTATTGATCCTTTAAAAAATAAATGCCTTGCAGGAGAGGTACAGAAATTTTGTGAGAATAGCGCAGAAATGATCACACAACTTCCACTATTAACATCTCATATTGCTATGTTACATTCATTATGCTAATTAACCAATATTGATACATTTTGATTAACTGAAGGCTATATATTTTTATATATCCTTAGTTTTAACCCTGTGTTTTGCTGGCTATAAACTAAGGCTCACATTTACTGGGCTCACATTCCAGATACCACCTTATATTTGTTACTTGTGTTTCCTTAATTTCCTTTTGGCTGTGAGAGTGTTATTTTGCTGACCTGCATAGTCAGCGAGAAGAACTGGTCAGATATTTTGTAGTATGTCCCTCAGCTGGCATTTGTCTAGTGTATCTTACATACTTAAAATGCTGGTATGTGTTTTAGGAGGAAGTAAGTGCCACTCTCATTACATCATGTCATGGATACTTATTTTAATATCACTTATTATGGTTGATATCAAACTTAATCACCCAGACGTAGTAGGGTTTCTCCACTGTAAAGTTGTTCTTTATAATGCCCTTTCAAGTATGCCCTTTTACATACTGTGCTCCTTGGAAAGAAGTCATTATGTGGTACACAAGCTTTAGTGGGATTTAAGCTCGTATTCTTTTGGAGTGGAGTATGTACACTTTCTGGGGGGGATTCTTCTACACAAGATTTTGTCTATTCTCCTCCACTTATTTATGCATTCAATGATTTATTTATATTAGTTTGAACTAGTAAATACAGTGGTACCTCGGTACTCATCATTAATTCATTCTGGAACTTGCGATGAGTGGCAGGAGCGAGGAGGGGTGCAGAGCAAGCTATGGGTGACAAAGCATTTTCTTCTGCGGGGCAGCATATGACTCATACAAGTTCTGGCAAGAGCAACAAGTCCTGAGCATGTCCCAGGTGCTGAAATATTTTCTTTTCTCATCAAAATGCAGCAAGTGCAAGGTTTGATGAGTTCTGAAACTTATGAGTACCAAGGTATGACTGTATAGATTTTATAAAATGCTACTTTATTTTATTGTTCAAATTCTTCCAGTGTGGCCATTGTTTCAGTTGACTTCCATATTCTTGTGCAATAGTTGGGAAGTTGAGTACCATGTTGAGCTACAGAGGACATCCTTGCCTTATTCCTGATCTTGGGGAAATGTGACCAGTTTTTCCCATCAATTAAGAACAATGTTAAATGTACCTTTTTGTAGATATTTACTGTAAATTTGAGGACACTCACTGTTGTGTCTAAGTTGTTGACAGTTTTTATCATAGTCAATATTGCCAAATTCTTAGTCTTCATCAACTGATATGATTATATAACTTTTCTTCTTTGTCCTTTCAAGATGGTTCATTACACTCATTAATTTCCCACTGTTGAACCAGCCTTGCATACATGAGTCCCACCTGGTCTTTTGGACACGTAAGATTTGATCATCTGTTTTTATTAAATATATTGATCTGTAGTTATTCTTCCTTGTAACATCTTTATCTTGTTCTGTTGTAAGACTAATGTTGACCTCACAGAATAAGTTCAAAGTGATGCTTCTATTTTCTGGAAGATATATTAGAGAATTTTCATAGTTTCCTCTATTAGTATTACTCTGACTTCAAAGTACTGTGAAACGGGCTTAGTGATTTATTTATTTTTTAACAGTTATTAATTACTGATTTAAATCACTGAAAAGATATAGGCCTATTCGGATTTTCTTTTTGAGTTTTAGTAGCTTGTGTCTTATAAGGAATTGATTCATTTTATCTAAATTATAAAACTGGTGGGCATGGAGTTGTTTATAACTTGCTTTATAATCCTTATTGTGTCAATGAGATCATTAGTACTGACTTCTCATTCACTTCTGATTTTATTAACTTATATATTTTCTATTTGGGGGGTAGCATAGCTAGACATTTGTAAATTTTATTTATTTTTTAAATTTGGTTTTGTCTATTTTACTTGTTTTTCTGTTTTGAATTTCACTTATTTATTTATTTATTTTGCTGTAAATGTTATTTTACTATTTTCCTGCTCTTTTTAGGTAAACTTAAACTGCTTTTGTTGCTCTGGTTCATGATGTAGAAGCTTAGGTTATCAATTTCAGATTTTTTTCTTTTCTTATACACATGTATAATGTTAAAAATTCTTCTATAAGCACTGCTTTTGTTTCATGATATAAATTTTGTTAGGTTGCCTATAAATTTCATTTAATTCAAAACATTTATTAATTTCTAAGATTTCTACTTTGACTCAATCATTTATTTAAAATATGTTTTTAATGTCCAAATATTAGAAATGTTTCAATTATCTTTCTGTTGTTGATTTTTAGTTTAATATCATTGTGGTCTGAGAACATATTTTATATGACATCGATTCTTTCAAATTTGTTAAAGCTTTATCTACCTATTTCCACAGTGTAATCAGGAGGCAAAAACAGATGCTGGCATATATATATATATATATATATATATATATATATATATAATTGTGTATATATATATATAATTTGTTCCATATATACATATAATATATATATAATTTGTTTTATATATATAATTTGTTCCAATTTTTCCCACAGAACAACACTGAGTGATGATAAGAAGATATGCAGCTCAGGTAGGTGGATAATCTCACTGTCAGAGAGCTCTGAACAAAAGACACCCCTTTTTTTAGGCTAGTTCCTCAGAAGGAAGAATAAAGGGAAGGGGAATAGCTACTATGGAAAAGTAGTGATTCAGAGTGGGGAAACAGTGCCTCAGCAAAGGTGTTGTGATAAGTAGGTCTCAGAATAGGCACCTGGGAAATACATCCGCAAAGCCCCCAATATGGAGGTCTCAAAATGGAGGTGTCTGGGCTGGGAATGCAGATATGACTCAGGGAGGGGGTTTCTGAGTGCGTTACTCCCACCCTTCCTACAGAAATGTAATCTGGCTGTGTACCAAGTCTGCGTGGGCAGGGCAGCCTCTTGTCCCCGCAGAACCACCATGCAAAGCTATAATCGCCTTTGGCTGAGCCCAAAATATCATACACAGAATTTTGGCCTGAAGTTAGACTTCATTTAATTTTTTGTTGTTGTTGAACACCCAATATCCTGTTTTCAGTAACAGCAATTGAGCTAAATAGGCCATTAGTGTGAGGATTTCTGTTAAACTAACTAGGAGCTGGGCTGTGTTTAGTGTTTGCTCTAGCTATGAGTACCAGTTTCAAATTCTAGTGTTCTTGCTTGTGTCTCCCCTTTTAACTTTGGATTACCCTAAGCACTTCTCCTCAGGAAGATTCTCCATTGCACATCTTTTTCAGCCGTCATCCAGTCTTACACTGGAGCTCTCTTGGTGTTGTGACCAATTTTGGGTGCAATGATCAGTTGAGCTACCAAGAATCTCTCTGCTAACACTTCTGCTTCTATGGCTCTCACTGACATGGTGTCAGTTTTCACCAAAAATGAAAGTCACTTGTGGGACTGGGAGCACACTTTAGGTCATTCACACAAAAGAGAAATGGCTGTCTGTGGCAACCATTGAGTCCCAGTTTTCTGTGAGAATAAATGCGTGGACTTTTTTTGTGTGTAGATAACGGAAAATGGTCTCCCCATTGCTGTCTCCTAATGTGGAAGAAATCTATTCCACCACTGCTTGGTGGAATATTCAGTCAGTGGATATACTTATTGGGTGGGAAATTGGGAAGACAGAGCCCAGCTATCTCACATGATATTTGACTCAAGAAAACTCCTTATGTATGCAAGTTCAAATAGCAAGTGTGAGGAGGAGTGTAGCCTCCTTTGCTCTTTATTCCACTATCTCTTTTCTACTCCTTTTTTTTTTCTGTTTAATTGCAGGAGCAGGTCAGCAAGTTTGCTGGCCAAACAGATACGTTTCTTGAGATCTTCTCCCTCATTCTGTTGCCTTGACTTTTGCATGCCTCAAAGACTGTAAGCTTCCCTCTTTCCAGTTCTCCTGTCATATTGATTTGAGTGTGGGATGATGTTGAGGGTTGTATGACCATTTGTGGTACCTCTTAAGGCCAAAAGAAAATAGAAAATTATTTGGCCCCAATGACTGCACTCCCTGTTAACTGAGAATATTTGGTATTCAGTGCTTTCAGTACTCAGCTTTGATCCTGATCTGTAATTCAGAGGCTAATAGAAAATATATAATAATCTTGTTATCATTGTAAAATGAAAGGTTTGCTGGTAGTTTGTGTTTTTCTTTTTAGCATTTTTTGGTTCTTTAGAAATATATAATAAAAGATGCTTGTTAAAACAAATTCCTCTGAAATCTGATTCCTTTCAGAAATCCAGAGCATCTATAATTTGATCTGCCCCTTTCCACAAATAGCATTTAACTTTATCTTACCAATATTCAAGAATTGAAATCCATGCTTTTAAGGATTTGAAAACATTCCGCTTAATCTTAAATACACATTTTCTAAATGTTTTTGCATCTCAAAAGCCTTTCAACAGTAATTATTCACTGGCAGATCAACCTTCTGGAATAATCTTAATCAGAGCATGAGGTACAAATCCAGATTTAAGGGGGAACAAAAATACTTAGTAATGTACAAACTGTGAAGAAAATAAACCGTGGGCATTCTGTCTGTTAGTGGTCTGGTTAAGAGAGCAGCCTAATGAGCTACACACAGGGCCTAGACTTTCACCTTCTCCAATTAGTAATGTGACCTTGCAGACAGACTCTTCATATCCATTTTCTTATATACTAGGTGTCCAAATTCTACTGGAAAAGAAAGAAGGAACTATTCAAAGGCAATAGAAAAGTATAGTCAATAACCAAAACATAAGCAGTATTATAATTGTAACTAATAAGTAGAATACAGAAAGTAAAGGCTTGATCACTTTTTCAAAAATCAAATTTCATAAAAAACCTAATATCCATTCAACAACATTTTTGAAAAGGCTATAAAATTTGCCCTTAAATATGTTATGTATTTTATAAGTAAAATAAGATTATTTAAATATCAATCTATACAATTACATTCAAAATTACTGTACTTTTTAATATTGCTTTACATATAAAGAAGGTTTATTTATTTATAATTTCTAAATCATAGAGAGAATCTGATACTTTAAGTATCACTTTACAGAATCTTAGTTCTCTCTTACACTAAATGAGTTCCATTTACCCATTTAAAATGCTGAATTTTTAATATGTCCCTCTGTTCTTCCCCTGTCCCCCCTTCCCTTCAGCCCAGAGAGTCCAGTTTGCATCTCAAAATCCATTAACTTCCATAACGTGCCACAGGGTAGGAGAGGTGGAAGAGGACAAGGAATGAATCTTTTGACCTATCACTGACCTTTGTGTCAAATGTGAAAATAACCTCATTTTTTCCCTCACCATGTACATTTTACATGATTATGTTCACTCGTTGTTACCTTTACTGTTTCTAATAAATGATATGAGTTTGGCCTGTACTTTCTGCCACAGAGGCGATCTTTCTTAAAACAGTAACCTAGGGCAATGTAGGACAAGTCCCACAGAGAAAGAGAGCGAGAGAGAGAGAGAGAGAGGAAGGAAGGAAGGAAGGAAGGAAGGAAGGAAGGAAGGAAGGAGAGAGAGAGGGAGAGAGAGAGAGAGAGAGAGAGAAGGGAAGGAAAGAAGGAAGGGAAAAAGAATAAACTGGAGAATTGAGGAACTTGGATTCAAATATAATAATAATTTAAAAAATGTGGAATAATTTATTCACAGATTTAAAAAATTAGATCTATGGAATTATTCAATCTTAAAAGGGTATTTTGAAACACACATTTTCATAAAATATTAAATCATGCACACAATGTCTCCAAAATTGCATAGAAAATTTTATTTCATATAATTGAGAAAAGAATGATGAAATGAGAAGAAAAAAGTAGCTATTATGTAAGATGTCATCACAACTTCTGAGCAAAAGCAACAGCAGCAATAAGAGGGAAGTCTTTATCATTACAAGCCTATCTCAAGAAACAAGAGAAATCCCAAGTAAACGACCACATGCTACATCTTAAAACACTAGGAAAAGAACAATAAAAGCAACCCAAAAGCAGCAGAAGAAAGGAAATAATAAAAATTAGAGCATAACTGAATGAAATAGAGAAAATAATTCTACATAAAAATCAATACAACAGATTGCTCATTTTTTTGAAAAGATTAATAAAATTAATAAAATCCTGGCTGGACTCTCTAAGAAAAAAAGAAGAAAAAAACTCAATTAAACAAAATCAGAAATGAAAGAGGAAAAGTTACCAGATGCAGCACAGATATACAAAAGATTATATTGGAATACTATGAAAGGCTATGTCCCACTAAATTCAACAACCAAGAATAAATGGATAAGTTCCTAGAAGTATATAACCTTCCTGACTAAATAGTGAAGAGCTGGAAAAATCTAACCAGACTAATTAACAGTGAAAAACTTGAAACAACCATCTAAAAGTTCAGGACCAGATAGAAAAGGTCAGGACCAGAAGTCTTCACTAGTGAATTCTACCAAACATTCAAAGGAGATTTGATACCTGTCCTCAAACTTCTCCAAAAAATTAAGAAGAGGCAATACTTCCTAACACATTTTATAAGGCTAATGTAACCCTGATCCCAACACCTGGCAAGGATAACACACAAAAAGATACAGACCAATATCTCTGATGAACACAGATACAAAAATTCTAAACAAAATACTAGCAAATTGAATACAACAACACATTAAAAAAGTACTACATTGTGGTGAAGTGGGGTTTATTTCAGGGGCTCAAAGATGGTTCAACATACGCAAATCCATTCATGTAATGCACAACTTTAACAAAGCAAAGGATAAAAGTCGTGTGATCTTTTCAATAGATGCAGAAAAAGCATTTGATAAGACACAACATCCATTTATGATTAAAACACTCAATAAAGTGGGTAGTAACATCGGTACATAATAAAGGCCATACATGACAAACCCTTAGCCAATATCATAATGAATGTGAAAAAATGTAATGCTTTTTTAAAAACTAAAATTAGTGTTTATTCTATGACAGCTACTTCTAATATTGTATATATTTTGTTTGTCATTCAATCCTGATAATAATGAAATATGATAGTTTTCACAGCCCTTATTTCCAAATGTTAACATGGAAGCTGGAAGAAGCTGAGTGACTTGGTAATAAACGGCAGAAACAGGAATCCGTCCCAGTTACCATGAGTGCCAGAGCCCCCCTCTTAGCCAAGCCCCTGACGTGTCTCAGAGTAAACATGACCTGCAAGGACATTTCAGCAGCACAGATGATTCATTCAGACATTTCAACATTTTTAAAGATCATTCTTTTATAGACTTAAAAATTAAGTAATGCAAAATGAAAGCACTTTGCTAACAAAATTTAGATTATTTGGTGCATCATTATTGTAAAGATACTATTTCTTCTTCAAAGGCAATTTAATAACAGTAAAACGAATCAACAAATTTGTCTTGGAATATAATCTTTAAATCATTTAATGCCTGATATTTTTTTCTCATTTTGACCAGATTAATGATTTTATTTTATAAACATACACAGACAAAATAGAGTATGATTTTATTAAGACCTCAAAAGTACTCCATGGCCTTGTTTTCATCTAATACCCAGAATTCCACACCCAACTCTCAATCTTTCTTAATAGCTCTGACATATATTTGAAATAAAGAAAGTCTTTTTATATTTTTCTGTTAATATTGTCTGAAGTATGTGAAACAACCTAATGTTAAGTATGTTTCTCCTACCCAATCCTGTAGTAAGAAGTATGTATTTAAAAAGACAAACACCTTCAGATGACGTTATACAAGTTTACAAAAACAAGCCTTTTTCCTACGAGATAGGAAACCACTACCACCCTTCTGAATTCTTGAATTTAATAAAATCAACAAATTTATGCTTGTGTAATGAGACATTTATTTTTGGTATGATTGAAATTATTTCATGATCATCTTAATTTCATCTAACTATAACAAATAAATGACCAAAAAAAAAAAAGGAATCACCTGCCAGATACCAGAAGTAGCCTACTAGATTTTGAATGAAATAATATACTTCTTTTTTGTACTTTCTTTTTAAAAAAATTAGTTATTTATTTTCAGATAGAGGGGAAGCAGGGGAGAAAGAGAGGGAGAGCAATATCAATGTGTGGTTGCCTACCACACACCTCCAACAGGGGACCTGGCCCACAGCCCAGGCATGTGGCCCGAGTAGAAATCTAACTAGTGACCCTTTGGTGGGCAGGCCAGAGCTCAATCCACTGATCCACACCAGCCAGGGCAGTGTTTTCCACAATTGTTAAAAACATGTAGATTATGTCTAAAAGGGGGAAGAGAGATCACTCAACTTGGGCAGTTTTGGTAGGATATATATATATATATATATATCCTATTTCATTTTATATATATAAAATGAAATAGGGTTTCATGGAATATATATATATTTTTTATTTCATGAAATAAAATAAATAAATAAATTTTATTTATTTATAAATAAATATATATTTGAAATAAATAAACATATATATATATTCCAAATATATATATATATATATATATATATTTCATGAAATAGGGTTGCAGTAGCACAGTAAGTTCTACCCCAAGAAGAACCCCATGGTACCTGGTCTAAGAGACCTGCTCTGAATCCTCCAGGAGACGATGCTCGTAGAAATGCAGCCCTAACTGAGGAAGGATAATAGTACATTGAACAAGTTTGATTCATGACATAATGGCCCCAAATTATTTTTATTTGCCACTGTTCTTTTAAAATATTTCTGGGTTAAATATAGGATAGTCCCATGATTTTATGATTTTTCTCTTGTCTTTTAGGCTGTGGAATATGCAGGCTTTATAGTGATTAAAGCTTTTGTTGTTCAGGGTACCCTCCTTATGGGAATCAAACACAGAAATACAAATTATATCAAACATAAATATTAATTAAGGGAGAAAAAAATGATCAGAAAATATAACATTTTTTAAACTTTTAAATACCATAAACATCACAAATCTTCCCCTACAACAAACAAACAAACAAAGCCTCCACTATGGTTTTACCAATTACCTGCCTGAAATGCCTATATAGCATCTGTTTTCTTAGAGTTTTTGGCCATTAGGGTGAGCATAATCTAATCTGACTGGTCTCCTTACAAGGAGAGGAAGCTCGGCCACGAAGAGAGACACTAGCATGCCCACACACGAAGGGAAGACTGTGGAAGAATAAGGGGAGAAGGCGACCATCTGAAAGCCAAGGTGAAACCTCCAGAAAACCAGTCCTGCTCACATCTTGATCTTGAATTCTAGCCTTTAGACCTGTGAGAAAAATAAATATTCCAGGGATTAGCACATAGGTATTGTTGGGGGGCATTATTCTATCTACCACCGCGGCAATCAAGATATTCAATAATGTCAAGAATCAAGAGTTTGGACTTTCTACTTATACCGACGTTTGTTTGAATTCCAGTTCTGTTACAAAACATTTCTGCAACTTTGAACACTCTGCTTAATCTTTCTAAGTTTCCTTTAAAGGGGAAAATAACAGTGCCTACCTGTAGGTTGGTTGTCAAAAAATGCTTATAATATTTTTAGTATACTGTCTGGCATATAGTAAATGCTCAACAAATCTCAGCTATTATTTTATTTATTGTCAGTACCTGAATAAAACAGACTTGCCTAATGTTTTCACCCATTTTGTAATCAATATGTTTGTTTAAAAGTAATAAATTTATTGTCAAAATATCACATATAACAAAAGTTCTTAATTAAGAAAATATTTAGAGAAAATGCAAAAACAAAAATTAATCTGTTTGTAATCACATATATATTAAAATATTTTACATATTTTTTCAATGACAAGAATACTCTCAAATCATTAATGAGAAACCACTGCAGGTCAGTTTCCTTGTCTTGGGTAGAATCAAAATCTCAGGGGAAATAGGGGAGGGATTTAGAGGAACAAATATAAAGGATATATGGACAACTAAGAAGGGTGGAAATGGGAGGGAAGGGGGAGCAGGGTGGGTGGGATGGGATGGGAGTAATAGACAGAGAACTGTAATCAATATTTAAATACACCTTTACATTGATCTTTCCTGAGCAATTGAGTGAGTCATGTTGTACTTTAGACTTTCCCCAAGCACCAACATATGTCAAACATCCTTAGAATTTCTCAGCAGATATCTCATAGCAATGCACATGTAGAACTGATTTTAATGATAAATATTTCCTCAAAATTCTTAAGTGTTATAAAATGCCAATCATGAAGGACAATAATATAAATAACCTACCCATTTCTAATCTTCTCAGCCAGATAGTCTCACTTAAAAAAAAAAAAAGACCTTCAAAGGCAATTCTGATTAAGCATCCTTTTAACCTTCTCTAGGATTAGGTCAGCCTAATAGCCTTTGGTCCATCTGATTTCTAACAGTATCTCACTTACAACTCTGTCCACAGTTTTTATTCTCTCATTAATAAATGTATTTATCTGCTGCTTTCCCTTGAAACACACACACACAGAACTGCTCCTTAACCAGCCTACTGAGAGTGGCAATACTTGTGATGCCTGGTAATAGACTATAGGAATATAAAATGAGCTAATGAGTGTGAACACATTTTGAAAATGATAGAGTGCTCTGCAAATGGAAGACATTGTATTATTTATTATTGAGAACTTCTTGTTGGAATTTAAACATGATGAAATCACTAAGTATGAGTCTATCTCACCATATGTATAAACATCTCTCCTAATACTTTGTTAGTCACTCTTACTTTTATGAGAAAAGGGGATTTTTTCCATATTTACTAAGTATTATTCTTCTGGAAGAAGATAATCTTTGTTATTTTTTGCAGTAAAAAGAAAAATAAGATCTTTGAAGCCATGTTATGCTTAAACCCAGGGTATTCCTCCTGTGGCTATTGCCTTCAGAAAGCTTAAAAGAAATCTAGAAGTAATGTATGCTATTTGGTCTATGTAGCTATTTCTACAATATTTTATTGTTTGTTCTTTTTCCAAATTAAATATGATATAAAATATGAGGATCGCTACTCTGCTATTTCTTCCTCCTATAATGCTCCCTTTTCTATCTGGTAAAAACAAATTTGATGTGTAAGACCACCTTCCCCGTGAAGGCCTTTCTGATCTTTTTGGGTAATGAGTTATTTATAAATGTTGAGTACTACTATGTTCCTGTCCTGGCAGAAAACCAGATATAATATTAACCCCATAATGCTTTCATGTCCATAAAAAGATAAAGAATTTAAGAAAAAAGCTTGTGTGTATATTGTATATATATGCATGTACATGCATATATATACATATATCACTATGTCTATATATGTATAAATATAGACATAGTGATAAGCAAGGTAAAGAAAAGCAGAACAGAAGAAGGAGCTATAGCATCCCAGAGGGTGTTAGGGAAACATTCTCAGTGTTAGTGGTATTTGAGGATAGACCTAGGGGAAGATTGAAAAAAGCCAGTAGTGAAATGGAAAAGAATATGTTAGAGGAGGAAAACAGGTAAACTGGGCAGGGACTGTATTTGGTGTATGTGAGTGTGTGAGGGATATCAAGGAGGCCAGTGCAAGCAAATGAAGGCAAGAATAGTTAAAGACCAACTGAAGAGTTAGTAAATGCTCAGAGTATTTATAGTTGTGTAAGCATGATTAGGATTTATGTTATTTTTGTGAATATAAGTGAATTCCAAATACAGCAGAATGACATGATTACATCTAAATGTTTGAAGGATCACTAAAGCTGTTTTGTATAAACATTGGTTAGTGCGGAATGCCAGAACCGAATTAGGGAAATGAGAAAGTATTTTGTTGCAAGAGTTTTGCTGAGAGATAATGGCAGCTTTGTCTTTGGTTTTAGCAACTGGTAATAAGAGGTCAGATTTTGGATTTATTTTAAAATTAAAATAATGAGTATTTGCTCTTTGATCAGATGTGAGTTATAAGAGTATATAAGGCATAGAGGAAAACTCTATGGCTTTTGGTCTATACATCTATAAACAGAGTTACCATATTCCAAGGTAGAGTAGAGAAGGAGGCAGGTTTGACGTAGACAGAGATTGCTTCAGATGCTTTGGGGTTGCTATTTGCCAACAGGGGGAAGACTTCAGAGTCATCAGGAGTTCATTTTTGGACCTTAAAATCCTAGAAATTCTAGATGTTCACTTGGAGGCAACAATTAAGAGTAGATTAAATATATAGCACTGGATTTCAGGGGAAAAAAGTCTTGTGTTGGAATTATATATTTGAACGTAGTCAGTGCAATTATGGTATTTAAAACCAGGTGGATGGTTGAGGTCATCTAGGACACAAATGCAAACAAAGAAGAGAAAATGCTCAAGTTCTGAGCTACTTTATTTTGACGAGTGTATTTAAGCCCAGACTAATTAAGAGATTTCCTTTAGTTCAGCTAATGATCTCCAGGGCCAGGATTAGACGTATAATCTCCTTAATCTCTACCCAATGCTCTTTCCAATAAACTTACCCCGGCCTTGGTTTAAAATGCAAATATGTTTCCTGAGTGGGCCCATCAACACACGTAAAGGTAAGTAAATCCTAAGGCATCCGTGTAGCTTTGAATCCACCTACCTATGTGGATTCTCAAAGGTGTCCTTCACCTCTGAGCTCTGAGCAACCAATAATCATTGTGCAGAGCTGATTAACACTTTCTAAGGTAAAATACCTGCATTACCTTGCAAGTGCTATCAAAATAAAAGGACCGTCATCTACCATAGCTCTCAAATAACAATACTGGGGAAAAGGTATAAAGGCATTGCAGCAAGGAAATAAAATTATTTTACATCACCTGCAGTGGAACGATCACTTTCTTTTTGAATTACAGTGAAGTTAACCATATATCTCACCTACTAGATAGGGAATCCTTGAGTAGCAGGGATCATTAGTTATAGATCATTAGTTATAGATCCCTGCTAGTCAAGGATTCCCTATCTAGTAGCTACCTGCTATTTGTACTTTTCTGATGATAAAAACTGCTACCTGGCTAGTTTTCAACAAATGATTTTTAGGGGCAAAATGAAAGAAGGAAGATCAAAACACTGCATTATCAATATTAAGAACTTGGTAATGGAGAGGATTTGTTCATTGATATCCATACGTTCCAAGAGAGCAGCTTCAGTCAACCAGGAGAGCAGGAAAAGGTAGCTCTACGAAATAGAAGGAAAATGGGGGTAATAAGGAGAAAAGGGTAAGTTCAAGACAAGGATCTGAAAACTTGTGAATACGTAAGAAAAACTAGACCAGGATGGAGAACTTGAAAATGCAAGTGAGTTTAAAAGATGTCTCAAGGACTGTAGATGGAAAGGGAACCACTAAAGAAGGTGATACATAGAACAGACTTGCAAAAACAGAGGAAAAATTGTTATTAAACAAGAAGGAAGGGAGTAGTTCAAGAATATTTTAATGTAGAAATCATTCAGAGAGAGGCCTGGATGGTGTGGCTCAGTAGATTGAGCATCGGCCTGTGAACCAAAGGGTCGTGGTTCAGTTCCCAGTCAGGGCACATGCCTGGGTTGTGGGCCAGGTCCCCAGTGGGAGGTGCATGAGGGGCCACCACCCATGGATGTTTTTCCCCCTCTCTCCCTTCCCCTCTGTCTGAAAATAAAATAAAATATTTTTAAAAAGGAAATAATTCAAAGAGAAAGATAAGCTTAATGACAATGAGGTGGGAAGCAAGGTCATTGTTTGAGAGTAAAAAATATTGTGGTGTGATTGGCTAGTGTGAGAAATCTCAGAAAGCATTAGAACAGCCACTGTGAGAACTATGAGAGAAAGTCCATGGGAGACAGACGTGGTTTTCTGAGTTAGAATAAAGGAAGAGAAGAATATAAATTTGAAGTGGAAACAATATTTGTTTAAACAATTTTTAGTAAAAAGCTTTATGTGCACTAATTTGTAAAATAATTATATGAGAACAATTGAACATAGTCCCTAATCTCTGAAAAGATAATTTACTAAGAGTTCAATACAAACATATTATTTCTTGAATAATTAAGCGTGTGCTAGGCTCTAATTTAAGCTCTTGTCATGAAATAACCTCCCCAAAATTCTATGAAGTAGAATCTATTGTCATCTCCATTATAGATATGAATAACTGAGAGATACAAATGTTAAACTATTTAATCAAGGCAAGTAAGTTGGCTAAGCTTGGACCTGGAGTTCAGATGGTTCAGATGGTCTTAAACACAGAGTGATGAAAAAGTAACCAAAAATAAGTAAGTGTGTGTGTGAGAGAGAGAGAGAGAGAGAAATGCTTTTTAAATTTCTTGTCAGGGTTGTGCTGGCAAAAAAAAAACAAACAAAAAAAACCCTAAATCAAAAGCAGATCAAAGCTGAAAGACTACAAGACAATACCAAATGAGAGGACTGTGGTTTGAAACATGAAGACTTTCAAATAAAAAATAACACACATAATGATTTAAGAGATGAAAAATTTATAAATATGTAGGAAGAACATAGGTATTTCACCTGGGTAAAACAAGAGTATCTCTGATATAAAGAATTTAAAGGAAAGTTTTCTTATTTAAAATGATAATGGACTTCAAAATTCACAATATAGACATTTTAATTAAGTTTAAAGTGAACCTAGTCCAGGATTATGAGAATACATATATATATAACAACTCATTTAAGAGTATGTATTTTTAAGAATGAAATCTTACCATTCACAACAGTTTGGGTGAACCTAGAGGGCATTAGGCTAAGTAAAATAAATCAGAGAAGTATAAGTATCTAAAGTTCCACTTATATGTGGAATCTAAAGAACAAAATATATAAACAAACAAAATTGAAACAGACGTATAGATACAGAGAACAGACTGATGGTTACCAGAAAAAAGCAGGGTTGGGGATTGGGCTTAAAAATTGAAGGCATTAAGAACTATAAACTGATAGTTATAAAATAGTAATGAGGACATAAAGTACAACATAGGAAATACAGTCAATATACTGTAATAACTATGTATGGTACAGGTGGGTACTGGAAATACTGGGGGATGCTATAAAGTATTTGATTGTATAAGCACTACAATGTACACCTGAAGCAAATACAAAATAATACTGAATGTAAACTGATTAAAAATAAAACAAAAAATTATGTACTTTTTATGTCTTAGAATAGTTAAGAAGAGTCATTTGTTCCTTCATAAATTCATGTAGTACTTGTGTTTGGGCTTAATAACTGTGTGGTTGAAGTTTAATAATTGTAGGATACTTAGAAATCAACAAAGACAAATTTGGTTTACTGACTTTAGATGGCCCCTACATAACTTTTTCTGGGAAAGAGAAGAATTTTTGTTCAAGGAAATTTCTGTTGTTAAAATAGAAAAATGCCCCTGGCCAGTGTGGCTCAGTTGGTTGGAGTGATGTCCCATAACCTAAAGGATGTGGGTTCAATTCCTGGTCTCAGCACATCCCTGAGTTGCAGATTTGGTCCCCAGTCTGGCTGCCTATCATCCCTGGTCTGAGTGTGTATGGGACACAACCGATTGATGCTTCTCTCTTGCATCAGTGTTTCTCTCTATCCCTTCCCCTCACTCTAAAAAGCAATGAAAAAATGTCCTCATGGTAAGGATATTAATATATATGGCTATCTGATAACAAGACTCCCTCCTTCCTTAACCAAACTTCAGTCAGGTTCTTTGGGGTCCTTATCTTCTTCATAGGCCTTGTTCTGACCTGCTGGGTCCTGTTTGTACAGACCTTCCCCCTTTATATCTAATCAATATCTACCTACATCTATAATCTGTATCTACACCTATAATTTATCTATGTGTAACTTAGAAGAAATTATTAAAGCTCTTCTTAGTAATTTTCTAGCTTCTGACTCTCTCAGTCTGTATATTCTTTATAAATGTCCAGTTCTCTTTGCTGTGTTAGAAGTTGAATTCAGTTCTCTGTTGAAGTCTCTCTGTCCTATAGCAATAGCTCAAATAAAACTGACTTGCTGTTTTTAACAAATATTCAGTACAAATTCTCTTCCATCCTGAAGATACCAGAGACTTATACTTATTTTACTAAAAGCAAAAATTGTAGATAAACAGGAGAACAAAGAAAGGATGTATAAAATCTGATTTTATCAAAAATAACAAGGCAGACTTAGAAATTAATGTTTGTTTCTCTCTATATGTGTGTCTGTGTGTATTCAGGGAGAGAGAGAGAGAAAGAAGAGAATTTAACATGAAGCTATTCTACACATTTTTTTAGGAAAGAAGTTATGGAATTATCTGTTTTTCTGAGATGTCTTGTGTACTGGCCATTGCAGAGGGTTCCACTTTTTTCAATTTAAAATGAGATTAAATTGGTCTATGTTTTAGCATTGTGATGGGTAAATAGTATATTTACTTGCCATATTTGGAATTTGTTAAGAATTAGATAAAGTGTTGGACAGATTAAGGAATTCTACAGCATATGTTTTTCTTCATTATGTCTTTCTTAAGTTACTTAGGTTTCACTTACGGACTACTAACATGAACACAATACATTTAAAGGTTCAAATGCTATTTAGATTAGTCCATGCTGTCGTGCATAAAGAATGGATAAAAACTATTGCCTGACAATGCTAAACTCCCAACAGCAATGCGGCCTCATGTGGACATGGAGCTCTATAATAATGAACCAATCTAGTCTGACCTCCCTGGAATTTTGTGGATTATATTTTTTATTGAATGATGTGTTTGAAAATAACACAACTTGTGCTTTCATTCGTGCCCTCGAATGAGATATTTGCTGTTATAAAGTTTCCAAGCATATACACAGAAAATGAAAATTGATGCCTATAAATATTTCATGCTAAGATGCCGTTGGAAAAAGCCTGCCCATGCATGGAATCTCGTTCACAGGTTATGTTGGGAAAAAACTCTCATGGAGATTACAAGGGTACCAATTATGGAAGAAGGACTTTTGCCTTCCATGAGCAGACGGACTCTCAGGTCTTTATTTCAGACTATTACATACTTTGGATTACTGAGTTTTCACATTTTTATTCCAGTCAATCATAATTTAGGCATTTAAGAACACCAAAACCACTTTCTTATGTTAAGAATATTGATAAAAACATGACAATGCACTTCCTGAGACATTGTGCTTTTCCAAGCTGTCACCTTATTTATAATTTAAAATGACATGGAAGGATAAATAGAAAGGAAATTTAATTCACATTGGAAAAGAAGTGTAGAAATTCAAATAGCAACTAAAATGCATTTATCACAGGATATTCAGTAAGGGGAAAAATAAAATAAAAGTATATGAAATTATAAAGGAATATTTAGACTGCAAAGTAGCATACTTAAAATGTTTATATGTGGTATTTACATCCATAAAAATTCATACACCTATTCTTTGATATTGAACTAACCTAAAAGAGTAACTGAAAAGAAAAAGTTACAAGTAAATACAGATGAAAGAGGGCATGTAAGAATGCACTGACACTCAATCGGTGAAATACGGCTAACCCAACACTACCACTGAAACCAAAAGCAGGGCTGGCTGCCTGCTGCTATAAAAGCCAATACTAGAGAACCAGATGTTGATGTAAAGGAAAGTGGATTGACTCAGATGCTAGCCACCTGGGAGATGGGGGANCTGAAAAGAAAAAGTTACAAGTAAATACAGATGAAAGAGGGCATGTAAGAATGCACTGACACTCAATCGGTGAAATACGGCTAACCCAACACTACCACTGAAACCAAAAGCAGGGCTGGCTGCCTACTGCTATAAAAGCCAATACTAGAGAACCAGATGTTGATGTAAAGGAAAGTGGATTGACTCAGATGCTAGCCACCTGGGAGATGGGGGACTCATGTCACAAAGCTCATCTCCTGGAAAGGTGGGGGACTCGTGTCTCAAAACCCATCTCCACATCTCAGCAGAGGCAGAGGTGTGTATGAGGAGGGAGAGGGGAACAGAACAAAGAGATCAAGGGAGGGGGTTGAAAAGTTCTCTATGTGCCGAAGCACTGTCTATTCCGATAAGGCAAGTGATGGTCCAGTGGGCATCCTCCTGGATTCACGTCATCCTGACTTTACGTCATCCTGGCTCCACAGTTGAAGGTCAGCAACACTCCTGGAGCTGGGAGGCCTCAAGGTAAGAGTCTGTATCTTTCTAAAGTAATTCCTAGCATCCCTATATCAACGAGCTATTAATCTACAGATTACATATGTCAGAGTTAACATTTACAGAAAAAAATGTCAAGAGAATGGTGCACGGGTTATAACTCCCCATTACCAACAGGCTGATTTTCAGTCAGTTTATGATTACAATAAAGATTAATACTCTGACTCTACTCAGTTGTAGGTCAAGTTTTAAAGTAGAAGAGGGTTGAATTTGATTTACTAATAGTTTTCTTTTAATAGCTTTATTTTATTTCTAAAATTAATCTTTTCCCAAACAATTTCACTTGGGAATTCTAAAAGCAAGCTACCTTGATTATAGTTTCTTGTTGACATATTTCTGCTAAGTTTATTATGCCACTTAGAAATGTTTCAATTTTAATAAGGTTATGTCATTGTGTCTCTTTACATAAAGTATTAGTAAAACAATGTAACAGAAAGGAATTTGAAAGTAAAACCAACTAAATAATGATCACAATATATTAGGTGAAGAGTGGCTTTTAAAAATTGTTTCCCTTTTAGTCTTTGACCACATACATATATAATGGTCACACAATTTGGGGCTCTGCTCCTTTTTATTCCATATTTAATAATAAACTCTAAGACTTTGATCATTACATTGCTTTTTGCTGTTTTGTTAATTTTTAAAATGCTGCAGATAGCGTCTTAGAGATAACAATTGTGTTTTGCCTTTGTGTTTTTTAATTAATTTAAAAGTGGATTTAAAAGATCAATGTGTAGAATCAACTTTCAAGGTCTTCAGAATGGCAATACTGCTTTTCAGAAGCTTTGTGCCAATTGACAGGGCCACCAGCTAAGGTAACGAATGCACCAGTTTTACCCTGGCCTCATTTTTGTTAATTCAATAGGTTTTAAATGTACCTTTTTGTTGCTTTAATTTGCAAATCTTTAATTACTAGAGAGTTTATTCATGTTACCAGATGTTTATTTTCTACCTGGATTTTTTTTCAAATTGTCTAGTCTCGTTATAGACTCACTTAGCTACTGGTATTTGATGTTATGCAAACTTTGAAGATGTGCTTGGCATTAAAGAGTTTCTATTTTTAAATGACTGATGCATTTTTTATCTACTTGTTTTTTATATTGTTTAAGTTTATTTGTGGTAATGTAAATAGACTCCTAGGGGCTTTAAACTGTTTCGACCATGGGAATGTACATACTGAGCAACATTTTGAAAAGCAGCTGGATTTTTCTGGACCATTCAACGCACAACAAATAGGCAGCATTCTGGTTTGCTTCTTGAGCATTGTTAGCATCACCAATTCCAGTAATGGGGTCTTTTTTGCAAGTCTCTAGTGTATAAAGACTCCAGATAGTAACATGCACTTTAAAAGAAATGTGTATTTAAATTAATAAAGGCACTGAGATAATGTAGCAAAAATGATTAGGCTAAAAGGCTGAGTAAGAAGGTAATGGTAAAGTTGTAAAATATATAGCTTTTCAAATTAAGTGGGATCAGGCAAAGGCAAGTAATATTCTAATATTTGGAGAATGTAATTAAAATATAAAGTATATAACTGTAAGTAATGAAATAACCTAAAGAAAAATTAAGCAAATATCAAATATTTTATAGTCAGCTCCTATGCATTATGTATATTTATAATAGCTATTAGTGCCATTTTGAGTGCTTTTCTAAACTTTTTTTTATGAATAGAGGGGAAAGTGGAAAACTCACTAAAGTTCACAGAGTAAGACAGTGACCAAATCAACACCTAGTTCAAAGGTATGTTATTTTTTGTTTTGCTTTCAGCCCTGCTTCCGGGACATCCCTCAAATTTTCCAATGTATTTCAGAAGGAGGAGTGGAAGCTGATATATATTATTCAGATGTGAAAGAGGCTGGGAGAAATAACAAGCAAATAAAAAAGCAACAATAAACAGTGAGAAACATTCTTGCAGTGGTTTCAACGGTTTTGCTACAGAGAGAAGTGTGTGGTGAAACCTGTTTCAAAGCATCAGGCAAATCCCACAGGCACCTCAGATCCCACAGCTGAAAAATTGTGTTAATTTTATTTCCTCATTGTCTTCATTTGAACATAGGACTCAACTCAATAGCATCCAAATTTATTATGAAGTATAAATTAGCAAAATGAAATACAAATTAGCAAAATGATGTTAAATTCACTGGAGTTATGTGGTTTTAATTTTTCCTCTGTGCTGTTTTATGTAAAGTTACTATATAATAAATACTATATAAAATTTTCCAGTGGCTCAAAATTTGTCCAGGTGAATTTTAATTATTTAAGTCCCTGATAAAATTTCCCGCAGCCTATAATGTATTTTACAAAACAATATGCATTTTATATGTACCTCTCCCTCAATCATTAAAAGGGTGTTTCCGCTCCCCAAATACCGGGAGTTGAGTGGGGACAAGACTTAGAGAACTAGGAAAAGAACTGAGAAAGCTCTAAAAGAAAATGAAGTAAAATTGGTGCAAAAAAGAAGAACCTGAGAAATCTTTGGAAGCTAATAGTGGGGGGGGGGTGTTGGTACAGAATTATTGTAGTTTCACTTTTGTATCCTCTCACAATTTTCTCAATGAATGTAATTTAAGGAGGACTCTTGCAGACTTAAAGTAAATATGTAATTGCTTTAAAAAAATTGGAGCCTGAACAAATATTTGGCAACATCACTAGTCCCCCACCACAGATTCCAAATTAGATTTTCAAGTTGAAATTCTAGATCATGGATCCTAAAGGATATGGTATTAGGTGTTAAGTATCAGTCCCAAAATTTAAATGGATATAATAAGGAAAGAAGCACATTAAATCTGTCTCATCAAAAAACAGAAAATAGAAAAATTAAATAAAAATAATACAAGTAATACTAAAATTGAGAGAAAAAATTGCTCAGAAAATGAGATTAAGATTGTCTAAAAACAAAGAAGGGAAGGAACAAGCCAAAAATCCTGAAAGACACAAATATAAATCTGTATGGAAGGGAAGAATAATTTTACGTTACCGAGGGTTACAACCCAAGANTCCCAAAATTTAAATGGATATAATAAGGAAAGAAGCACATTAAATCTGTCTCATCAAAAAACAGAAAATAGAAAAATTAAATAAAAATAATACAAGTAATACTAAAATTGAGAGAAAAAATTGCTCAGAAAATGAGATTAAGATTGTCTAAAAACAAAGAAGGAAAGGAACAAGCCAAAAATCCTGAAAGACACAAATATAAATATGTATGGAAGGGAAGAATAATTTTACGTTACCGAGGGTTACAACCCAAGAAAATTTAAGACAATATTGGGCGTGAAGAGATTCAATATACGAAAACATCTGTCCCTTCACTCACGAGGGAAATAAATTAACAACACATCAAATACTCCCCAGAGGTTCTCTTTTTTGTAAGCAACACCAACCCCTTTCAACTTTTCCTTAGGGCTCCGAAACCTCCAGAAAGAGTCTAGAGCAGGGGCTAGTGACTGCTTTCAGCTGCTTAACCAAATGCCCAGAGGGGAAAAAAGAATAGTAATTGGGTAATTAAGGTGCCCATCCAGGGCCACAGATCGGCTTTTATCATCACAGCTCCCAGTTAGCTGCTGGAAATTCAGTATGAAACAGGGTTAAGATGTTCAAAAAGTCACACTGTCATACAAGCATGGATTAGGGGCAACCTTGATGTTAGCAGGCAGTTGGTGGTAGTACAAGGTACCTTGAAGGAACAGTAGAGATGTCAAACATTAGTCGGCTTACTAAACCCCCGTCCCGACATGCTGCTGCTAGCACCCGAATCAGGAGTTGCTGAACACAAACTTACTGGCTACTTTGAACCAGCACAAGATCTTTTTGGCTGATGTAAAAAGTACATAAATACACACACAAGCAAACCAACCATAAAAACATAACCTAGGACAGTCTTCCAAAATAAAATTGTAACACTGGAATTTCTGTGGGAAGACCCAAGCTAATTAAAAATAATAGCAATCCCAGTACTAGAAAAAATAAAGTTCTACCACTGTCTCACTCCATAGCTCTCCAGCATTGTATTGAGTCCACGGGAACCTCACTTAGTTACCCAACAATTCAAGGATTTGAACATGATGGACACCAAAATCTAGTGAAGATCTGAATTCCCATGATTTTATGTGACTGGGATTCTTAACCTTTTCATAAACATTGCATTTTATCTTTTCCATTGGAAAACCTTATTTCATAAAATTACTAGATATTCAATACTCAAATTAAATGAAAGATCATCTAATCTACTGTGGTCCATGGCACTCATGAGACACATGAATAATAATGAAGAGTGGTAAATAAGACTATATAGCTAACTAAGGGTACATGATTTTGTGATGTGCTAATATACTTGTATAAGAAGTATGGTAAACAAAGACTTTTAAAAATATATAGTAAAATGTATTTATAAAATGGTGTCAGGAAGGCTGACTAAAATCACATACTCTGTGTTTTTTCTGACTGGTTCTACATTCTCAGGTACAATGACTGATGTCCATATCAACTGGGTGTAAGAATAGCCACCCTTTGACTTTTGTACCTTATACACTCATTTAGTCTTCCATTCTACCGACTTAACGAACACTTACCAGGTGCCAATCACTATGGATGGTCTAGGAGAGAGGGACTCAGACACAAGTAACATAAATCTTGACTTCAGGGTTTAAGTGTTTAATTTCAGCATATAAAGTATGACTCTCCCAGAGAAACTCAATTATTTTAGCCGTTTTTCCAGTAATAAACATGTCTTTCTTTATACGCAATATAAGTTACAATATTCTTTTACTCAAACAGTGTTCTTTCATATTGTTTTCACCACTTTATTTCTCTCAGCAATGTTGCAGGCCAATGTTATCCTCAAAGCTCATATATCAACCAAGGCTAATGTTATTTTGACTGAGGAGAAACCACATATCCTTCACCTTTTATTGACCAATTGTTAGGAGAGGAAATGCTGGTAAGGTATATATAATACAAATAATAAATATTCCATTTTAATTTGTAAGCAAGAAACACTTGGCTAAACATGTAAAATAGAAAGATATTCAAGAGATATGCCAATCAAGAGATGTGTGCCCATAAGAAGTTAGAAAATCAGAGAAAAAAGAATAAAAGACAACCACAAAGCAAGGGCAGCATCCAAAAAATAAATAAATAGCATAATACAACATAGGCTTAACTTCTATGGGAAAGATGCCAGAGAACTACTCCTGTGTCTCTGAGTAGCAACAGATAAAGCAGCTTGATGAATGATGCTCTGGGTCCTAGCTTCATCCACAGAGGTCATGGAGGCTTAGCGCTGATCCAGGCGAGATAAAAGGGTTGGGAAATAGAATTACAACAGCAGTATTAACAGGCTCAATCCGATTACAGAGTCAAAGTCTCCATCATTCTCTGGATTATCTACTAAATTGTAGGTATAATAACCTTACTTAATATCATTGTTATTGATTTAATTGTATATAAAATAAAATACATATCATTCTAAAAGACGCAGAGGAAGAACTCAGTAAATACAATTTCATTTCCTTGGGCAGAGCCTATGTGAAAACCAGAAGTTCCTGGTCAGCCTCCCCAAGCCTTGAACTGCTCCACCATGAAAGTCCCAGAAAATGTAGAGGAGCCAATGAAGGACTAAGTATCTAAAAAGCATGATGGGCTATATTTTTGCATGAAACAAACAGCATGCCCATGCCTTTCATTTGCACTAGAATCTTCCTGTTTTCATTAATTTGATTTTCTGTGTGCTTTACAGGTTATCATTAAGTGTTTTAGCTATTGAGTATAATCAATAAAAAAGTATAAATTTAGTAAAAGTTATTGTGACTAGTTTAAGTGCCGTGCAGCAATACAGATGACTTCTTTTGTATTTAAAAGGGATGTTATATGTTATGCTTCTTCAAAAAGGAAGAGATATTTTAAAAATATTTTTATTTTCTTTTGATTATACTTCATAACTTCCTAAGCTTCAATTCCCTAGCTAATATTATAAAAAGTCATCAAAGAGGAGAAAAATGTATAACATTAGATAATGTTAAATAATTTTTATCTATGTAAGATTAACATTGCCACTATTTATATTTTCAAGTGATTTTTAGAAACTGAACAAATAAAATAAAGTGTATTATTAGAAAAGTAGAGTAAAAATTTTTAAATTTTAAATAGTCCTTGAAGTCTCTATATTTACATGGACTCTAATGATAAATATGGACAATTGTAATTCAGGATTAATCATAACGTGGGAAAGGGCTTTAGATATTTTACATTTCAAGTTTCCCATTTCCTTCTTAAACAAATTTGAAAGATGAGAATCACGCTTTTAGTGTGAATGGTAAAGAATAATAGTTAACAATCTAGGCTCTGGACCCAGGCTTTGTGTCTAGTCCTGCCTTTTCCAGCAAAGACAAACCTGGACACTTCACTAAATTTACATTTGCAATATTTGACAAAGTACTCAATTTCTCTGGCCCACCCTGTCCTCATTTTAAGAGCAGAGATCATAAGGGTCTGATTTCAATTGGGTCCATAAAAGTGTTAAATGACTAAAGCACTTAGGACAGGGCCTGACTCACAGTCAAATCTCCAAAACCTTTACCATTATCAGGAGTGCACCTTGAGAGCTCAAAGGATTGCCCAGTCCTTTGCAGCACAGTTTTTAACGCAAACATTATTCCATATATTTAATTAAACCTGCCCGCCTAAAACTTTGATCCTATTTATATTTAAAAGGAAGAAGTTTATACCCTGGCTGGTGTGGCTCAGTGGATTGAATGCTGGCCTGCAAACCAAAATGTCCCTGGTTAGATTCCCAGTCAGGGCACATGCCTGGGTTGCAGGCCAGGTCCCCAGAAGGGGGTGTGCAAGAGGCAAACACACATCAATGTTTCTCTCCCTTTTTATACCTCCCTTCTCTTCTCCTTAAAAATGAATAAACAAGACCCTAAATAAGAAATAAATAAATAAAAGGGAAAAAGTGCCTATTTTACTTACTAGCTATTCATAATATAGAAAATAAGTGGCATAGATGGTAAGTAGAAAATAGACAGGGGGGGAGGGCAAGAATAGTAGGAGAAATATAGAATCTAAAGAACTTGAGACATGTGGTCATAAACTAAAGGGGGGGATGGTGGGGGAGACGGTGTGCAGGATGAAGGGGAATGAAGGAGGGGAATTAGAACAACTGTAATGACATAATCAGTAAAATATGTTTAAAAAAGAAAAAGAAAATGGTACTTATAACCACTTGTTTTTTGTGTGTATGGGAAGAATCAAACCCAGTTTCTTCAAATGTCATTTTTTTCAAATACTCTACCATCTAGTTTCTCTTTTCTGTATAACTTTAACTCACTGATATCATTCTTCAAATATAACATTTAGGAAATTATATAAAAATCCAGTACTTTTTTTATTTTATTTAATTCTTGTTCAAGTACAGTTTTCTGTCTTATATTCCCAGCCCTGCCCCCCCCAGTGCTCCCCACCTCCCTCCCATTATACACACTCACCATTTCGTATTAGAAATCTTGTTTTCCTTTTATTTAATTCAGTTAAGATTACATTGATTATTTTAAATCTAGAGGATGACATTTATATTCTGATTTTATTTAAAAAATATAGAATAGCCCTGGCTGGTGTAGCTTAGTGGATTGAGCACAGGCCTGTGAATCAAAGGATCGCAGTTCGATTCCCAGTCAGGGCACATGCCTGGGTTGCAGGCCAGTTCCCAGCAGGGGACCCATAAGAGGCAACCATACATTGATATTTCTCTCCCTCTCTCCTTCCCTTCCCTTCTAAAGGTAAATAAATAAAATATTTAAAAAATATAGAATAGACTATCAGAGTTAAAAATATTTTAGGAATTAAATGGTTGAAATACCATTTTTATAAGCAGGGAAATAATAACTGAGGGCTGGAGAAGGGAGACAATTTTTCTAAGGTCACACAGCTTAACCTTCTAGTCCTCGTGTGGCCAGGACCAAGCCCTGAGTCGAAAACCTGCAGGTCAGTGTTTTAACCCCAGTGCCCACTCTAACAAATTGCTAGTCATCTTATTGAACAATATCTAAAATGTTATCCTGGATCCAAGAAAAAGAGGGATGACTATCAGAAATGTCTGCCTTGGGTAAAGAAATTGGAAGTGGTCCATTCTTAATACACATTTGTTATTTTTAATCTAAAGTTCTCTGAATTCAAAAGAGTTCTGATACTAAAATTAAGCAATCATTTTTTTCTGAATCTAAGAAATTTTAGATTTATATTTATCAAGTTTTTAATTATTATTTTGAGTTTATCATTCTAGTCTGTTGACCTAGTTTCAAATTTAATTCTGACATCAAACATATTTGTTGTTCTTTATATATATATACTTATATATGGCACACACATAGATAAGCATAACTGTATCTCTATCCAATCATTCATTAAATTGTAGAACAAGGATGTTTTCATACTTTAATAATATCTATCTCACATTTTTCCTAAAATATAACTGAAAGCAAATATTATTTCATCTGTCTAGAGTATATCAATAGCAATATTGTGACAGGCCTAATAACCAAGTCATATGTTCAGTCATTCCAATTTCCTTTTTAATATAATTTCATGGAAATATGAGTGTGAGGAGAATAATTACATGTACTTACCTTAGGAAATACTATTGTTTATTCAACAAAAAGGGGTAAAAGAAAGAATGGGTAAGCAATTTAGGGAAGGTTGTATTATAAAAATTGCTAATGCCAGACAGCAGCACAGGAAAGAAAAGATTATATTACAGTCAGGTAAACTATTTTAAAACTTAAAAAAAGTTTAAGCATTTTATTTTATTTTTTTCCAAGTTTATAGTAAGACTGATATATTAAAACCAGCATACTTGCTTATTAATTTATAGTGATAAGTTAAGAGGTTAGATAGAACAAAATATATTTTATCTGCATTATCAGCACATTCTCTTCTTGTCAGATTTTTGTGCAAAGCCATAACAAAATCAGAAGCATTTTGATTGTGGAATCAAACTAAGGAGTAATGTCAAATAGTTAATGACTGTCAGGCCAACAGAATTCATTGTTTATATTTGAAATTAGGCATTGTGTTGTCAATGAGGACAGATAGCTTAGAAGTCCGTGACTATGGTCATCTCTGTCCTGGATAATGTTTGGGTGGATGTGACCAACAAATATCTAATCAAATTCCTATTTTGATTAATTTAGTCTAAACAAGAAAGACTGTTCCCTAGTCAACAGTGTCTTTGTAGGTGACCTTTGTATTTATCAATGTTGATCTTTAGAATTTAAGTTGGCCCTGAGAATGCAACATTTTCTTTTATTTTCATATTCTTGGGGGCATCTCTTTACAACTGTCTTGTATTAGCTAGTGAGCCCTTACCAGTATGGCCAGGTGATGATGCCCAGTTGGTGGGAGCATTATCTAAAATCAAGAAGTTGGGTTCAGTTCCCTGGGGAAAGGACTTGCACACACACTTCTGCAAGGAGGACATACAGAGGATCCAGAGACACATGAAGAGATGCTCAATATCACTTGCTATCAGAGAGATGCAAATTAAAACCACAATGAGATACCACTTTACACTGGTGAGAATGGCTATCATAAACAAAGCAATAAACAACAAATGTTGGAGAGGGTGTGGGGAAAAGGGGACTCTGGTCCACTGTTGGTGGGATTGCAGACTGGTACAACCATTATGGAAAACAGTATGGAATTTTCTCAGAAAACTAAAATTGGACTTGCCTTTTGACCCAGCAATTCCACTGCTAGGATTGTATCCTAAGAACCCTAAAACATCAATCCCAAAGAACATATGCACCCCAATGTTCATAGCAGCACAATTTACAATAGCCAAGAGTTGGAAGCAACCTAGGTGCCCGTCAGTAAATGAATGGATCAAAAAACTGTGGTACATATACACAATGGAATTTTATGCTGCAGAAAGAAAGAAGGAGCTCCTACCTTTTGCAACATCATGGATGGAACTGGAAAGCATTATGCTGAGTGAAATAAGCCAGGTGTTGAAGGACAAATACCATATGATCTCACCTTTAACAGGAAGCTAAACAGCAAAACAATGAAGCAAGCAAAATATAACCAAAGACACTGAAATAGAGAACAGGCTGACAGTTTAAGTATTTTATAAATCAAAACAAGAACATCAGCTAGACCAGAGAAGTTAAACAGCAGTTCTGAAAAGCACTTCCCATTTTTTGTTTACTATTAGTTAGGACAATGCCTGAAAGCCTTCAGGCAGCTCCTAGTTCTGAAGTGGAGCAGGTCTCAGCAAGTCCCAGTGCTTACTGACCAGTTGAAAACATTTCGCTCCTGGGACCCATAAAGGAGTAAGTTGTGAATATTGAAGCACTGGCCAGTGTGATACCTGCTGCCCGGGAAACATTTCATCTGTTATGCCTTAAAGGCAGCTTGCTTATGGGCGTTTAAAAACCTGTACTGATTTCTCACTGCCATTAGGAAGAAAGCAATAAGCAAAGTTAAACTTTAGCTTTTCGTCCTCCAGTTACTGCAGAATAATATGCGGGGCTCTTTTTAATGTATCTGTCTAGTAAACTAGTCCTTTCTTCCTGCTCTGTGTCTATCCCAGGAATAAAAAACAAAAACAAAACCAGCCCTGGCTGGTGTAGCTCAGTGGGTTGAGTGTGGGCTGTGAATCAAAGGGTTACAGTTCGATTCCCATTCATCGCATAGGCCTGGGTTGCAGGCCTGGTCCCCAGTGGGGGCCATGTGAGAGGCAACCACACATTGATGTTTCTCTCCCTCTCTTTCTCCTTCCCTTCCCCTCTATCTAAAAAAATTTAAAAAGAAATAAAATATTAAAAAAAACAAGCAAAAACCTCCTCAAAACATCAGTAATCAAAAATAACTCCTCCTTCTATGAGAGAAATTATGATGGCAGCCAGCACCTGGGTGTATATGTACACAGAGGCCATTGCAGTTGTGTGTATTTCTACTACTCAGTCAAGGCAAACAGCAACCAGCTGGCTGTGACTAGCTCAGACTAATAAGCATAAAATCAACATAGGCTGATCCAGGATGAATATCAGCATCTGTTAGGCCATTGTCTCTGCCGATAATTCTGACTGAACAGAAGGAAGAGCCAAATAGACAGCCGGCTATGAGACAGAGCACAAGATGAGGAGCCCCTAACCACCTGCCAAGTTTCTGGTGGAACAGCAAGTATAGGAAGGAGAGGCAGTCAAACCCACACAGAAGGTGCCTCGTTTGAACTGTTAACTCTGTGCCCTTTTCCATTTGGATTTTTCCTTAAACATTGACTTTGGCAATTTTCAACAAGAGACGGTGATAGAGAATTACTAATGAGTCAAGAGGTAGGATTAATGATCAGAAGCCATATACTTATTTTGTGCTTCATTACACTCACCAGAGACGGCAAGATGAACAAACATGGCAACCCACGTACCACTGCAACAATGAAGTATCACTCTGATATGAACAAGTAATTTTAAAAATATAAGGCACTGTTCTCACATCAAATATGGGGAAGAATTTGCCTCTGACCTAATGCCTCCTCATTCTGTTGAGGCTTCTGCTGCTAGCTCAGCTCTATCCCTGGGCATATTTGCTCCTTTCTGTGACCTCAGGAGCACTAAGAACCTTGACATTCTGCTGAGACTCTTCTGATATTTGATTATTCCACAAAGTAAGCTCTCCATCTCTCTTGAGAGGATGGCCTCTCAAATCTTAATTTAAAGGTCAAGGAGAAAACTGATGAAGAGAAAAACAAGTAGTCTTCTCTCCAATCTCTCTTCTCTAGAATAATTATTTCCACTTGCTTACAGCTACGTGCAGTTGAGTCTGCTCTGACTTCTGGGGGGCTCTCGGAATGAGTGATGTCTACCACGTCCAGACCAACCATCTTGCTCAGTAGTCGACTCATATCGAGTGCTTGTTTTATGGAATCAATACTTCTTGTACTGGCCATCCTCTTTTCCCGGTGCCTTCTAGTTTGCCCAGCATTAGTGTATTTTCCAAAAACCTTGCCTTTTCAAGATGTGTATCCATAGAGCCCACCTTCAACACAACAGTTCAAATGATTCATTTTTTTTCCTATCAAGCCTCTTCACTGTCTAACTTCACATCCTTATATATTTCTTGGAAATATGAGTGTTTGGATGATGATAGCCTTGGTCTCTAATGACAGATCTTTGCTTTTGATGTTCTTTCTTAATTCTTCCATTGCTGCTCTGTCAAGTCTCAGGCTTCTCTTGATTTCTTGACTGTAGTTTCCATTTCAGTTGATGACTGTGCCAAGGTAAGCAAAATATTTAACAATTTAGATGTCTTCATTGGGTATCTTCAAGTTGTGTATTTCTTGTGTAGTCATGATTTCTGTCTTTTTGATGTTCAAATATAATCATGCCTTGGCACTTTCTTCTTTCACATTCATCAGAAATCATTTTAGATGTGGCTGTCACTGGCTCCCCTCTGAGTTTTTGTTCCTGTGGCCAGGAGTGACCCCCAAAGTAGGAGGTGAAGGTGGCAAGGGAGCAGGTCTGTGGATCCAACTGTTGCAGCAGTGCATTCACTGGGAGAATTGAGAATCCGGATGAGGAGGAAACAGCAAGAATGGATCCAGGATCAATGCCACCCAAACAGGAATGAGAAGTAAAAAGATCTCAACATGCAAAATGTCCAACAGGAGAAATGGAGGGGCCCAGGTTCCTGTGCACAATGGAGAGAAACCACACTGTTTGGGAGGGGGCAAAGCCCAGAAGCCTGGAGGAAATGTTAGGCTGGACTGGGTTAGGCGATTTGTCCCCCATTTTAATGGGCCATATCTGACAGTCAAGTTGATCACAATCAAGTGGGAGCTAATGTAGAAAAAATTATAGTACAGCAAATGAAAATTGGGAGGAAGGCTAAGGAGCAGGAAATAAGACACCCTCTGCACTTCCAGATGCCTGACCCCAATCATTATCACAGTGTTTGTTTTGAACCTTGAATCCTAAGGTCCCCCCTGGGGTTAATAATGTGGCCTCTGCTCAACAAACGTTTAGTTTTGTGGTTTACTTTTCTGTAAACCTTTTGGTGTTCTCTTGTCGTTAATTATTGTTTTGTCTTGGTATAACCTTTCTGTCCGGCATGGCCATTTACCCAATTTTCAGAAAAATATATATTTCCATGATGTGAAATTAACAAAGCAGTTTAAAAAGAAAAAAAAAGTCATTTCAAATTACTCTTCAAATAGCATAAACTGAAAAGCACCTGACATTTGTAATAGGGTAAGAACCTAAGACATCTGTGGAGCATTTTGTAAATCAGAAAAATATGAGTGTAGAAGCTCAGTGTGTTGTGATGTTTCAAAGGCGTTATCTAGAGATACGTTTGTGACTGGCATTGAAGGACAGCAGAACAAGCCAGCCCCAAATACGTCTGTTGGCACTGAGGATGTTGTGTAAAATACGTCACTTTGTTGTATTAATTATTTTGAGCTGCAACCTCTTGAAAACAACAAATGCAAGGAGAGTCTTTCTCTGAACTTTTTTCACCTGCCTAAAGACAGATCTTAAAAAAAAACAAAAAAAAAACTCAGTTGTCATAAACCTCCTACCCCAAGAGTTTCATCAACCAGGAAGGACTGACTCTCATCCCAGGAGAAGAACCCAAAGTCAACGCTGCATCGAGCTTTCTCACAAACTATCATATCCCCCACCTATTCTTCTAGTTGCCCATTTATTTTCCTAAAAATCATTTATTCTGCACTAAGAGAGCTCCATCCCGGCTCACCTTTCCCTGTTAGGTTGGTATTTAATCTTGAATTCTAAGCCACCTTACGATTTATTTAGTTTTCCTCAGGTGCTTCCAATGTATACATGAGGTCTACGTGTTAATAATTTTTGTTTGTTTTCCAGAAGCCTGTTTTTTATTAAATTATAGGCATGCCAGCCAAGAGCCCAGAAGGGGAGAGGGAAAACTGTTTTTTCTCTCCTACAGTATGCAAACATTCAAACATCTGTGCGGTGACTAGAGCACATAAACCATGAAGTCTTTTAAAGAAAATCAAGAGAATTCCTGTCTTATTTTAATAGAAAATAACAGCAAAAAGAAACAGATGAGGTCAGAAACATAAAATTTGCACTACTTAGTATAAATAAAAGGAATAGTTTTTGAACGAAATGTGAGGATTCATATAAACTGTGAATCACTTTGGGGGAAAGAAAAGATTGAGGCTGTAAATTGGCTCGGCATTGTCATTTTCTAGTTTTTCGGAAAGTCAAGGGAGAACAAGAGAAAAATCACAGCTTTGTAAATAAATGCTTTTCAATTTTCTTTGTGCATCAGAATTAGTTGGATAAAAACCAACCAACCAACCAACAAAAAACAGACTGGCAGCTCCCAAAAGCCGCCTTTGCCCCCCATTGTTGGGTTTCGGGTTTCCCTGCAGCACAGCCACCTCCCTCCCTCAGCTGAGCACCTCCCATAGCTTCGCGGACTTCAGCAATTTTTCGCCCGGTGACCTTGAACTGTTGCCTTTTTTTTAATGCTCTGTTTCGGATCATCAGCCCTGCGTCCCATCTTGGAAGATGCTGTGGCGGGCACTAGCTCCAAGATCGCCACCAAGGACTTGAGGAGAGGGAAGTTGTGGAGGAAGCAGAGAATGGAAGAGCTGCACCTGCTAGTAGGAATGCTAATGAGGAAAATGGGGAGCAGGAAGTTGACACCAAGGGAGATGAAGAAGAGGAAAGAGAGGATAAAGAGGAAGAGGAGAAGGAGGAAAAGGGTGATGGTGAGATAGAGGATACAGATGAAGATTAGGAGGCTGATGTAGCCGTGAGCAAAAAGAGCCCTGCCTTGGTACCCCGCTGCAGCAGAACACTGCAGAGGACGCACGCTCTCCACCAGGCAGACAAAACCACGGGGTCAATTTGCAACAGGGGAGGAATAAAAAACAAACAAACAGGACTTCCAAGGCCCTACTTTTTTCTTAAATGTACTTTAAAAAGGAAATACCCATATTTAACTTACATTGTACATTTGTCTACATCTTGCTAGGGGTCAACCATCTGTAATGAACTTGGGCTGACCAAACCAGACTTTGGAGCATTCTCTGTGCTACTTCTAACTTTACCTGTGGTGTGACTATGTTCATTATAACCTCAGAGGAGAAAAAAATGCCTTGTTAAAAAAAAAGCCAAAACAACAACAGCATAAACTTTTTCCACTCATTCCAGTAACTGTTTCCATGTATGTACTTATGTGTAATATGGGCAGTTGGTTTGTACAAGGTGGTTATAAAGGCCCAAGAGTAAGATAAAGGGGTTTTCTTTTCTTTTCTTTTCTCTCTGCCTCTCTCTTTTTTTTTTTTGGTCCATGATATTGCTGTTTATTTATTTATTGGACTGTTTCATGTGCGTGTGAAACAATGTTGTCCAACAACAAAGTGGAATTTTATTTGGCTGAGTAGTTCTAACAATAACAACAACAATAACAAGAAAAAGCCCAAACTTTGTACCCCACTTCTACTTATCCTGTGATCTAAGTTTAATTCGAGTGAGTGGAGTTCAGTCAATAGATATTTTTAAAAGCTGTCCAGGCAATTTTGTACCAGCCATGGCTAAGAACACCTACTGCTTTAAAGGGAGAAGAGTCCCAAAAGAACCAAGGGGGGAATGGAGGAAAGAGATTTGGGGCACCACATCAACTCACCTTTTGTAGGGTGTCAGAAATTATAGTCAGATAATTTTGGAAAGTTTCTAACAGGTGAAATGCTGTTGAGTGAAGACCCCATTTTCTTCAGGTACTTGAACTTGATATACCAAGCTTTTATAAAAGTAAATAGAAAGTACAGCTCAACCAGTTTAGCCGCCATATTTAAACATTAGGAAACTGATCCCCTAGGGAGATGAAATGACTTTACTAACTACCTGTGAGGAATTCTATCTCAGATTAGAGTATGATATCCTCTCTTCAGGACAAATTGGTCTTCGTCCAGGGCTACAAAATAAGAAAACTATTAATTTTAGAATCTAGAGAATCCTTCTTTTGAAGTGTGGGTCCAAGTGTCACGCTTGTCATTTGGATTTGGAAGAGAAGCTGACAGGGCAGAGGGAAGGAGACAGAAGACATTGGGAAAAAAGTCAAGTCAGTTTAGAAAGTAAAGCGAGACAATTTGGGTTCTTTTACAAGAAAATTGTGTATATGCTTCATCACAAACATAAAAATAAATTACAATTGTATGAAAGACCTGAAGTTGAAAAGACACTTTAAAAAATATGTAGAATAACATATAGCACATATTTAGGGCCTCAGGGTAAAAAGACATTTTTAAGTCAAACACAAAATAAAAGATCATGAAATAAAGAAAACATAAATAGAACTATATATATATATATGTAATATATATCAGAATAATATATAATAGATACAATTTTATTATATAATAGGTGTATAATAGCAATTACTATTAAAAAACTGAAAATTCAAGCATCTGAAAGAGAATGCTTTAACAATATGTAACAGAGATAAAATTAGTATTCAGAATACATAAAGAATACAATTTAATTTTTAAATATGAATAAATAGAAAAAGAAATGGGCAAATTCCTAATTCACAGAAAAGAGAATTCTAATGATTGATAAATGTATAAAATCATACTCAAATTTTCTTAAGAAGATGCAAATTAAAACAACCAGCAAATACTTTTTTAGCACTCACCAGACTGACAAGATAGTTAATGCCTGATGATTTCAAATGCTGACAAAGGATAAAATATGTAAACATTTAAGAGTCGGAGTGTTAATTGTTTCACCACCTTTAGAGAGTGATGTGGTAATATCCAATGGATGTACCTAAATAATACCAGAAATTTCACATGTGGTAAAGATGCTTATGAAACTCTCATACAGTACACAGAAAATATGAACAACTTATTCACAGAAGCATTAATATTTATTAACAGAACAAAATGTAATCAATCTAAATATTCATCAACATAAGACTCTGAAAGTAAACTGTTGTATTCTATACTGGAATCCCATACAGCTGGTGAAATAAACAAAGCTATAGGCATGAACATGTATATTGTGTCTTTGAAAGTTGCTAAGCGAATAGACCTTAAAAGTTCTTATTACAAGAAAAGAACTGTTAACTCTTTTTAGTGATGGATGTTAGCTAGATTTACTGCAGTGATCATTTTGTAATTTATATAAATACTATTTTGTTATGTCATACAACTGAAACTATTATAATGTTAAATGTTAACTATATCTCAATTTTTTTAAAAGAGAAGGTGAATGAATTCTGAATCACCAATCCAAAAGAACCTATGCACCTCGGTGTTCATAGCAGCATGATTTACAATAGCCAAGTGCTGGAAACAACCTAAGTGCCCATCAGGAAATGAATGGATCAAAAAACTATGGCACATTTTTACAATGGAATACTACACAGCAGAGAGAAAGAAGGAACTTCTATCCTTGCTACAGCATTAATGGATCTGGAGAGCATTATGCTAAATGAAATAAACCAGGCAGTGAAAGACAAATACAATACGATCTCACCTATAAGTGGAACCTCATCAACAAAACAAACAAGCAAGCAAAATACAACCAGAGACAGTGAAATAAAGAACAAACTGACAGTAAGCAGAGGGGACGAGAGAAAAAGATAATAGGAAAAAACAGGGGAAGGGTCATCAAGGAACATGTATAAAAGATACATGGACAAAGCCAGAGCGGGTAGGATTGAGGGTTGGAGGCAGGGATGGCTGGGGTGGGTGGGCATGGTGAGGGGAAAATGGAGACAACAGTACTTGAAAAACAAGGAAAAAAAAAGAAAGAAGGTGAACAAAAAAAAAGGAAGAAGCAGTAGAAAACAAAAGAGAGGGAGAGAAGGGAGAATTCATTGCCTTTGGCCAAACAACTTCCCGAATTAGTGGAAAAACATTGAAGACGGTGCTATAATGAACTGGTTTAATAGCCTGGCCTTCAGGGTCAACCAGATCTGGGCTTGAAATCATTATCTGAAAGTTACTCTCAATGTAATATTAGGCAATTGCTTAACCTCTTTAAACCTATTATGTTCATCTATAAGAATAATAAAATTTAACTTACAAAATTGTTCCAAGCATTAAATTAGACAAGGGAATATGTAAAACTTTTGCTTTCTTAAAGAAATTGTTCCATTAAATAAAAGAAATAAGTTACAGTAATCTTTTTCCATCTTTATTATTTCACCTTTTTACATAATTTGCTGAATGCTAAAAATATTGTGTTGACTGCCCTGGCTGGTGTGGCTCAGTGGACTGACTGCTGTCCTGTGAACCAAAGGATCACCAGTTCAATTCCCAGTCAGGGCACGTGCCTGGGTTGTGGCCCAGGTGCCCAGTGGTTGCACACAAGAGGCAACTACACATTGATGTTTCTCTCCCTCTTTTTCTCCCTCCCTCTCTCTCTAAAAGGAAATAAATAAAATATTTAAAAAATAATATGTTGACTAATGAGGATATGATCTCTACCCCTACCAAAACTGCAGAAGGGAGAGGGGAGGGAATTTCAGGGGAAAAGGGGAAGGATTCACAGGAACAAGTATAAAGGATACATGGATAAAAAGTAAGGGGGGTGGAAATGGGAGGGAGGTGGGGAGCACTCTGGGGGAGGTGGGCTGGGATGGGAGTAAAAGACAGAAAACTGTACTTGAACAACAATTAGAAAAACAATGCCCATTAAAAAAAACCAAAACCCTGCAGTTCTTTAAAAATCAGACTTTAAAGCCAAAGCCACACCAGCTCCCTCCGATTTTACAGTACGGAAGTTCTAACGTCTCTATGTTTTCATTCAAACAACTGAGCAATCGAAGAACCTATAACAATCTCCCAAACTCAAATCCATAAAATCCAGAGCATCTCACTCTTTGGACGTAGGTGCCGCCATTACTGTAAAGGTGAACTCCTTAGGTGGGTTCTAATTGGGTAGTCTTTGTGGGGTGGGGAGTGAACCTACTGGACTCATGCCTGGTAGCAGTAGATGACTATGTTACATTACCAAGGTACAAATGTGTTAAATGCTCTAAATATTGGCTAAATAGAGGTAATATGACTTGTTTATAATCATTCTATATATATTTCTACTTTGTGGCCATATAACCATGTTAGAACATTATGTTTATAAGTAAATAAACACATTCTATTGCAGGGTATAAATACCAAATTTACGATTTGATTTTCTTGCCCAGTAATCACCAGAATTCAAGGGGACATGAAGGTTGACAAGTAAGTTCAATGAATCCATCACTGCTGTCCCCAAGGTCTCTGTCTCTCCGTGTCTGTGTGTCTTTCTCTCATTAGAAACTTCAATTACAGCATTTCACAGGAGCCCAACAAACAGAGTAAATTGCAGAGTAAAAAGGTTTTATTGAATAGAGTAAGTTGTTTACTGAAGCACATGGAAGTCATGGTGAAACTTCAACAGTACAGGCTGTAAACTGCAAAACAAAATAAGTGTAACTTTTAGGAAATAAACTGCTAATTACATAAAAAACAAAAACAAGAACAAAAACAAAAACTACATCACACTCCTCCCTATTATGCAGTAAAAACTAGTTGTTTTTTTAATTGTATTTCTTCCAGACTCGTTTTATAAGATTTTAACTCCTGGAATGAGTTAAATCAAAAATTGAGTGGAAAATCGGTTTCCAGTAACATTGTATAAAGTGGTTTTGATATGCTGAATTGATTAGGCCCTTTACTACTATATTTAAATAAAACAAAGAAAATAGAAACAAAGAAAAATAAAGTAAAATAAAAAGAAAAGAAATAGGAAATGCTATATTAGATTAAGCAGCATTTAAATAAATATAAAATATTTACTCCAAATTGTTCAGATTACTCATGTCAAAGCCACAGGTAACTTGAACATTTTGTCAGAAGTGATTAAACTTATTTTTAGTGAACAAACAATATGTTCAAGTTCTTTGAGTATATTCATTAAATAAATAGTGATAAAACACATTCATAAATACAAAGGTGAAGAAAACTCATAATCCTCAATAACCTTCACTTTCATATATTAAAGAAAAAACATGCATGATGTAGTGGACAATACATTAGCAGAAATCTTTGCACATATTTTATATCAGAGTTTTGAAGGATGACTGTAAAAATATTAATTAATGAAGATAGCTGGAGTATCTCATCCTAGAGAAAGGGCAAAAGCACAGTTGAAAAACATAAAAAATTGTGCTGTGCACTTGAGTAAAAAATTAGCAGTTGTATGTCAATAAAGCCATTGTATGTCATCACCTGGTAGTATTAACACTAGTCTTCCAGTAGCAGTCTGATATTTTCAATCCTACCATCTACTTGAAGAGGAATGTCATTCTCTTCTGTTATAATATCTCTTCTCCCAGATCAATGTATGCATCATGAAATATGGCCACTTTGGCTCCATCTGCTGATCTCCCAGAGAGAGGTTAATGTTTCAACCTAATGATTACAGTGAAGATTACACAGAAAATTTCAACCAATTTCACTCAGTCCATGGGGGAAGAGGATTACTTTGATAAATGCAGTTTTGTTCTCTCTGTATCTTCTCTCACTCGTCTGTATATTTTCAGCTCCATCTGACATAAAATCAAACAATGCAATGCCTTTAAACTCCTTGTGACCTACCAACAAAGACTGAATGCTTAGATTTGCTAATTTACATTTTAAAAACAGGTTATATGTCATACTTTATACTTTGTCTGTTGAACTATCAAGAGTTATTGGAGTGTTATTAGTGTCAACTTTGAATAGTGCTCTCATACAACATGATGAACAGGGAAACATTTCATAGCTCTAGAATGTGTAGCTTTAGATGCAAGTTTTTATCCATGCATCTTGGTTTGGAAAGAAGTTGTGCTACATCCCTTTATATAGTGCTAGATCTCTGAATAGTGCGGTGAGAAGTTTTCTTCTCTTTGCTTTACTATCTTAAATCTGCTTAAAGTGAATCTTTTCTGTGAAATAAAAGGTTGATACAACATTGTGTTTAATTTAGAGTTTACAAATAACTACTACTAGATTATACATGGTGTTTGTAAGAAGTGCAAGAAGGCAGCACATGATTAAGTTTTTATTAGTTCTGTGAGTTTAATAAAAGTTCAGATCACAGTAGATCATTTTAAACCTATACAGTGAAGTGAAGTGAAGAGAGGTGAAGTGAATTTAGGAGCTTTTGTTTGGCAGATTGCATCAGCTGTGTCCTCTTTGTGTTTCCTGTTGTCTCCCAAGGAGATGCAATGTACTAGCAAGCTCATAGACTTCTGAGCTATATTTAGGAGGAATAAAATATTGGAAGAAATTCTTCTGTTTTCATTGCTGTATTTTGGTAGTTAAAAGGTAATTTCTGAAGTGAACCAGTTACATTCTTGGGGACATTTTTCTAATCACTGTGATTTAAGACAAGTTCTGGATAGAATGTTCTGTTCAAAATATAACCTGTCATTCTACAAGAGACCCATACTTCTAGATCTCAGAGATTTCTATTTTCGAAAGCTTCCTATTTTAATGTAAATTCTAGCTAACTGACACTACAGGTTCACTAAGTTCTTTTCTACAATTAGATGGCAGAATGTTTCAAGTAACTGATGGAGATGAAGTTCAGAATAATTTCTTTATTTAGGAAAGAGGGAGGAGAGATCTTTGGGAAAGAAAAGAATTTTGAGATGGTTTATGTAGTCTGAATATAGAGGACATACAATAGTCAAAGAAAAAAGGCCCAAAACATTTGGTCAGAAAGATGAGTTATTAGGGAAAACTTGGTAAATATACTTAAAGTAGATAGATAATTTCAGCTTAGTGGAAAGCCGTTTTCAATCCAAAATCTCATCTCTTATTGACAAGCCAGAAAAAGATTTAGCCTACTTGCCCTGACACAGCAGATTAGATGGCATTTGGTAATCAATCATTTCCAAAATAAAGGATAGTAGTTGGCATAACTAGTCAGTTAATCATCTGATTTTTGAAGTCAGACCATCTGTTTTCCAATTTCTGCTCTATGACTAGCAAGCTAGGTGGCCCTGGTAAAAATACTTAATCTCTTTAATTGTTAAGGTAAACTTGGAATTTTCACAGGGAGTCAGAAAGGAGATTAATCCATAGTAAATATAATAACAGCTTGGAAGGAAGCAGAAGTGTCAGCATAGGAAAGGAAGCAACTTCATTTTTATGGGAATTCAGGAAGGCTTCTCAGAAGAAGTAAATCTGAGCTAAGATCTAAATCATGTGTAGGAATTGGACAAGTGTAAAAAATTTTAATGTGACTTCGGTCAATGAAAACACCATGCAAAGGCAATATGGTACGAATAAGCATGGAGCTATCAAGGAATTTAATGTGGCTGGCGTCTAAAAGGCAGGAAGGCTATAATATAAACAAAAAGGCAGTGGGGGGCAATAAATTATTCAGAGCAGGGGAGTAACACTATTAGATAGTTTTGTTGGCAAGTTCACTCTGGTGACACTTCAAATAATGCTACAGACTTTTAGCTGAGAATTACTGACAACCTGAATTAAGACAGAAGATAGAAAACAACAGGCAAATATAGAAAATATTTAGTAGGCAGAATCAACAAGACTCAAAAACCAATTGGGCGGAGGGGAGGGAAAAGAAATGATCCTGGAATGACTTTTAAGTTTCAAGTTGAGTATCTCCAAGTGTAGTGTCCCTGAAGTAAGGCCATCTATTTGATGCCAAAATTAAACAGACAGACCTCAAAGAGCAAAGAGGGAACAGGACTGACATAGGCTTCCCTTTTAAAGTCCACAAGCAGGAACTTCATTGGAAATCGGGATTTCCACAAGGACTTTTGTCTGTGGGCAATTGTCTGTGACAGTGTTCTCTAAAGGTTCCCTGATCATGGCCAAGAAGGGCTGAAGCCAGTACATCCTCTGCAGGATCCCCAGCTGGGACCAAGGTTTATACATCTATTACTCAGATTCCTCCATAGGTGGGCGAGATTCCTCCGGAGTCCATTGGTGTCTGGAGCTGGATCCCACAGCTCCCAGTAAGGAACATTTGGTGGTAGGTAGATGCCGTGTATTTGTTGCTGAGGGTGTTTATGAGTGAGGAATATATTATTTGGCCATTTTGCTACCCTTAGTCCTGGTTTCTGCCTTTTTAATGTCAGTATTTATAGCACTGCTTTTTGTGTGTGGAGTCTTTTTTTTTTACTTTATTTTTTAATATATTTTATTTTTAAAATTTATTTAATTATTTTTCAAGTACAGTTTTCTGTCTATTACTCCCATTCCATCCCACTTCCCCCACCGTGCTCCCCCCTCCTTCCCATTTCCACCCTCCTTCGTTGTTGTCCATGTATCCTTTGTATCTGTTCCTCTTAATCCCTCCCCTATTTCCCCTGAAATTCCCTCCCCTCTCCCCTCTGGTTTTGCTGCATCACACATGTTTTGATATGTTGTATTTTTGTTTTCATTCATCTCAAAGTCTGTTCTAATTTCTTCCTTGATCCATTTGTTGTTTATGTTTTAATTTCCATAAATTCATGAATTTTCTAGTTTTCCTTCTGTTTATAACTTTATCTTTTTGTAGTTGGAGAAAATATTTTGCATGATCTCTATCTTTTGAAATCTACTGAGGCTTAATCTGTCGCCTAACATATGTTCTACCCTGGAAATATTCCCTGAAGCACTTAAAGAGAATGTGTGTTTTGTTGTTATCGAGTAATGTTTTCCATGTTTGTTAGATCTAGTTGTTTGTTTGCTTCTAGTTTTCTGTTTGCTTACCTATCTTCTGCCTGATTGCTCTATCCATTATTAAGGGTGGACTATTGCAGTCTACAACTATTACAGTAGGACTTTCTCTTTCTCCTTTCAATTCTATCAATTTTTTGCTCCATATATTTTGATGATCAGTTTTCAGTTGCACAAATGTTTATAATTCTTATATCTTCTGGCAGTATTGAACTTTTTTGTTTATACATAATGTTTTTCTGTCACTTACAAGTTTTATTAACTTAAAATCAACTTTGTATGTTATCAGTATAACCTCCCTGCCTCTATTTGCCTGGATTTTTATTTCCATCTTTTCACCTCCAACTCATTTGTGCCTTTGGATCTAAACTGAGTCTTTTGTATAAAACATGTATTTGCATGTTTTTCTAAAATTCGTTCTGCCAATCTCAGTCTCTTAATTGGAGAGTCTAATCCATTTTCATTTAAAGTAATTACTGATAAGGAGGGATTTTTGCTTGCTCTTTACTTGTTTAAATATCCTTTTGACATTGTTTTCTCATTTATTGCATTCTTCTTTTGTGTGTAACACTTTTTGCATGTGTGAAACATTTAAATTTCTTTTGCATTTCCTCTTTTGTTAATTTTTAGCCATTTTTGGGTGATTACCATAGGGATTATATTAAACATTCGAAAGATATAATATTCAAATGTAATTTATTCCAGCTTATCTACAATGTAGAGAAGTTTGTGCTTCTTTAAAAGCTCCACCTCACTGTTGTCAGTTGTTGATTCACAAAATTAGATCTTTAAATATTGTGTGTCCAAAAACATAAATTAATATATTAAGCACATTAGTATCATAAATGTTATAGAAAATAAATGTAGAGTTACAAATCAAAATTACAATAAGTCTTACTTTTAGATTAATACTTTTAACACATTGATCTCTTAAATCATGTAATAAACAAAAAGTGGAGTTATACACCATGGTTACAATAATATTAGTTTTCATATTGTACATGTATTTTTCTTTACTGAAATTTTATTTCTTCATACTGCTTTGAGTTAGTGTCTAGTGTGTTTTATTTCAACCTGTAGGCTACCATTTAGTATATTTTGCAAGGTGACTCTAATGGTAATGAACTCTATCAGCTATTGTGTATTTGGGAAGGTCTTAATTTCTGCCTCACTTTTGAAGGACAGTTTTGCTAAACATGTGTTCTTGGTTGATACCTTTTTTCTTTCTTTTAGCACTTTGAATATATCAGCCCACTGCTTTATGATCTATAAAATTTCTAATTAAAAATCTGTTGGTAATAGCACTGTCTGTTGTGGCTCAGTGGAGTGAGTGTGGGCCTGAGAACCAAAGGGTCGTCAGTTCGACTCCCAGTCAAGGTACATGCCTGGGCTGGGCTCCCCAGTGGGGGGCACATGAGAGGCAATCACACATTGATATTTTTCTCCCTCTCTTTCTTCCCACCTTCCCCGCTGTCTAAAAGTAAATAAATAAATATAATCCTTGAAAATGTTTTTAAATCTGTTGGTTATAGTACTGAGTATCCATTGTATGTGATGAGTCACTTCTTTCTCATTCAAAATTGTCCGTCTTGATTATATTGTGCCTCAATGTGTGTCTTTGAGTTTATCCTATTTGGACTGTGTTGAACTTTTAGGGTATTTATATTCATATACTTCATCAAACTAAGAAAGTTTCTGGTTATTATCTCTTCAAATATTCTCTCTTCTTTTTATGAAATTCCTTTAAGGCAAATATTGGTCTATTTGAAGACAAACACATTTCTCTTAGGCTCTGTTCACGTTTCCTCATTTTTAAAATTTTTTATGTTCCTCAAACTTAATAATTTTCATTGTTTTATCTTTGTGTTCATGGATTTTTTCACCTGCCTGCTCAAATTTGATTCTGAATCACAGTGGTAAATTTTGCATCCTGATCAGTGTGTATATTTTCAGCTTCAGAATTTCTTCCTGATTTCTTTTTAGATGTTATGTCACAAATGATATTTTAATTTTTCAGTCATTATTTTTTTTAACTTTCTCCATGTCTTCAGTTCTTTGATCATCTTTTAAAAAGTTATTTCAGTATTTCTGCATGGCATATTCAAAATCACATCTTTTTCAAAAACTATTTCTATTGGATTATTCATTTTTTGAATGAGCCTTAGTTTCCTGCTCCTAGGTATTCCTAGCGATCTTTGTTTTTGTTGAAAACTGAACACTTGGAGCTAATAATGTGGCAACTCTGGAAATTAGATTCTGCTCAGTTCTCAGGGTTTGTGGGGGATGTGTATATTTAAGCATTGTATACTGCCTGTGTGCTAAGGATCAGTCTCAGCTATAAACTGAAAATCTTCCCAGTTCTTTTTAAAAAATATATAATCTTTACCATGTTTTTCCATTATAATTTAGTGCCCTTATGCCTTCCTCCCTCCCTCCACCCTCAGTTCTTTTAATGAACCTGCATTTTCCCTTTTGGCATGTGCAGCATTTTTCTAATTATTCCTGTTGCTTTTCACTGTTGAGTCTTCAGTGGCTGGCTCAAAAGTGGAAAAGAGAAAAATTAAGGTAAATAAAAAGGCACTGGCTCTTTAAATTCCCCAGAAGTTACTGTAACCCGAGGAAGTAATTGTAACCATGAAAGAGAGTAAAACAGTGATCACTGCTGCCTCTTTGTCTGTACCTCTGTGATCAGAATCAGCAATCAATGATCAGAGCACAGATGCCTGGTGTTCAGAGAGCAGGGTCCTTTCTGCCCATCCTGGCTCCCACAGGCCTTTTTAAAACTGATCCAGGAACACTGACACAGATGCATGACATGGGGCTGATGGGTTGAGGAATGGCTAACCACTACTGTTCCAAGACCTGAAATTGACTAAAAGTAACTGAAATTTATCATTTAAGCTTTCCCCTGAAAATTACAAGCCTTTAGTAGCTCCAACATTCTAAAATTGTTCCACATAATAGATTCTTGCCAGTACAATTGTTGTCTATGGGGAAAAAGATTTTGGGTGCCTCTATTCTGCCATCTTCTGAGAAATTAAATTCAATTTTTATTATTGCTTTTGCATTTATTAAAGACTTGTATAAGAAACAGCTATAAGAAGTAATTTTTTAGCTTCTTCAGAACCTTCTATTGTATTACCTAATATCCATTACAGATAGAAGCATATGATAGTTTTAAAAAATATTTTTGTCATAAAAATATATATTTATTCTGAAGCATAGTTACACTCCTCTGTGACTAGAGGAAAACTTGCAACCTATTTGATCTTATTTGTGTTTTAGTTCCTAGAAAGTGAAAATGATTGCCTTGGTTGCATAATAATTTCATTTATAAGTCACTGCTCAGTACACTTCCATTTTTTTCAACCAAACAGAAATATCTCTATCCTCTGACTAACAAGACCATTCTATACTACATTTTAAGAAAGTTTTATTTACTATTCATTTGTTATCTGAATAATACTTTTTATTCTCTTGTATTATCTTTAAATTATTGCTAATTTAAGAAGCTCTAAGTTGTATATTTATCTTATATACATATTTTAGCCTTATTAAGGTATAAATGAAACATAAAAATTGTAAGGTATTTATAATGTACAATATGATACATTTATGTACATATACATCATAAAAGAATTTCACCAAATAGTACATCCATCACCTTACAAGTTTAACTTTCTTTCTTTTTCTCTTTCTCTCTTTCTTTCTGTCTTTCTGTCTTTCTGTCTTTTTCCTTTCCTTATTTTGATGAGAACATTTAAGTTCTACTCCCTCAACAAATTTTAGTTACATAATGCAGTGTTACCTACTATGATCTCCAAGTTACACATTATATCCCCAGATCCTATTCATCTTGTATCTGAAAGCTTGTACCATTACGCCAGCCTCTCTGTATTTCCCCCTCTGCTTCTAGTTCCATGTCAAGCCCACTTTTCTACTCTCTTCTTCTATGAGTACAACTTCTAATTTATTTTATTATCTTGAAATTCCACATATGTGATTCTATGCAGTATTTATTATTCTCTGCTTCATTTCACAGAGCTAAATAATTTTTGAAAGACCACCCAAATCCCTTCTAAAATATAAAAGTTTATAAATTAGAAATAAGAAAAACTTATTATCAGCATAGCAATAATTGCTAAGTGTTTTGGCACTAGCTTTATCAAAGGCAAATTTAAGTGATATGCTGAGTAGAACTTATAGTTTAATCATTGTCCATCATAATGTACTCTGCATTAGTTTTATTTTAAATCATTCTGAATATTGAAGCCCTAGTAAACTTTTAATTTGTTGATTGTTTTGGAGATTATTTACTTGTTAGTAAATAACATTGGCAACAGTGTCCTTCTTGCAGTTTAATCCATGACTGCCAAGCTTGAACAGGAGCTTCCATTACTGATCTATACTTCTCAAGAAGATACCCTTTCCTTTACAAATGTTACTTTACTTTATATAATGATGTGTTTCTGAAACTTGAGGTATCAGCTAGTCTTTTAAGATTCAATTATATTTTAAATACACAAATTCTTATATTTTAAAGTATTAATCAGAAGGTACTTTCTGTATGTGTTTGAGAATTGAATCATTTTGTAACATTTCTTAATTTACTAGTATAATAGAGTTGAGGAATTTTGTCATTTTCAATTTATGTTAAGTTATTTTTTGTATTACCTTTGTTACACTTGTTTCAAAATATGTATTACCCTGATTGTTTAATTCTAAGAAACACTACCAGATGGTCTGTCTTTTATTACTGTCTCCAGCAGTTCATGAGTGAATTTGAGAAGTTTAAATTAAGGCTGTTCTTAAGTATTATCTAACATGTAGTTGAGGATGTCAGACAAGCAATTTGAAATTTATTACATGGGTGATGTTAGAAGGGAAAAGAAAAAGAATTCAGTGTTTATTGGACAATAAAAAAGTAGCTTTAAAGTTTTAGAGAAACTGGAAAAAGAAGGATATAAAGATATTTTTCCATATACTGATATTGGCTAGCATTAATCTCCACAGCTTAAAAGTGTTTTGTAGGGGGTTCAGGAGTAGGTTATTAAATTGCTCCATTAATATATATCAGAACCATGACATCGTAATCTATTAAAGTTGAAAGGGCTTTTTGAAAATATCTAGTGCTTCCATATTTCAGGTTAGAAAATATTGCCCACAAAGATATTTTTCCCTAGGGGTAAGTAAATATATTAGTAGCAGAGTTTTAATAAGAACTTCAGCCCTAGCTGATGCAGCTCAGTGGATTGAGTGTGGGCTGTAAACCAAAGGGTCGCTAGTTTGATTCCCAGTCAGGGCATATGCCTGGGTTGCAGGCCAAGTCCCCAGTAGGGGGTGCACAAGAGGCAACCACACATTGATGTTTCTCTCTCTCCTTCTCCCTCCCTTTCCCTCTCTCTAAAAATAAATATATAAAATCTAAAAAAACCACCAACTTGTTAAAAAAAAAGAACCTCACTTAGCTTTGTTCAAACACTAAATATCAATGATAGACTTCTAGCTATCATTAAGCATCTCAAAAAGAATGTCAAAATGATACCAATGAAGACATTCATATTCATCATTTCTGAAAACTAAAATCAGTTTCAAGATTGAGCTCACATAAAATGAGAGCTTGACTAGAACTTGTTAATACTGAATTTTTATTTTCTCTTGGAGTTATTTTCCTTAAATTTTCCTCTCAAATTGCACATTTACTCAAAAATATTTTGCATGAAATATTCTGAATTTTTTCCATTTCTTCTTTTTTTTTTTACTAGGCATGAGTGGTATATTAACAGTGGTTTAATGTCCTACTATCAAATTATTTAATATAATTAATCAGACAGAGAACATATCAATTAGACCTTTCCTAGCAAAATACGTTCCATAGATCCCCAGCATCAACATTATCTGGAAGTTTGTTAGAAATGTAGATTCTTAGGCTTTGCCCTAGACCTCCTGAGTCTGAATCTGCAATTTAATAAGATTCCTAGGTGATTCCCATGCACTTAATATTGAAAAACTCACTGCACTAGATCAAGAATTTATATAGATACCAATGGAAATTTACTATAAATACCCACAACAAGATTCTTTCTTATTGCTAATTTTTGGTAAATAATAATAATAATAAAACTGAACCTGGGACATTAATTTTTATACCTGTTTCTGTTATTAATTGTGGGAGTGACTTTTGCCCATAAGTCCTCCTTCCACCACGGATGAAAGTAAACACTGCCAAGACATGATCTGCTTGGGGAGGAGAGGTGGCCAGTTTCCCAGATGAAAAAGGCCTTGAGCCCCTTCCTCCAGGAGCTTTTATTGGGTTGGAATACACAGAAATACAGGCGGCAAGGATCAAACAGTAGATAACATTTCAAAGAAATCTGGGGGCCTAGTCTGAGTCAGTGTCTGTCAGGAAGGGAGTTTTGCAAAAACTTTGGAAGACATACTCATTTCCTGCTTGGACCCTTAACATATGAATGAAAGCACTTTTAGCAAAGCAGATTTCACAGGATTTTTAGGGATTCTTTCTTATGCCTGATTACCCTGGATACCACTCTAGCAAGGCAAGGAGATGTACCCCTCCCCATCAGATTTTCAGGCTTGAGTGGACTAGAGCCAGGAAGTGTTTCTCCAAGAGGACATGGGGACTCGGGGCTATGTTAGAATAGCCGGGGGCAAGGGTCCATTGCTCCCTCTTTATTGCAGCCCCTCAAGTCCTTCCATGATGGCCTCCCAAGTGATTATGCCTGGCTTAGGTTGCCCCTCACTGTGAGGAGTCTTACACATAATGGACATCGGCCATGCTTTGGGGCCAGGGGAGGAAGCTGAGGCAGCATTTGCTACCAGAGACAAGCTTTTGCCTCCTGCGGCTCACATTCTGGAGGTCACTCACTCATCCTTAGCCATGGCGGGTATTTACAATTCCTGAAATCAGGCAGAGCTGTTCCCAACAATTAATTATAGCAAAAACAAATTTTAGTCTTCTCCAGAGCAGAAATACTTGTGTTAGCAAAATTGAGTGTTTATTTTTTAATGCTCAATTGTTATACAGATTCCGAGAACATGCAGTGATCATTTAAATTATTGAATCAATGAAAAATGGCAACTCCAGGATAAGATTGTAAGTGAAGGTAAGAAGAAATAGTATGGGAGACAGAAACATAATGAAAATATTTTTGACAAATTACCATTCACAAGATAATGAATTCTTATGGCATGATCTCATAAATGGAGAATACTTTAAACCTGAATACTTCCACTCAAGTGATTTTGTCAACACAAACAGAGGACATGGTTGGACAAAGGAACAGCTATTTTCCTTCCTACCATATTGGTGTGAATCAAAGTCATGTATATCCAAGTGGTAATCAGTGAAAGATATAGGTATCGAAGTGGGGATTGACCGAAACAGTGTAGGAAGGGGGGGAAAGGGGAACAATGACAACTATACTAGAATAAACAATAAAAAAGAAATGGTGATGGATTTGCTTATTTTTCACTGAATTTGCTCTAGAAAACATCTATTCTAGGGAGCTACTAGGTCACATGTTTACTGAAGCAACAGTCTATCACAGGAAAATGTATATTTTAAAACATCTTACATTTAAGTAGCTGCATGGCACATCATTTCAATCTAGGTTATGAGTGATAAACCAGTGAGAAATACTAAGACCATTGATGAAAGTCATCATGTAATTTCTATCCAACTGTGAATTGCATAGTCCAACGCTGTATCATTTAACTCTGCAAAAGACAGGGTGAACAAACACGCACAAGTGCAGTAGCTTGGTTCTAACAAAGAAAACAGGTTATGAAAAGGAATTTCATTTCTCAGAAGAAACACATTGCTCATATACTTGTATCAGTACATGCCAAAACTGAGGAATTGCAATCAATGAGTCTTAATTTAGGGATTGTCTGTTTTAGATTGCTGTTATTTCTATCTCTGGTCTGTACTGAACTCTAAATAAAGTGAAGGCTCTACGCTCACAGGTGTTAGGGGAGTGGCTACTGCAACAATTATCATTATTTTCCTCTATACAGCAAATGTTAGTTAGCCATTTAAGAGCAGATTGTCATTGTGATGGCTATTGGAAACCTCAAAAGTATGAAATACCATCAATTTCCATGCTGCCTTTTTAAACAAGGCTATTAAAAAGAAAAGGGGAGCTAGCTGTTCTTCTTTAAAAAATGAAAAGGCTAAAATATGCTTGTATGTTCCATTAAGAGTAATCATTTGCCTTTATGTGTTACTTTATGCCTAGCATATGTCAAAGCAGTCAATACGTATGTGTTGAAAGAATGAATCATGAATAAGTAAAATTAAAGAAAAAGTCTTTATATTTTATTTAAGTAAAAATTGTAAATTACTGTTTCATATATTTGATTAACAAATAATTGCAATAGCCTGTTCATACATGTTTGTATTTACTTATTCAGCAGGGAGTGGTTGATGTTCTGGTAAATGCCAGGCATTATTGAGGCTCTGAGGGTCTGAAGATGAATAAGTCATTTTACTTCATTTAAGAAGCGTAGAGTCCAGACTGAGGGCAATATATGCTATAACTGCGTCCCTTTGTTATGCGCAAGGCACCCATTCCCTCATTTGCTGGTAGAGTTGCTGGCTTGGTTGCTCTCTGAGAATTTCCCTTAATAGGTCTCTTTCTCTGAAGAGAGAATGGTCATAGAGGATGTAAGATCATAACCCTTCCCCAGAGGCAATCCACAGCCAATGACTAATTGTTATGAGTGAGTAAAAACCCTGTCTCCATTGCCACAAGGGGAAAAAGAACTGTGAAGCTCCGTGGCAGGAAGTCCTGAGCCTCATGGGGATTTGGCTGAAACCCCAGACTGATTTTTCCTGCAACTCCTCCCTTTGTTGCAAATAACTTATCTGTGACTCCTCCTTCTTCCAAAACGTAATAACCCTTTATTCCCCAACAGGTATCGCTTTGTAGGGCTCCTCTGATAAACTCCCTGCACATACATTTCCATCATAGAGTCCATTTTGTGGAAAGTAAAACTAAGAGGTTTGATGCTACAAGTGTGAGAAAATGGGATTTCGGAGCCAGCTCTAGGGCGATGAAGATGCCATCATTAGCGTAACTGGAGCATGAATTGCTGGGGGAAAGCTGGAAGAGGTGGTTGTCAGGATTTTTGCAAGTGCTGAACTAGGGTGGGATACCGAATGTATTAGGAAGCACAGTGTCTCGGGCTTTTTACAGGGAATAGAGAATGCTAATTATAAAGGTAAGAAGATTGATGGATGGCCCTGTTGAATAACCTGGGTATATTGAAAAACATGGAAAAGTTTAAGTTACTGAATCAGCAAGTGAGGGTGAAGTAAAAACATGTGAAAGTCATAGTACTTCTTCTGCAGTATTGTGAAACTCTTATTTCCTACAAAGAAAGGCTGTCAAAGGTGAGGGTCAGGCCCCAGGACTTCATTATAAGAGTTGCAGAGCTCCAGGGAAAGCTGACACCCCTGCCCCAGCAAGTATACTGTGTCAATGTCATGTCCATCGTGGGACAGGAGTGCGGCCCTGAAATCGGAATTGAGTGGACCTAGGATGATTCATGCAAATCACTGGAACCCTACAACACCTGGACTCTCTTTACCTGCACCCATGGGAACTTTGACCTAAGAGAACTGTAAAGGTAAGTAATAGAGAACACTTTACCCCATGGTCATGGTAGATAGGCAATCAAAAAGGATGTTTCTGAAAGTATAAAATAACTAAAGAACAAATAACCAGGAGGTAAAGGGTTTCACCTCTCAAAATAGCCGTAATCGGTTGCCCAGTTTCTGATACTGAACAAATTCTGAGAACAATAAACCACTGACTGATGGAAAAGAGTGCAATTATGAGTCTCATGCTCCCGGGTATGACAAGACAAAGGAAAAGGCAAACTATGGCCACTGGCACCTTCCATACTGAAAAAAACAACCCTGAAACAAAACAAACCTTGGGATCTACGAGTTCTATTTTGGGTTCTGCAGGCAGTATATTCCACTTTGGGAATATTTTGATTCTTCCAAATACCAAGTAACACAAAAGGCTACTAGCTATGAGTGAGACCCAGAGAAAAAAAGGTTCTGCAACAGGACCAGGGTGCACTGCAAGCAGCCCTGCTGCTGCTGGTGCTATTTTATCTTGAGTATTGGCAATGGGAAAATGCTGTGCCCAGTAGGAGAATCACAACCTAGACTCCTAGTTTTCCAGATCAAAGCCACGTCATGTGGAGGAGGTGCTCTGCTGCTGGGCCCTGATATGAGCCCATGAGATGACACCTGACCATGAGATGACAATCAACTATGTTCACAACTGCCTGTCAAGAGCCAGGTTCTGTCAGATACACCAAGTCATAGTAAGTTCAACAGAAATGCATGTGGTATAAATGGAGGGGATACACCAGAGTTTCCAAGTAAACTGCACAGATAAATGACATAATAGTGCTTTTTACAATGGAATCTGCCTTTGCTTTATTTATTTTATTTTTTATCACTCCTTTTTATTGTTTGAGATGAGAGAGGGAGAGAGAGAAACATTGATTTGTTGTTCCACCTATTCTTGCATTTGTTGGTTGCTTCCTGTTTTTAAACAAAAGTACATATTTTATTCTGATTTCCTTAGTTTTTGACCTAATGTATTTTTTCTGTTCCAGAATCCCATCTAGATACCATGTTACTCACCTACCATATCTCCTTAGGTTCTTCTTGGCTGTCACAGTTTCTCTTTTTTTTGTTGTGGATGACTAACAATTTTGGGGAGTACTGGTCAGATACTTTGTAGAATGTTTCCTAACTGATAATTGTCTGTGTTTTTTTTCTTCTTGTATGTGCCCTGACTGGGTATCAAACCTGCAAACTTGGTGTTTTGGGACAATTCTCTAACCAACTGAGCTACTCATACTCAGCCAGGGAAATTTTTGCTTTTACAGTTGTCCCAAGTTTTCCCCCTTTGCCCCACTCTACTGAGACCCCTCCTCCCTGAAGCAACCCACGCACAATTGTCCAGGTCCATGGGTCATGCATATATATTCTTTGGCTACTCTATTCCCCAATTTTCTCTTCATTTAGTTCCCACAGTGTAGATCTGTAAGGTATTTCACAAGGTAGAGATCCTCTAAGCAATCGCTGTCTCAGTGTTTGTTTCCCAGACAGCCCAAACTAAGAAGTATTAAAAGTCAAACAAGCAACACAACCTACAATAAAAAAGCATGATGGAGGTAACCAAGAGCATCACTAAAGATGCAAAGAGGAGAGACATCAGGGCAGCCCCCTCAGGTAACATTGTCCATTTTCCATATTGCCCAATTGAAATGGTGCCCTTAACCCACTGCAGCTTTGATAGTGTATTAGTTAAGTTTTACTAGTGGATTTATATAATTAACACCTATGCTACCTTAAAAGAGTAAAGGGCTCTGTTTTGTTATAATAAGTTCTCAGATAACCCAAACTCGGTATGGCAGATCCATGTTTTCACCAGTGACCCATATTTTTTCTCTATTTCATACTTACTATTCTTAGCAGAATGGTAGAGGACTGTTTCATCAGGCTCAAAGTGTAATTGTTGGATTTATAGCTATTGGTTTTCTTTCTCCAGAAGAACTAGAAAGATCAAGAATGGAAAAGGTCAAAGGGCAAATTACAACATACCGAAGTCAAATGACTTTATTTCTTTTAAAACATTTTTTTTCTAAACACCTCTCCCAAGTGACTTCTGGTTCTCTCATTTACTGGGACCTATGGCAGCAGCTGATTGCCTTGCTCCTTCAAACAAATTGAGGTTCTGTTAGGAAACCGGAGGACATAGGTAATGGATAGGTAATTCATAATATCTACAACAAGAGATTATTATTAAAGCAAAACCAAAACAAGCAAGGCTATTTATCACTATTACTATGAATTACATAGGGTTTAGTAAGTCTGGAACTTGATAATGCTCTCTTGCCTATTTTTCCAATGTAATAATCAGTTTCCAAATAACATCCAATGTGTTACAGCATCTAGGGGAACTTACCAACACAGGGAAAGAGTCAGTTAGCATATTTGATGCAGAATAAATTGCATATGCAAAACAAAGAAGTTTAAGTTGGTCATAGAGAAGTAAATTTTCTTTCTTGTGTCATAGTGGTTTAAGTTACAAAAAATAAAAATAAGGGAAAACTCCCAATTATTGCAACTGCTGTTTGAGCCAGACTTTTTATTGAATTGAAAAACTCAGTTCAAGGAGTATTTTATTCACAGTGTGACTTACATACACAGAATCTCAAAACTATTTATAAAGTTAAATAATACAATTATACAGTTTGATAAGCACAAAGGGAAAAGAAAATTAAGAGAGCTTTAGGCAAAGGAAAAGAGACTTTCAAGCACTATATGAAAAGTAGAAGAAACAGAGTCAATGAGGCAGAAAAATGCAAGAAGTTACTTCCAGATGCCAAGAGCAATAAAGGAAAAGGCTTTTGATCCTATCTCATGGAAACACACAATGGAAAGAAGAGAGAATTAATTTCAGAGAGCTGAGGGAATGGGGTGGAATGGAGACAAATATTTCTTAATATACCTTTCCTAGCTGCAAGCAGATATAAAAGTTTAAAGGGCATGGCTATAAAAAATGAGATACAAAAATCATTTAATAGCATAGATGTGTGGATCCAAAATTCTTATGATGCAATGAGACACAATTTTCAGAGCAAAAAATATGAGAACATATCTGCTTCCTCATCAGCAGTATTGGATTACATGCGCCTTCTTCTTCCACTCTGTCCTTACACCACAATGTCTATTGCATTAGAAATAAAATCTGTTATATGAACCTTCTTTTTCTTTCATAGTAAAGGCCTTCCACACCTTGAAGACCATCCCTGCTGCAGAGAGACATGCATACTCGTGGTTTGTTGTTTTAATAGGCTTTTCATTTTTTAAAGCTTCCTATACCTGTTCTAGCAACTGTTATACTTTTTTAAAAAAAATACAAAACATTTAGTCACAGACTATTCTCATAGTTTACGCCACAGGTTTGCCCTTTGAATGGGGTTCTGACATGTAATGAACATAGTAGTGGACTTGGAGATAAAAGAAGAGATTTGGCAACTTTCCTCAGCTATTCCAGCGTGTTTTTACCAGTGGACCTCATCGCCCTCATCTACAAGAGAGGATAACAGTTCAAGGACTACTAAGGTAGAAACAAATTAAATACATTTTTATGACAGAGAGAAGAGATGAATGAGTGATTATTTAAACTGAAAAAAGAATGATGACAGCTAAGGCAAAAATGGCAGAGTTTATTCCAATATGGTCAAAAGAATTATATAAAATATATGTAAATGCTTTACAAATTTTAAGTATATGCATCTAAACTAATAAACTCCAGAAAGTTAGTTCTTGAGAAAGTGGCACCAGTTATAAGGACTACCTTTGTAGATGGAAAAGCACTGTGGCAATCTCTTCCACACTAACTAAGCCAATGAGAACAGCTCTTAGAAATCCTCCTTAATATGGGTGACTTCTGGAAATGTAATATTACACTATTCTATTGTATCCAAGCAATAAGTAGTCTTCAAACACCATCCTTTCACTAGCAGATGCTGTATTTGGAAGGGATAATTCTCCTTTATTGGTCTTTATACTGGATTAGTGTAAAACAGTAGGGTGGTAACCATAGTCAACATTATATGTAACCAACACTGAAGTGATGGTATTTGGGTATCTAACAACTTGTCCTGTACACTATTTGTGGTGAAATGTGGATTTCATTAACAGGCTTCTTTGCCTTTCATTTGTACTATTAGATGGAAAGAGTTGCACCAAAGAGAGAAAGGCTACATTGGGTTGCATGGAATGTGTGCGACAGAGTGGAACAGAAGCCGCAATTTGGAGGGAGGGGTGAGGAGAGACAGGAGAGCCAGCAGAGATGAGAATGCGGAAGACATTGGGAAAGGAGAACTGACATTTGCTTGAAGAGCTACTTCAGTCACATGAAGTTTTGGGGACTCAGATTAGAAAGGAAAAATTAGGACATTTTGCTATATGTCATGCAAAGCATTTCGCTATTTTTCCTCTTTTATCTAAGACATACGTCTCTTTTTAAGTCTTTTATTTTTAGTGTTTGACCTGTATTTTCTTTATAGATGACACTCTGCTGAGACAGGTCATGAGGCAATGTCAGAGAGATGAACACTGAGATATTTATATAGCAATACTTAAATTGTATTACTGCGGGTACTCACAAAGTTTGTCTATGGTGAAAAGTGATGACTTTGGGAAAAGGAAAACTGACTTAAATTTAGAACAACAACCTCAGAGGTACCATATATCTTAATTCTGCTGGGATGTGTTATGATCTCTGATCTGATTTTAGTACTTACAGTCCAGGCCTGCTACCATGGTGTTTCTAATGAAATGGAAGGGTTAAATGGAACAAATAATGCCTAGAGCAAAATAAGCAAACCAAGTCATAAAAAACCCAGCTCCTGTGACAATAATATAAAGCTTGCCTTTAATCTTACTTCTCCTTCTGAAAGAGGGGAGTATTCATATGGGAAATTTCTTCTTTTATATCCCTCTGGCTACCAATTTGACCCTTCATGTGAAAAACTCCCAAGGCCACCAATGGACCACTTACAGTAAATTTTAATCCACAACTCATAATTTTAGTCACTTTATGGTGACTTCTTTCACCTCAGTTGGTTATTCTCCTTGGCTGTCACCTGAGGTTTTTCTAAAGTCACCACCTAACAGTATCTGCTTATTGAAAATGTTACAATGAGAACAAGATAGTGATGAATATAAAGAGCCAGAAGGAGTCACTATCATTGAGAATTGCTTTAGTCAGTGCAATTAAATGAAAACATATGTTGATAAGAGTCATATTTTTCAGTAAAGCATATTCTCATGGCTTAATTTTTCTACCAGCACACTCTCTTCCTCCCATTGGCCCTGTCTAAAGACAACATTACTTTCTCTCTTTAATTATCTTAATAGCAGCCCTGCAAATAAACACAATAGCTTAATTGTAGTTAGTTGTGAGCTATCCGTTTTAGTGTGGTTCTAAATAATTACCTTCTCCAATTATTTTTGTGGAGATGCTGCTCATAAAAATGAGATAAAAGCCAGTGGCCGCAGCAACAAAATAATGAAGAACAGTCTAAGAAAAACATAAAATTACATTGGAAAAGGAATGAAAAGAGGCTTACATACAAATAAATCCTACCTATCAGATCATCAGCTCCATCAGAGACTGATGGCAAGCCAACAGATTAGCCAAAATAGGCATTAATTGGAAGACCCCTGAGAACTGCTTCGTGGGTGGCTGTGGTTTACTACCGAGATCTGCTCTCCACAACCAATGTACTTACTCCTCCAGCTGCTGGGAGGTTTGGCTGCTGAGAGCTCACAGCTGAGACCTGTCTAAGACCTGCCCTTGCAGTAAGGGTGCTTTCTAATCCAGGATTACACTGCCTGTCTGGAACATCCCACATGAAAGGTCTGGTCTGTGTGGAGGATTGGTACCCTTAGCTCAGTCTGAAACATCTCTGAATGTTAAAATGAGCTCCAAAACTCCTCTTGAGATGCCTAAGGCCTTTGGTACAATTGCGTTACAATTCAACTGTTCTCTCTGCACAATCCTGCGTCTCTCATTCCTCCTAGGAATTTTTTCCAGGAGCATTCTCCATCAAATATTCTGCATACAAATCCCACCTCAAAGCTTATAGTCTGGTCTATGACACATATTTGGACCAATGTAACAGCTGTCTGTCAACCTCAGAAACTTATACATACACTAAAGTGCCTAAAATTTTAATCCCATTTTAAAGGTCAAAAATTTAAAGAAAATGATGAAGTGAAGTATCTGAATTCCTAATCAATTATTCCTTAGAACCCAATTACTTGTGTCAGGCAAAGATTTATTGAAACCCCGTGATATGCCCCACATGATGCAAAGAACTGAGAATGGTTAGACAAATACAACCCAGGAACTGCCCCCAAGGAGCACATACTTAATTAACTGTTGGCAGTGAAGCGTGGCAATAAAGCACAATAAAGCAATAGAGGTATGCATAGGTAAAGGCATAAGGCAAAGGGAGAGTGATTATCCTGCTTTGGTGATCAAGACACCCTCATATAGGAGACGGTATTTTAGCTGGGACTGCAGAAATTAGTAAAGAGTTCAGGACATAGGAAAAGAAAGTGTAGGAAGAATAATTCAGGTAACTATCATATGAAGCAGCAGGGAGGCCATTTTGTCTGAGGAAACTCAAATAATTCAAGGTGACTGGCAGGGAAGAAAAAAGTAGAAAGATAGAGGATGATTATAGATTGAACTAGAAAGATTCTCTTCCAGATTAACAGATACTCTTTCCAATAATATGGTAAGTTCTATGTTTTAAGAAGATCATTCTGAAAATTGCAGAGAGGAGTATTGGAGAGATGCAAGACTAGGAATAGGATAGCAAATTAACATACTTGGGTTAAAATACAAATGTAAGCTAAGGAAAATAGTAACAGTTGTGTTAGAGAATCATACACATAAAGAAGAGGAAGTACAAATACCAGGATATGGTGACCGAACCCCCTCGATACAAGCCTCCTTTTTGTTGATGTTGCATATGCCCTGGCTTCTAGTGGTCTGGTGCAGCCAAACCTCACCTCCGGGTGTATCCCAAGTGGCAATCCCCTATTAAAATGTCTTCCACAGTCATGCCATTAGGAGCCCTGGTTACGCTGATAAATTAATTTATTATAACTTTAGTTATTCCATGTTCAGTCACTCCCAAAGTACCCATACTTTAACAAGAGTCTTAATAGATATGTAATGTCTTAACACTGGGGAATGAGTCACTATTAATGAGCTGCAGGCTGTCATTAAATTTTCCTATGTTTCAGGCCAGTCTCACTTTTTATATACATATCTGTCTTATCAAGGAAAATTACAGTATAACTTAGTGCATAAAACACCCAATTATGAACAAATTAAAATTCTCAATATGGAGGGTTTTTAAAATAAAATTCCTTTTGTTGACCTAACCATGCATATTTTGTCAGCAGCACTCTTAAAAGAAACCAAACACCACTATGCTACAAGCCATGAATGAAAGAAGATGAGTTAAAACTGGAAAAAATAATAAAACACCTAAATATCTAAATTAATATTTTAAAATGTTAAAATAGAATATTAGGATCCGTATATTCCAACTTTTGAAATTTATAAATAAATCAAGTGATGCCATAAAAAAATAAAGTAATGGGCCCCAGGATTAAGTAACTGGTCTACATTGGTAAAAAATCCAAGAAAATAATTCAGGACACATATATTCAATATTTCAATTAGTATTTTTCCAATACTTAATACATTTAAAAAATCCATTACAATTCTATTATTTTCCAGAGGAATGAGATTATATAATAGTGACTTGATTGGGATTGTTATAGCCTGTTTTTGTCATTTCTTTCCATTCTGTTTTAATAGGGGTTTTCATATTCTCTATTAACCCATTCAGCCAAATTTATGAAGCCAGAATATGTATTTTATAGATTTCTCCCTAGATCATGACTGTTTTTCAAAATTGTTTCCTTGGAGTAGCCTGAGCAGGTCTCTTCATCACACATTTTTGACCACAGGGATTTTTTTCCCCCTTCAGTTCTAGGAATTAGCTCTTCTGAAAGAAGCCACTTTGAATGCTTGGTTTCAAATTCTTTTTGATAGACTATAAATAGATTCAATTCAATAATATGTGATTTTTAGGCTTCTTCTTTCATATTGCAAGCAATTCTGGTTACTTAGACACATGGATACTAAATGTCCAACAGCTCTCAAGTTACAGACTCTCAAGAGATAAGTGGAGGGGGCAGGTGTAGATTGGCTTGCAAAGAGCTCTGTCCTCAGACCTCACACAGAAGAGGGTGGTGCTAATGAGAGGAGGTGATACGTGCTCAAAGCCCTTCTTCAGTGTCCACACACATATATAAGTTCTGTTCACAACTGAAGTGCTGACATCATAAACTACCTGTAACAAATACACAAACTATGGAAGAGATTTGTGATGAAGATAGGCAGAGGAGATCAAAAACTGAAGAGAAAATGATGAGGCATTAGCAAAAGATGCCAGGGTCACTCCAAAAATCTATGAATCTTATCAAACAATTTAAGATAAAAAAATGCATTTATTGTAAGACTTAGTATGCTGAAAACGTTATAATAGAGTTCATAGTAGTATCTGATTGAGTAACAAATTTTGAAATGTTATATTGTTGAGTTACATATACAATGCATTAATCTTTTTTAAACAGTAACAGAGTCAAGTTCAAATCAGACACACTGAAATGGAGATTTGAGTTACCATCTCTGTATGTATCTAAGTGAAACATCTGTGTTTAGTGAATTACCAAATCTCAAACCAAGTGGAAAACCCATGGTCATTATAAATTAGCAATTATAATGGGATTAGCACTAGATAGCATCATTGATATTTGTATACCTGATATCAATATAGTTTGATAATGCCTTACACTGTTACAGTAATTAAATCAGTGAAAATAAAAAGAAAAATGATATTTTACTATTGGACATTTTTACAGCATATTTTGATCATTTATCATTAAAATATAAAGTAAAAAGAATTTTACATTTTTTAACAGACTACTGGTTGAAATCTGTTCTTCATTTAATGAGAAATACAGAGTAAAAAATGTTAGACAAAAACGTATGTCATATATGATTTGTTAGAAAATTAATATTGGGGCTTGGATTTGCTGAGATATGAGAGAGAGGAGAGAGGGAGGACATTACATAAATGACAAAGGATCTAAAATGATAAATGATTTTTGTTTTTAAAAACAAGTCCTCACTCACTGGGCACAAATCTGATTTTATACTTTTTCCCCAAATCCTGCTCTCCTATGTTGACTCTGTTGGTGGATGGCTCCACCCATTTCCCCTAGGGGGAAACCTGGAAGGCATCTTAAATGGTTCCCCTCTCAGCCAGTCTGTGTCTCAGAGAGATCCCTCTTGCATGTTTCATTGCCATCACCTCAGCTTGGACTCTCCTTGCCTCCACGATAGGTAATATACCTGGAAGAGCCTTGTAAATCAGCTCTGTCCCATAGAATTTTCAGTACCCAATATGGCAGCCACTAACCATCTAGGGGTCTCTTGAGAACTTAAAATGTGGCTAGTGCAACTGAGAAGCTAAATTTTAATATGAGTTTAAATACATGGGTATTTCAATTTAACTATGTGTCTATTGACTAATGTCCTGGACAGCACAGGCCTACGTGATTTCCTGGATACAAGTGTGCCCCTTTTCAGTCCCTGGTAGAGATGAAGAACAAACCAACCCTGACAAAAAATTTTACCCTCATTCTTTGCTGATAAATGCTACATTTGTGGCAAAGAGAATGTATTGTTTTAAGAATATGTAATTTTAAAATTTCTATGCTAAAATAGTCAAAATAAGTTCTAAGGATTTAGCCATTTGTATGTTATCTGCAATATATTTTTCATACTAAAATGTGTTAAAAGTGTAAATGTTTTGCTATATATTCTGGTGCATCCATACTTGAAATAAAGAAGATTTTTAAAAAATAAAAATTTTGAAAATAATAGGAATAAACTGCTTAGTCAATTTTATTTCCTGCTTTATATGTACATTCAAGTCATGAAATGATGACATTGAAGTGAACTCTGTCTTCTAAAAAGAAAATAAAAGGACTTTTAAGTCTCTATTATTTAATGCGCATTTGTCAATTAGCATTGTCAAAAATATACATAGTTTGTAGTGATCTAGGAATAAAAATGTTATTGTTTATTAATTACATTCTCAGGTGTTTTAATTCTGATTCCACTATACTGGTCAATTTAATTAACCTTATCTAGAAATTTTATTCAATTTTTAAAATAATTTTAATAAAAATTTTAAGATATTATAGGTATTCAATGTGCATTAGACAATAGGCTTAATGTAATGAAGCTGAAAATGAAATACAAATAGAAACTATCTGCATTTTTTTTAAAAAAAGGCTTGTGTAAATATTTTTGTGGTTAACATTTATGCTAGTTTCAAATGATCAAATAGCACATTATTTTTACCAACTAGCAAGCAACAAAAATATACATATAAAAATACAAAGTTTTAGATGTTAATTGTTTTGCGTATTATCCATCACAAGATGGGAATGCACAAAGGGCAAAACACATCCATTTTACCATTAAAATGATTCAGACAACAGTACAGAAAATAGAAGGGTAAAACTGATATGGTCTTTTCTTTCTATGTCCCACTACAAACTCCAATATCGCTTTCCTTAAAAATAAACAAACATATTGATTTTCTCCAGTGTTCTATTTCCCAATACTATTAAAAGAATTGGATGTTAATGAGGAGATGGGCTATATGCCCATGCAAATGTGTGTTTGAGAGACAGACAGAGAGAGGAAAACAGAGGGACACATGGAAAAAGAGAGACAGGGAAAGACAGAGAGTCTTATAGAGAGAGAGAAACACGCAAAGAAAAGGGATCCATTGCCTCAAACTATCTGAGGTCCTTCCTGTTCAGTTCAGAATTTCTGCCTCACAGCAATGCTGCACATCCAGACATATCTATTAGGTGCAGGGAAAATGTGTTCAAATGCCGAAAAATTTAAATAATCCGAAGCAATCTTTAAATAGTAAATCAGGCAATTGAGACTGTATGGAAGGTGTTGCATTTGAAGCCTCAAGAAAGTTTCAAATATCCCAAGAGAGAAACGAAAAGCAACTCATGAAGCAGAGAAACAAGATGTAGAAATGAAGAAGAGGGAAAAAAGTAATAATAAACAAAGTCATATAAAATAAAAGAGACATCAATTTTCTGTATGTGAATATCTTAGAATAAGATAAACACCATAAATGAAACACTTTAATTTTGAGACGTTGTCTATTGGCCTCACTAAAGGTACTTTCAAAATTGGATTGTGTTTGCATCATAGTTGCTGAAGATGCTTTGCATTGTGTGCTAGGGTACCTGAAAGAGACACGCTTCATGGATATCTTGAATATTTCTCTAAATATTTAAAAAACAAAAAATATTCTGTGTTCCTCATTCTGTGCATTTTGTTCTTGACTAATAGGACATTAAAATATTTTGATTTTATTGTGATTTTGACAAAATGTCCTAATATCCCACATAGCATATTTTCTCATGTAATATTTAAAAGCTACAAAATTATTGGCAACATATTGAGAATTTTGATCCATTAGCATGTTCTTTTGAACAAGGTATGTGTAATTATGCCACAGTGCACCTTCAATAAGTTTAGAGTTATTATTCTGTATACAGAAAATTTGAATTCTTTCATTCTTAGTTTTGGAAATAAGTTTATCTGATATGAAAATTTATTTTATTTAAAATGCAGAGTTTTATAAATAAAATGTAGATTTACTTTATCAAAGAATCAGTTACCTATTAAATTCCTATTAATATCTGTATTTGAAATAAAATGTAAAATGCTAATTTTGTAACATGAAGAAAGACAAAATGCTTTGAAAGCTAAAAAAAAAGTAGTTTCATTAAAAATAACAGTGTGTTTTTATATCAATATAAAAGCCTGAGAGACAAGGTAAAAAGGAAAATAAATCAATGGTTGAAGTCTTTAAGCTATAAAAGATAAATGTCTATGAAGGTTATTGGTTTAGGATAGTGGAATTATGGGTGATTTGTCAAATTTTTTCCTTAGGTTTTCTTTATTACAACAGTGTTTTTGCCAATGAAAGAGAAAAACAATTTCAAAGCAATATATTTTAACCCTTTACAAGTAGCTCCCAGCTTAAGACATTACTGATAATTTAGGTCAGAGGAGTAATAGTGATATAGAAGGATCTGGTGAGACTGCAGGGGAGAGGGGAGGAACCGGAGCCTGTGGGAGGTTAAGGGGGGGGGGCAGGGATTGAAGCCACAACTTGGTGCAGGACAGACTTTCCGACCCCTTGGTGGCAGGGGACAGGCTACCTCGCCAGGGTAAAGGGTAAATAAAATAACGCACCAGAATGCCAGGGGCACCTTGCTGCAGCACCTGAACAGCGCGGGTAACACGGCAGGAGAAAGCTTGCAGAATTCAGCGATACTGTATCGTGGAGGTTAACAAGCAGGAGGAGGCCAGTTCATGGAGCGGAGCATGTGCCAGGCTAGTGAAATGTTTGGACAGAGGGGAAAGACCTCCTACTCACTTTTGGAGTGCATGGAATTTAGGGGCTGGAGATTTAAATAAAGGGCAGGCAGAACCTTGCTGCTTTAGCTTCCCCTTGCTTGGACAATCAAGTTGTGTGCCCTGGGTCATGCCCTGGGGACAAGTGCTTTGGTGGTGGCATGCAAGACACCGTGGCATCTCATGCCCAGAACAGAAGATCCCAGACTGCATCCTTCACTTCCTCTGAGATCTGTGCACATATGCAGGCTGGAACACTAGCCCAAACCCGGTGTGTGAGCAGCCTTGGGTGCTGGGCCCCACTGAGGAAATCCCTGCATGACTGGCTGCAGTGGTCAGTAGAGCTCCTGGTTCCTGCCACAGGAGTTGCAGCTGAGGCAACGGGCATCAACCCCCGACTCCAGAGAGGGAGCCTGAAGCAAGAGCAGTCTGCCTAGCAGCCTTCTGCTGCTCCAGAGGACAGTTACGATTTGAGGGGGATCTTTGGGCTGGAGTCAGATTTCAGTTGTTGGGGGAATAAGGGGGTTAATATGTTTTGTGGAAGAGATTGGCCTGAAACTGGGAAGTCCCCCACTTCCCCACATTGCACACATTTTTCCTTATCCACCAACTTTGTTTTATGCCTGTGTTTGGTGGTGGACAGCCAAATCCCAATTTGGTTTGGTAATAGTTTGGCGACACCTAGATGGGACTCTATGGTCTTTAGTCAGGGTCAAGATGCCCTGCACAAATTGTTGGTATTGTCCCATCTCGGGGAATTTCCCCTCATCTCCACTGAAGGTGCCAACCAGGCATCCCAGGATGGTGGAAGAAAAGATGTCTGGGGAAGAAAGGGACACTAAGACTGGGTGAGCTGAACCAGGTTGTGCACTGCAGGTTGGGCACTCCACATGGGTGCTGTGCCAGTTAGAGTGTGCCATGTGGGCACTGTACCATCTTGGCTGCAGGAAATTTGGTGGCCCACACCCACCATTCAGGCTATGTGTCACATGGGCACTGTACCAGTCAGGGGTCCTGTGCAATTGGTATTTGATGGGGATAGCTCTGGTTCTGGGGGCCACAAATTTGGGTCCAAGGGAGACTATTTTAGCTCACAGCTGGAATCTGAAGGGGATTTTTGAGCTCTGGAGGCCATGAACTGGTATCTTATGTGGACCACTCTGGGAGCCATGAATAGGGGTCTGGGCAAGAACTAGGGGCCAGGCACTGAAGAAATGGATCTAAGAAGTAGACAGACTCAGACAGAAGGGTGAAGATCACACAACTTCTGGGAAGCCACCATTCAGGGGCCACTATTTGTTCCTCTGCGTCCACATTCAGGTCTCCAGGAAGACTACATGGCTAGGAATGGGTGAGGATCACCTGAGTTTTGGGGGGCCACAACTCGCAATACCTTTGGCAGAAGATGAGACTCTAAAACCTGCTTGTGAGATGGAGCTGTGGGTTCAAATTTTGCTTATACATTCCAAGTTTTCCTGCATTCTTTTGGTCATAGCTTTAAGCATGTACATTCAGGCCAATGGGGCCTATTCTGTGTTGGCTTCTGGAGGTTGCCCACTGGGTTGAATCTGATGAGACTGGGGTATGTACAACCATTATCTAATGTCTAAGAAGGAATTTGTTTCCTATTCTAACACTGCTTGGCCTATATACATTTTGAACTATGGTGAAAATAGACCATAGTTGGTTTCCTAAATTGCTATGCCATCATGAAGTTTGAACTGTATTGCCAATGATTGGAGAAGTGGAATGAGATCCCATGTCTGGGCATTCTGGTCATTGCATGATAAGATTTTTGTAAGACCTGTGTTTCAAGAAATGATAGAATGTGTTTGCAAATCTAGGGACTTTTAGCTGCCTGATACAGAATTAGAGTATGGTCCTTTCCATCATTAAAAGAACAAGAATTTAAAAAGAGTTAGGTTAAATGGTTATATATAAAAGGTGTACAGAAGGTTTGTGAAACTTGCAGAAGCATTGTATGGCTATTTAGAAGGATGTGAAAGTTTTGAACTTGAAAAGAAAGAAACCTCAATTTTTGGGTACGGTTATTCTTTGCTTGCTTTCTTATCTTATAGAAACTTCATTTGAACTTTGCTGTGTTGTGTACACTGGGGACCCTTTGTCTCTGCCATTTGGGTCTTTATACCGTATCAGTTGGCATAACAGCTGGGGTGAGAGAATGTCTGTGCTTTTGAGGTTTCTGCCATTTGGATCTAAGAAAGGTCATTTGGTATAGGTTGGCATACTGCCTTGGGTGAGAGATCATGTTTCTGCTGTAAGACCAGTTGGTATACCAGTTGGTGAGAGAACATATCTCTGCTGTTTGGGGCTTTGAGCCATTTGGACCAGGTAAAGGCTGTTTGGGCTACCGGTTGGCATATTGGTTGGTATGAGATAAGATTTCCAGTCCCTTCTTTTTAGAGGATTTTGTTTGAGAAAATTTGTTTGAGAACTTTGCCTTTGCTTTACAATGTGTTTTTGTTTCTGTTTTCAATGGGAATTGAGGTTTCTAAGAGTAACATTAAGAGTCACATTAAGTTGGGAAAAATTGTATGGTTCCATTAAGAGAAGGCATAAGGCACAGAAGCACACAATATTAAAAGGGCAAGAGTTTTCCTTTTTGCTTTGCATTTTTCTCCATACCTCATGCCTCTAGATTTTGGCATTCTTAATGCATGAATGATGACATAAAGGTTCTTTGCATAAATCCAATAAGACCAGTTTCTAATCGTGATTTTCATAACCAAGATTTTGACTGGAAAGTCATGCCTGAAGCAGGTATGCCTGGATTCTGGTTATTACCAGACAGCCTTGAAGAACTGTTTTGACTTTTGTAGTTAATGAAAGCCCACTGGAGAATTAGCCTGTTACCTTATTAGGTAGTATAGTTCATGTCAGTCATTTAAGGTAAGGAACAAAGGTTTCTTTCCTGAAAGATGGCAAGAAGGATCTTTAAGAAGTTTTGGAAAATCCAAAGACTTGAGGAAAATAGGTACTGCAGGCAAAGCCAAATGGCTGTTGTGGGGCTTCTGTGCCCTGAAGGGTAGACTAAAACTCAGGCTAAGTTTCCTTGTGGAAATTCCAGCAAAACAGATTTAAAGAGCCTATGTTATTAATGTCTGTTCTTGCTGTGTTTATGCAAATAACCAGGCAACATTAAAAACTGGCAGTTTTTTAAATAAAAATCAGGGTAATCTTAAGAATATGAACAGTGTTTCAAGAAAAATCACAATGCTCAATGTAGACATTGGCCTCTAGTGCAGCTAACTATCCTCAGACCTTTGTTTTCTCTTGGGAGCTGAACTGTTTTATTCCCATCTTTGGACTGAGAATTGTAGGGAACTAGACTTTTTCTAAGACTGTGTATACTGCATACAGATTCTTCCTCAGTGCCTGAGGATAGCACCAGAGATGTTTAATGTATAGGCAAGAAGAATTTGTCAGATGGCCACTGTTGCCAGCAGCTCTGGACCCAGGGGAGGGGAACTATGGCAAGGCGATGGTGGCATCAGCCCTATAAATGCACAGTCTAGGGAGGAAGCCTGAAACTGGAGAGCAGTCTTTCATGAGCCTCTCGCTGCAGAAGAACAAATAAGAATGGAGGGTGATCCCTGGGCATGGATTTGGATTTCAGTCTTTTGGGGGACAAGGGAGTTACTGTTTTTTTGCTGAAGAGATTGGCCTAGAGCTGTGGAGTTCACTACTGCCCCAAATTGAGAAACATTTTATTAAAGACCATTTTCCTTCCCCACCAATTTTGGTTTATGCCTGTGTTCAGCATTCAGGTGCCAAACCTCATTTTGATTCGGTAATAACAGTAGCCTGTGCAGCAGGTAAGGTTGAGATTATCTTAAAGATGTATTTTACTCATCAAATATGATTTTTGCTTAGTGTTCAAGAAACAGTGATTGTTCTTCCTTGTTATAGCATATGTGTAGAGTGCTCTCTCTTTTGTACTGTATTTTTGAAAAAAAAAACATGCTTTTGACGTGAAAGCTTAAATTCACTTTCCTTTCTCAATCTGAAAGAATACTAGGATGGAGATCACTCCTTATTGCCACCTGCATTGGAGTACTGAAATTATTTCCCTATGTACCAAATGAGCCCAGCAGGAAAGAAACAAGATCCTTTACTCAGTGTGGACATTTCTGACAGATAGGATGAAATTTAAACGCCAGCAGAGTATGTTTCTACAAACTGGCTACAAACATTCCTGCTCAAGAACAAAGCTACACCCTTCTTGAACTGTCTACTTGTGCCAGTTACTTTGTTCAACTGCAATCTGTTCCTGAGAAAATATTATCCCTGTAATTCTAGTAAGTCAGTGGATCCTCAAACACTCTGCCTTCTAGATGTGGGCTGTTAAAGTGAAACCATCTCCCTTTCCAGAATAGTTTTCGTAATAATTACATGAGTTAAAAAATAACTTCTTTCTTGTACCATTTTTTGTTTTTCACTGCCTCTCCAAAGTGTATATGTTGCCCCATCAGGCATCAATTTATTGCTTCTCACTGACTTGTACAATGCAAACACCTATTTCACATGTTGTTTCTAAGTAAGTTGTAATAATACCCATGGGGAGCTGCATGGTTTCAATTATTAACAGTAATGTCCTGAGTGAGAAGGAATTTACTTTTTGAAGTTAGATTATTTATGTTCTCAGTTGCTACCCTCACATTTTTAGAGGTTATTTTTGGTGGCATGTTTTATTTTTGTTCTTAGGGAGGGGTGGGGAAACATATTTGTTGAACTTAAATTTTCCAAAATGTAAAGCTCAGCAGTTTCAGAAGTCATGTTTAATACTCATAATTCAAAGATGAAAACACTTATCTCCCTAGAAAACAAAGCAATCTTTTTACCAAAGTATATGTCATCAGATACAAATGTGTTTATAATACAGTGATCTTTACCAAAATCACACTGGCTTCATTGTGAGGCACTCTCCTGTTCAACTCTCCCTTCCCCCTTTTATAATTATTTAAAAATTGCATAGCTTATAACTGATGTTCTCTGTTTGTTCTGCACTTTTTAACTAACAAAGCAAACAAAGTTTCTGGAACAGCTCCTCTCACCACCCTTGACCTGCCCCTCCCAGGGAATATTCTCCTCATGGGGGGAGACGGCCACTCCTTTCTCTGGGAAACACCAAGCTAAGGTATGAATAACTGAGAGAACTTTAGTCTGCTGAGACAACAAATATCTGTGACTCATTTATTTGGTCACTGGTGGTCTTTCACCTCATGCTCTGTCTTTCCTATAAAATAAGAAAGTCATTGTGGTTTTACAGATCCAAATCTATGGCAACAAAGACAAACATTGTGATAAAAAATAACTGGTTCAAAAATAACTGAAAAAGTCAAATGAGTTGTCAGGTAGTGCAAGAAAGTGGATGTCCTACGGATAAGATTAATACAGTAATACAGATGTTTGAACTCTAGACAAAAAATATTTCCTTTTGCATGATGTTGGTACTTGAAAAAAGTGACACATACGATGCCTGTCCAACAAGAAACAATGGTACTTTGTGTATAAAGAGTATCCTTTTTATATAAAATTAAATTTGGACACAGCTGAACAGTCACAAAGAAAGCTCAGAAATTGTGTAAAATGAGAGAAAGTGCAGCAAAACAAAACAAACTATAAACAATAATATTAAAGAAAATGGCAAAACCTCATAATTTCAAGCAAAAATGTGATTCATTATGTCAAATGAATTACTTAAAGCATGTCACAGTATTCTAATTAATTGGTGAATCATTTCATATTTTCAAAACAAATAAATACAATTTAGCTTTTCACCATACCCCATTGATAAAGTCAAAACATATCACTTCATAAAATATATGACCTTTCATTACCTTCCTTCATTCTATTTTTTCTAATCTTGTCTTACTGTGTCCTAGTCATATCAAATGATTAAACTCCAAATAAATTCATTTATTTTAAAGTATGTTCCTTTCCTTTGGAATGCATTTATCACTCATCCCCTTGCAACTTTTAAAAAATGTCCCTACCCAATATCCTTCTGCTTAATATGAACACTATTCAAATATTCCTCCCAGTGTGGGTTCCTTCTCATAAACTCCTGTAATGTATCCCACATACGTGTATTACAGTCTGTGCCACATTATCAAATAACTACTGACACATCTGTTACATTGCCTAACTGGTATAAAGAAGGGGTCACAATTTGTTCATTTTAGTATTCATAACATTAAGCACACATTAAAGAAACAAAATTATTGTCTAAGTTATACCGATGATTGAAGAGTACCTGTTTCTACTTTTCTCATAGTCAGGGTTGTCAGTAAGAACTATTTTAAATATTCTATTTCACATTCAAAAACTAATCTTAATGCTTTCTTCTGGTTAAACCTTACAATTTGCTACCAAGGGTATATTTTTAACAACAACTCATGTTTCTGACATAATTTTCATGTCCCAAATTATTAATAGATATAGTTTATTAATAATCAGAGCAAATCTATTTATTTAAAAACCATTACTGTCTATCTCACTTAGCTGTTTTTAAATTAGACACTGCCGAGATACTGGGAGTACTTGGAAGTCATTAATAAACCACTTAGAAAATTATAATAGCTAAAAAATATTTTTGTCACAACTGATTCAGCAGTACATATTTTCATAACATTTTGTCATATGTAATAGCTGCCTTTTATCATATAAAAAAACATAGATTTGAAAAACCTGTTCACAAAGAAACCTGCACAAAGTTGGTTATAAAAAAGCCTTATTCATAATTTCCAAAACTGGAAGCAACAAAGGTGTCCTTCAGTCCATGAATGGATAAACAAACAGATAAAAACATGCCATTAAGTCACACCTTAATGGGTTAATTTTAAAAGCATCTGGCTAAGATAAAGAAGCCATGCTGAAAAGGCTACGTAATATATCAATCTCATTATTTATAGTGTGGAAAAAGGAAAAATTATAGACTGTGAAGAAAAGAGTGTTTTTCAGGAAACTGGGGGAGGGGCATCGTCTGGGAGCTTGGGAGACTCTTTGGGGTGCCATGCAGAATGCGACCAAAAAACCAAACTGTGTGACCTGTGTGTGAAGCAAGATCACTGAAGAGGGGGGAGAAAAGGTGTTGGCATAAGTGATTTTGGAAACAAGAGGAATCTGTAAGACTAAAGGCAAAAGAAACAGCACAAGGTATTGCACTCTAATAGAGACAGTTGTTTCCCATGGAACAAGGTTAGCAATTTTAAAACAAGTATAACCACATTCTGGAACTGAATAATTAAGTAAATGAATAGCCAGTGATTGGAGCCAAGTTTCTCACTGCTGGAGTAGGAGGTTACAGATAAGCAAGAGGAAAACTAGAATGATCCCTATAGCAATGGAAGAGAGTTGGAATCATCAGTATAAATTCATAGTTAGCTTAATACAGATATAGATAGTTACACTTAAAAATATGTATAGATACGTGCATAAATATGTGAAAAAGTATATATGGTATTTTCTTGTTAGCTGAGAAAGCCAAGAATTAATGATATCCCAGGAAGAATGAGTACACCTAGAACCCAGATCTTCATTTCTAATACCTTTATCCAACTAAACAAACAAAAAATAAACAAACAAACAAAACCTCAAAACATAAATTAAAATTATTGCTTCCCAGAGAAATGACTGATTTTAAAATTGGGGCAGAAAACATACAGGTAAGCCTCTAGTCATAGTGCCAGAAAATGAGGAGGTGTGCAGAAAAGAAAACTCAGCACAGGTCAAAATGAGCCAACTGAAGAGACTCCCAATGCCTAATGCTGGAGCATTTAAGTAACAAAATGAGGTAATATTAGATTATAACCTAAAGCATAGAATAAGTCTCCATGAGCCCCTACTGATACATATAAATGGTTAAAAGGATAAATAATAAATAAACAAATAAATAAATTAGAATAATCACATTTCTTGAACAGAAAAATTCCAAAAATATTATATACATGCTTCATCCTTAAGGAGGTGGATCACAGTTCCTCATTCCCTAAATATAGTTTATATATAGTGACTTTCTTCCAAATAGTACAGTAAAGGAGGAGGCTGGGTGAGTATACACAGTGTATTTTTAACATTAAAATTAATAGATATGTCATATGGGTAGTACATACTCTAGATATGATAGGATGAGAATAGTATTTTACCTCTGTGATATTTCTCCCCAAAGCATTTAATCCCAGCACAATTGTGAGGGAAAAAATCAGACAGATTCTAGTTGAGGGACATTTTGCAAAATAACTGATCAGGACTCCTCAAAAATAAGATACCCAAAATAAGGAAATCTGAGAGAATGTCACAATCAAAAAGATCCCCCCAAAACAAACAAACAAAAACCTAATAAGATATAATATGATTATTAAATGTATTTTGGTACCTAGGGCCAAAAATATAGAACCACCCCCCCAAAAAAAAACAAGGGAAATCTGAATAAAGCGTGGTCTTTAGTTTATAATAATGTATCAATAGTACACAAGAATAATACATTAAGGAATCTTTCTCCTTAATCTTGCATTTTTCTCCTTCTCTCTCTCTCTCCCTCTCATCCACTCACAAACACACAAAAAGTGTGTACACCTGACTCACATAATGCACCAAAACTGACACACTGTGGCACTGTGGCATGGTGTGTACCTTCAGTAGCTCCATAGTTATTTCACTTCAAAAAAGACATAACCAAGAATAATTTTGTGTGCTTATCTAACATCTGTTCTATGAAAAAAATAACCTCTAAGCCTCTGCATTTCTAAATGATTGAATCCTAAATTAAAGCAACACAAAAAAATAAATTAAAGAAATATATTTTATTTTTGATGAATCTATTAAGTGATTGGGATTTTTATAAGTAAACATATTTATAGTAATCAGAAAGAACTTTTAAAAATTATTTTATTATATTATTATTATTGTTAATTTTTACCCAAGGATATGTTTTACTGATTTTAGAGAGAGAGGGAAGAAGAGAGTGAGGTAGAGAAAGAGAGATGTGAGAGAGAAATATTGATGAGTTGCCTCCTATATGCACCCCAACTGGGGGTGGAATCTGAAACCTCTGTCTGTGTATTGATAGGGCATTGAATGGGCAAATTTTTGGTGTACTGGACAACGCTCCAACCAACTGAGCCGCCCAGCCAAGGCAAAAGAGATTTCCTAATATCCCCAACATTCATTGAAGTACATTTGAATATTAACTATACTATTATTCACTCTTTATTTCTCAAATTTAAATTGCAGAATTTAAAAATGATTTTTCAAATAACATTTCCTTTTTTTATTTGCTGCATTTATTTTTACAATTAATGGAAGGAATTCAGAAGACTTTTGTATACTTGACAAACACAAAGTCTTACCAGGACAATAAATTATCTTTGATATTTGGCTCTTCTTTAACTGATAAGCTTTGAAAGTATTTTTGTAAATGGATATATGCAAGGATAATGTCACTGTCTTAAAATTGCATATTATTATAATATTTTCATAAGAAAAATGTTCTTGGTCAGATTGGAAGGTATTTAAAATTCTCCAGTTTCTTAATATGCTGAAAGAAAGTATGATATTTTTGGTCTTTGATTTTTGATTGAAGAAAGGGATTATAGTTCTTCATTTCTTACCATTTAGACTATCAAAATTTCAAGAACTAAATAATATTGCTGATTTGATATTTGTGTATTAACACAGATAATTAAAATAGGAGACTAGTTTGAAAAAGCCATATGTAAATAAATATCTTAAATGGCTTATGAAATCATTCACAATATTTTTTCATTTATTGGTGTTCATTATGGCTGTCCTACCTTTTTCCCCATTGCTCATCCCAATTATAACTGTATATTATTAGAACTGGAACTGAGTGATCTGTATCAGGGTAAAATTGTTTAAAATTTCTGGATGAATAGTAATTTTCTCTGTTCTTTATTGATTTTGTTTTTTAAAGGTCTCCTTTTTATATTTTATTAATGAAAAGTGTATGTAACAATTCTGGCAAGTCAGTGTGGCTCCGGGCTCTTCGTGCTACATCAATGTTTATGAAGTAGGGGTGGTGAACTGTGTTTTACAGACAGCGAGCTGGGTCTCAGACGTCTATCAGGTGGCTCACCCAGTGTACACAGGCAGGAGTGATGGAGCCAGGACTGTCATTCTTTTTCTTGTGGTTTCAAGCTTTAAAATTATCACTTAGTAATAATCTGTTACCACCAATATAAAGTATTACACATGGCCAAATGAATCCTTACTGTTGTTTGTGGAATTATAGTGTCCTTCTAAAGTTTGCTTCAGGATCGAAGGTCAATAGTTCTATCACAGACTCAGGGGGCAATCATTGTTATTGGAAAATGGTGACCAATTAATGATGTTTAAAATCTGAAATAATTATTTCAGTAACTGCATAAGTATATAAAGCAAAATGATAATAGCTCACTCCTCTACCCCACCTGGTATACAGAAATGAAGATAATTTTTATTTCATAAATTATTCTGATTTTATCCCAACAAAGTCATTGAAATTGGGGAAATTTTCTAATAATGTATTTTAATGTTTCCTTTCATTTTGACTTATTCCCATGTTTATTATGGTGAGTTTTTAATCAGCATTATTATACAAATATTCTGAGCATACAAGTTGCATTTGTAAATGCTACACTAATAAAATCATAATAGCATCATTGGAAAGTGACATTAAAAACATTATTTCAGCAAATTACTATTTCAAATTGTGCCATGATCAAAATTTCTGAAAATGTGACATCTGCTCCCCTGAGTGATTCAACACTATTATAGCATTCCAAAATTACTTCATATTGTAGATCATCATTCTTTTTCTAGTAATCTGACAGATTCTTCATAAAACACGAGATCATAACATCAGATAAAAAGTTTATTGGCAACAGACTGAGGGTTCTAGAAAAGAGGGAGTTTGGAGGCTCAGGTGACAAAGGTGAATCTATTGAGAAGTGCAGGTTGATAGTTACAAAATAGTCACGGGAATGTAATATACGCATAGAAAACAGTCAGTAATATTGTATGGCTATGTATGGTGCTGGTTGGTTCCTGTAGATATCAGAACTCTTTGTAAAGTGTGAGATTGTTTAGCCACTAGGCTGTACACTTAAAACTAACACAAAATAATATTACATGTAAACTGTAATTGAAGAAAAAACAAAAACAAAAAATATAAAAACATTAGCTGCTACTCTATTCTTTATAGAATGTGGTTGTATAAAGAACTTTTTATGAAAAGTTGGAGGGAAAGGAAATAAATTTAGTCTTTTATACTTCATTTTTAGTTTAAAACATCCAGAAGAGATGGGAATTAGGTCATGGAGAGACACAAGCCTAGTGAAGACTGAGTGAATGGAAGTTCTACCTGCTTCAGAGTTTGCAGAATGATGATCATCTGGGTCAAATTATATTGGAGTTGTTCTATAAGTTTGAGAATCCACACTACTGTACCTGATGTAGTGAGTCAGTGTGACCGTTGAGATTTTAAAAAATCAAACAGAATCAAAATAAACAGAATCCAAATTAACTCTTTAAAAAGAATGAATTTAGGTTGAAGTTGAGGCAGGGAGAAATAGGTAGAGAATAGAGGATTTGGGGGAAAGTGAAAATGCCCTGTATACTAGTAATAGATACAAGTCATTATACATTTGGCCAAAACCATGCAACATAAAACACTAAGTATAAACTTTAGTGTAAAGTATGAACTTTGAGTGATTATGATGTGTCAATGTAGGTTTATCAACTAAAACAAATGTACCACTTTTGTGGGCATGCTAATAATTAGGGAGGCTATGCATGAATAGGGCAGGGACTATATGTAAAATCTCTGTACCTCTCCTTCTGTTTAGCTATGAACCTTAAACTGCTTTAAAATTTAATCTAATAATATTAAAGGTTAAAAGAAAGAACTGATGTACTCAGAAGTCTTTCAATGGAAATAAAGAAATGAGTTTTCCTGATCCAACTTTGTGAGGAGTCTGTTTGTGTCTACTCCAGTTTGGACTCCAGAGTGTAAGATTCATTTTATCCCAGAGGTAAGTAGGATCTACTGAAGGAGCATCAATAAACTAAGCATTTTTACCTGACTTTACCTGCTTTCTAACATGACAACTTAAATCTGAAATTTCTAATCTTGAGGCAGAATAACTTTACACAAACATTTTCATATAGGTTAGTTTTACAACATACAATTTTATCCATACTTCACAAAGTTAACTTTGTCATATATCTATCTGACTTACTTTATTTTTTGAAATTGAAGGATAATCTTGGAGGCTAGTTGGGAGGTCTACACTAAATATTTCAAACACACCTAGGGTAAAAATAGTTTATTATTCATTTTACTATTTATACCATAATGTACTCATGATATAGATAAACAAACAATATAAACATCTATTCAAAAGCTTTTTTGTACTTAAATTTTTCAAACTCATCCATAGATTTTTTTGTTTTTTATTATAAATACTAAAAAGAGCAGCTGAGTTGTCCTTAAGCAAATGCTCCATTTAAGGCCTGCATCCAATTATTTTCCTCTACACTTCTGACCTGGTGAAAAATCAGGGCCTCTTTCCAACAGGAAAGTTTACTTTTTTGTAATTCTTAGACAGGGGAGCATTGGGAACAGGGATAAAAGCAGGCTTCATCTCATTTGTCTCTATCCATGGGCACAAGACCAAAAAGTCAGCATGCCTCCAAGTTAAAAAGAGCTGAGAGTGTTATAAAACATGCTTCCACCTTTCTGCCCTTTTTGGGTTGAATACAGGGTGGATTGTCTACCTTGGCAGCTCTTAAAATTAGTCACAGAAAGATACAGGAAGGCTCAGAAAATCCTCACTGTCCAGAATGACATTCTTAGCTATGGGATTGAAAGCTATACCATGGAAAGAGGCATGGTTTGATAGCTTAAAATGCCAAAATTTCATGGAAAATATTGTTTCTTAGAAAGCTAAGATGACGCAATACATTTTCAAAGTCTTAAGCTTTCCTAAAAACACACCATAGGGGCTGTCGCCACCTCTCCTGCATGCAACTGTATTCTAAAATGAAGTGTTCACCAGCCTTAAAAACAGATGCAAGTATGAGTCAAAAAAGGATTTCATTTGCTTGGTTTTGTACCAAAAGCAAAATTGCCTTTACACATACAAGTAAGTTATAAGAGCACCAAGTCCACAAGATGCCTACAGAAAATTCAGGTTCCTTACGGAGTCATGCCTCATTCTATTATGCATTGCTTTATGGTGTTTGTGTTTTGCAGATACTGTGTTTTATACAAGTTAAAGGTTTGTGGCAGGCCTGGCTTGGTGGCACATGTGGTTGGAGTGTCATTCCATACACCAGGAGTCTATGGGTTCAATCCCTGGTTGGGTTGTGTACAGAAGGCAAATGATCAATGTTTCTCTTTCTCTCCAATTAATAAATATATCCTTGGGTGAGGATTAAAAGCAAACAAATAAAAAATGTCTGTAACCCTCCTCGATCAAGTTCATCAGCATGATTTTCCCAAGAACATTTGCTCACTTCATTCTGTGTCACATTTTGGTAATTCTCTCAATATTTTATTTTTTTCAATATTATTTGTTTTTTAAATGATTTATTTCTCATTATTGTTATTATTTCATTATTACTTGCTATGGTGATTCATGATAAGTAATTTTTTATGTTACTATTGTGATTGTTTTAAGGTTTGATGAACCACAAACCTATGGGAGGGTAACTTAATTAATAAATGTTGTATGTATTCTCACTACTCTACTGACTTTCCTTTCCCCAATCTCTCTGGCACTCCTCACTCCTCAGGAATCTTTATTTCCTGAGAAACAACAATATTGAAATTAGCCCAATTAATAATTGTACAATGGCCTCTTAGTGTTCAAGTGAAAGGAAAAGTTGCTTTTCTCCCAAGTTAAATCAACAGCTGAAAATGATTAAGCTAATTGTGGATGGTTTGTTGAAAGCTAAGAAAGGCTGAAAGATAGATCTCTTGTGCCAAACAGTCAAGTTGTGAATGCAAAGAAAAAGTTCCTTGGGGAAATCAAAGTGCTACTCCAGTGAGCATACAAATGGTAAGAAAGCAAAACAGCCTATTGCTGAAACATAGAAAGTTTTAGTAATCTAGACAGATCAAACCAGCCACATTTTCTTAGGGAAAAAACTAATCCAGAGCAAAGCTCCAACTCTCTTCAATTCTATGAAGGCTGATATAGGTGAGGAAGTTGTAAAAGAAAGGTTTGAAACCAGCAAAGGTTGGTTCATAAGGTGTAGGGTGAAAAAAGCCATGTATATAACCCCAAGTGCAAGGTGAAGCAGCAAGTGCTGAGGTAAAAGCTGCAGAAATTATCCAGAAGACCTAGCTAAAATTAATGAAAGTGGCGACATTGAACAACAGATTTTCAGTGTAAATGAAACAGCCTTATATTTAGGATGCCATAGAAGGCTTTCATAGCTAGCAAGGAGAAGTCAATACCTGGCTTCGAAGCTTCAAAGAACAGGTTGACTCTTTGGTAGGAGCTAATGCAGCTGGTGACTTTAAGTTGAAACCCATGCTAATTTACAATTCAAAAAAATCTTAAGGCCCTTAAGATTTATGGTAAATCTGTTCTACCTTGTGCTGTATAAATGGAACAATAGCCTGGATAGGAGCACCTCTGTTTACAACATGGTTTCCTAAATACTTTAAGCCCACTCTTTGGACCTACTGTTCAGAATAAAAGATATCTTTCAAAATATTACGGCTTATTGGCAATACACCTGATCACCCAAGAGCTCTGATGGAGATGTACAAAATCAATGCTGTTTTTATGCCTGCCAACATACCATCAATTCTGCAGCCTATGGATCTGGGAGTAATTTTGAATTTCAAGCCTTATTATGTAATAAATACATTTTGTAAGGCTGTCGCTGCCATAAAGAGTGATTCCTCTGATGGATCTGGACAAAATACACTGCAAACCTCCTGGAAATGATTCACCATCTAAATGCCATTAGAAGTATTTGTGATTCTTGGAAGAGTCAAAATATCAGCATTAAGTAAAGTTTAAAAGAAGTTGAATCTGGGGGTCCAAGGTGGATGCAGAGAAGCTGGGAGCTCCATCCACTTGCTCCAAGACCCAGACTGGTCTTGCAGCTAAATCATAGAGCAATCAACTTGAAAATCCAGCCCTGGCTGGTGTAGCTCAGTGGATTGAGCTCAGGCCTGCGAACCACACGATCGTGGTTCGATTCCCAGTCAGGGCACATGCCTGGGTTGCAGGCCAGTTCCCAGCAGGGGACTCACCAGAGGCAACCATACATTGATATTTTTCTCCTTCCCTTCCCCTCTATAGATAAATAAATAAAATCTTAAAAAAAAAGAAAATCCAGTTGAGAGTGAGTGAGAGCATGTGTGAGTGCGTGCAAATGTGGATGAGAGTGTAAGAAGTATGAGTGAGTTTACAAGCTCTTATGTGCCTGTGGGATCACTCAGAGGTGGGCGGCCTAGGTTGTCCTGGTAGAGACACTGCTCCTGCTTCTACAGCCACCACCCAGTCCAGCAAGACTGGCTGCACAGATCTGGAGTAGGAGACATTTTATCTTCCCTCCTTGGGAAGATACTGCATATTGCACAATAGCATCTGCGCCTCATAGCCTGGACTTGCCTCTGTGACCTCCACGCCTGCTGGGACAGGCCATGAAACCCACTGCTGCTGGGAGCCAGGGTCCAGGTCACTGCAATGCTGGCCTCTGAGGGAACTGTAACTTCCACAACCCTGGGTGTTGCTGAAACAGTGAATGGGAGAGAGTCTGACTGAGAAGCCTGCAGATCAATCCAGGAGCCAGCACTGGGGGTGAAGAGAAGCAGCCAGTGTGGTGACTGTGGCAGAGAGCCTGGTGGGAGTGCAGCAGTGAGAGCCCAGGGATGGGAGTCTGAGGTGGAGACTCACTGCAGGGAGTGGTGCAAGCACCCTGCCATCCCATGTTATAGTTTTGCTGATGGATCCTTCCCTCTTCTCTCTGACCCCATCAGGGTAATACGAGACTTGAAAGAAGATGCACACAGGATATATTCTATTGATTTGCAAGAAAAGAGGAGAGAAGTCAGTGTGAGAGAGGAAAGTCAGCGGGTGGCTTCCTGTATATGCCCTGAGTGGAGATCCATCCTATACCTAGAAGCCATCACAAGGCAGAGGCTGGTGTTCTTGGGTTGAGCCCCTTAGTGAACAGACAAGAGAAAATTTCCACCAAAGAATGGACCAAAAAAATAAAGTTCCAAATACGACAGGAAAGTCCACCTAACCCACACAAAAGACATTCCTTGAGCACCCAGATCAGAAGATCAAGGAGTCCTCACCATGGGGGATGTCTGCTCTGAGGAGAGATGGAAACCTCTAGAGATAAACCCATCATCCTTTTTGAAGGAACAAGGAGAGTCCGGAGTGGGAGGCACAGGGGAGAGTATTGGGGGAGCGGCTGTGGAATTTTCAGGGCCCAGATACACTGGAATGTGTAGCAGCCATCTTTCTGGGGAACACCTAGCCTCCCCCAGGGGAAAATCAATCACCTTGACATGTGGGATACCACCCCCAAACCCTCCGGGAACCCCCTCACCACAACCTCTGAAATCTTATTCGTTCCACTCAACAAATTTTTTTTGGTTTTTAATTTTTTTCAGTTCCACTCCACCTTTGTGTTCTTCTTTGTTTGTGTGTTTGTTTTCTTCTCTCCCATCCTGCATCTTAACCCGTGCTGAGGAGAAAGCAACACAGACTCAGAAGTAATCAGAGACTGGTGGTAGGGCTCAGCCAATCCATACACTACCCTGGGAAACAGGCTAGCACTTCCCCCTCAGAGGAGAGTCACAGAAACACCTTCTGGGCATCTGGCAGACCCAAACTCTGGCCTCTGGAAGCCTACTAAGGACCCATACCTGCTAAGTACAGGGAAATAACCTTGGGAAGACTCAGATTAGTGGTTCAGGGGAGAGGAAACAAATCCATCCTCTTCCCTGAAGTCTGAAAGGCTCGTGCCATGGGAGATCATAGCTCCCTGTTTCAACCAGAAATTCTCTCAGAAATAGTCAGGTCTGAAACTAGTATAAGATTGATAACAAGTCATCAGGGAGAGGAGGATCGTGTGGTGACCTGAGACATTTGTTGACACATCCCTAGACCCAATGCAGATAAAAACCATCTTTTCAGAGCAGCTTGGCCCATCTGGAGGGCAGCCAAGCCCAGAGGAATCAGCCACAAAGTGTACATTGCCTGGAACTTTAAAAAAACAGCTGAGGGCCAGGCATGGACAACATCTGTCATTGGCCTACACCAGACCAAGACATCAGAGTAGTATCTAAAGGGAGAAATTAGAAGGCAATATTTAACCTGTGCTGAGACCAATCCATTTAGTTGTTTTCTCATTATTTAGTTATTTTTTCTTTTTTCATAGCCTTTAAATTTATTTTAGTGTATTTTTTTCTTTTATGTTTGGTACTCTAATTTTTCCTATTCTGCTCTTACCTTGATTACATCACTGTTCTATTTTTCTCCTTTTATTACTTTTGTTATTTTTCCCCTGTGTTTTTCCCCTGTTTTCCTTTTTCGATTCATTATGAGTAGTAGTTATCTTCCTCTTTCTCTTCTCATAGTCATTTTCTTTGTTTTGGTCCTCTCGTATTCATTTTCCCTTATCCCTTTTCTCTATTATCCCATTTCTTTTTTGGACTTTAATAGTCTATGTTCTCTTTTTTGTTGATATTGCTGTGGTGGTCAAGGGGTTACTTGTCTCCATGTTGTTTTTTGTGTTGTTCTGCTTTGCTCCACCAACAATATAAAACAGCATACTACACATGGTGGAAGCTGAGCCTCCTAGTCAGCCAGATGGAAGTGAGTACCCAGCTAAGAACAGGCCAAGGGTAATCAGAACCCAAATACAAGAGACGAATCTATATAACTCATAGAGAGGGCATTCTTAGAATATCCAGACCAGGAGGTCAAGGAGTCAGCACTACTGGGGCCCACAGGACTCCAAACACACAAGGTTGCCCCACAAGACAGAACATCAAAGCAAATCAATCTAACACATAGAACAATAACAAAGAAACAACTAAAATGGGGAAACAGAGAACTCCCAAAAGAAGGAAAACAAGGACTCTCCAGAAGAGAGTTAGGTGACATTGAGGAAAGTAATGTATCAGACTTTAAGCTCAAAGTAATGATTGTAGGAATGCTAAAGGAACTTGGTTTGAACTGCAAGGAGCTTAGTGGTACCAACATCAGCATGATAAATGGCGTATAAATCATGAACAAGAACCAGATGGAAATGAAGAATGCAATATCTGAACTTAAGAATACACTGGAAGAAATTAAAAGCAGGCTAGATGAAGGAGGATCAAATCAGTGAGCCGGAAGAAAAGGTAGGAAAAAGACAGTCACAACAATGAAATGAAAAATATCTCAAAAAGAAAAATGATAGTTTAAGGGAATGTGAAATGTAACAATATTCATATCATAGGTATACCAGAAGGAGAAGAAAGGAACCAAGGTATAGAAAACCTGTTTGAAAAAATAATGACAGAAAACATCTATAACTTGGGTAGGGAAAAAGTCATGCAAATCCAGGATGAAAAGAGGGTCCCAATCAAGAGGAACCCAATGTGGCCCATTGAATGACATATTACAATCAAAATAGCAAAATTATAAGACAAAGAAAGAATCTTAAAGGTAGTAAGAGAGAATAGCTAGTAGTATACAAGGGTGCTCTGATAAGGCTATTTCATTGATTTCCATTAACTAATTTCTGAGGCTATTAACTGATTTCTCAACTAAAACACTGCAAGCCAGAAGGGATTGGAAAAATATTCCAAATGATGAAAAGCAAGGACCTGAAACTGAGACTACTCTATCTAACAAGGCTGTTATTTAAAATGGAAAGTGCAATAAAGTGCTTCCCAGACAAAAGAAGGCTAAAAGAATACACACCCATGAAACTAGAACTGCAAGAAATGCTAAGGGACTGTTTTAAGTAGAAAGAGATGGGGGAAGAGACAGAGAGAGGTACAAAGGAAACATGGAGATTAATAAGTACCTATCAACAATAACCTTTAATGTAAATGGATTAAATGCTGTCTACAAGTAAGCAACCTCAGAACAAATGATAAACACATTAAAAAAAGCTGGGATAGCAATACTTACATCAGACAAACTAGATTTCAAAACAAAGTACAAAACAAGAAAGAGTTCACTACATAATACTTGAGGAATTAGTCCAACAAGATGATATCACTTTTGTAAACATATATGCACCCAATATAGGTTCACCTAAATATATAAAAATAATATGGGGTGACATTAAGAAAGAGATAGGCAGCAATATAGTCTTTGTAAGGATTTTTAACATACCACTGTCAACAATGGATACATCTTCCAAACAAAAAAATCAACAAAAATATTGCAGAATTGAATAACACTCTAGATCAAATGGACTTAATTGATATTTACAGATCATCTTACCCCAAAGAAGCAAAATACATGTACTTCTCAAATGCACATAGATCATACTCAGATAGTCCACATGGTAGGATACAGAACAAGCTTGACAAGTTCAATAAAATTCTAATTATATCAAGTATCTTCTGGAATTACAATGGCTTGGAAATAGAAACAAACATCAAGAAAACACTCAAAAACATTCAAATGCATGGTGCAGAATAACGTGTTATTAAATAATAAATGGGTTAACAATGATATCAAGAAAAAAATTTTAAAAGTATATGGAAACAAATGAAAATGAACACACAGATGCTAAATACCTCTTAAAATACTAGCAAATGGTATTCAACATTACATTAAAAAGATTATATACCATGATCAAGTGAAATTTATCCTAGGAATGCAAGAATGGTACAATATTAACAAATAAATAAATATCATACATAAACAAAATGAGACAAAATCACATGATTATATCAATAGATGCAGGAAAAGAACTTGATAAAATCCAGCACCAATTTATGATTAAAAAAACTAGGCAAAATAGAAATAGAGGGACCATACCTCAACATAAGATGGTCATATTCAATGGGCAAAAACTAAAAGTGGTTCCCTTAAGATCAGGAAGAAGATAAGTGTATCTAATTTCATCACTCCTGTTCAACATAGTACTGGAGGTACTAGCTATAGTGATCAGATAAGAGAAAATAAAAGCTGTCCAAATTGAGAAGGAGGAAGTAAAACTATCATTATGTGCAGACAACATGATAGTATACACAGAAAACCCTATAGGCTCCTCCAAAAACTATGTTGCCTAATAAGTGAATTTGGCCAAGTAGCAGGACACAGAGTCAATACTCAGAAATTGATGACATTTTTGTTCACCAAAAATGAACTATCAGAGAAACTAGGAAAAAATTCCATTAATTGTAGCAGCAAAAAATACAATAATAATAATAATAATAATAATGTACCTATAGATATGTTTAACCAAAGAGGTAAAAGACTCAGAAAACTATGAAATACTAAAGAAAGAAATTGAGAAAGATACAAATAAATGGAAGCATATAACCTGTTCATGGATTGAAAGAATTAACATTATTAAAATGTCTATATTATTCAAAGCAATATATAGATCCAATTCAATTCTTATTAAAATACCAATGGCATATTTCAACGATCTAGAAAAAATATTTCAAAAATTTATATGGAATCAAAAAAGAGCCTGAATAGCCTCAGCAATTTTGAGAAAGAATCATAAAGTTGGAGAGATCACAATACCTGATATGAAACTATACTATAGGTCTACTGTAATCTAAACAGTTTCATACCGGCATAAGAATAGATACATAGACCAATTGAACAGAATATAAAGTCCAGCAATAAACTCATGCCTCTATGGTCAATTAATGTTTGACAAATTAAAAATAACCTCTTTAGTAATGGTGTTTTGAGAAGTGGACAGGTATATGCAAACATAATAATAATAATAATAATAATAATAATAATAATAAAACTAGACCACACACTTGCAACATATACCAGAGTACACTTAAAATGGATAAAAACTCTTATTGTAAGTTTTATGTAATGTACAATACCATAAAGTTATTTTTAGGCAAAAAAAACATAGTCAGTAAAATTTCAGATACCCTACATAGCAATATTTTTGCAGATATACATCTTAGGACAGAGGAAATAAAGGAAAAAAAACAAGTGAGACTATATTAATTTAAAAACTTTATGCTTAGCTAAAGAAACTATCAAGAGCTCTGGCTAGTGTAGCTCAGTGGACTGAGCATGGGCATGTGAACCAAAGGGTTGCTGGTTTGATTCCTAGTCAGGGCATATGCCTGGGTTGCAGGCCAGGTACCCAGTTGGGAGTACACAAGAGGCAACCACACATTAATGTTTCTTTCATTCTCTTTCTCCTTCTATGCTCTTCTCTCTAAAAATAAAACCTTAAAATCCTTAAAAAAAGAAACCATCATCAAAATGAGAACAGAAGTGACTGTATGGGAGAGCATATTTACTAATGATACATTGAACAAGGGTTTAATCTCCAAGATATATAAAGAATTCATACAACTTAACACCAGGAAGACAAACAATCCAATTAAAAAATGGGTAAAGGACCAAATAGACCTTTCTCCAAGGAGGACATACAGATGGCCTACCAACATATGAAAAACTGTTCAACATCACTAGACATCAGGGAGATGCAAATTGAAGCCACAGTGAGATATCACCTCACTCCTGTCAGAATGGCTATCATTAATAAATCAACACNAGAATTCATACAACTTAACACCAGGAAGACAAACAATCCAATTAAAAAATGGGTAAAGGACCAAATAGACCTTTCTCCAAGGAGGACATACAGATGGCCTACCAACATATGAAAAACTGTTCAACATCACTAGACATCAGGGAGATGCAAATTGAAGCCACAGTGAGATATCACCTCACTCCTGTCAGAATGGCTATCAATAAATCAACACAACAAATGCTGGTGAGTATGCATAAAAAAGGGAACACTAGTACATTGTTGGTGGGAATGCAGACTGGTGCAGCCACTGTGGAAAACAGTATGAAATCTCCTCAAAAAATCAAAAAATGTAACTGCCTTTTGACCTAGAAATGCCACTGCTGGAAATATATCCTAAGAGTCATGAAACACCAATTCAAAAGAACTTATCCGTGCCTATATTCAATGCATCACTATATACAATAGCCAAGTGCTGGAAACAGCCTAAGTGCCCATCAGTAGTTGAATGGATTAAAAAACTGAGGTCCATCTACACAATGGCATACTACACAGCACAAAGAAAAGGAAGGAGTTCCTACCTTTTGTGACAACATGGTTGGAAATGGAGACTATTATGCTAAGTGAGATAAGCCAGTTAGTGAAAGACAAATACCATGTGATCTCATTTACAAGAGGAATCTAATGAACAAAGTAAACTAATGAACAAGACAGGACTAGAGACACAGAAACAGAAAACAGACTGACAGCTACCTAAGGAAATAGGTTTGAGGGTGGGGAATGGTGGAAAGAAGAGAAGGGATTAGTCTAAGAACATGAATGAATGATGCATAGACATGGACAGTACAGGGATGAACAGTAGAAGCAGGGGTTGCACTGGATAGAGGAGGACAAAGTGGGAAAATTGGGACAACTGTAATGGAATAAAGAAGAATAACACACACACAAAAAAAGAAGCTGAATCTAACCCTCTTGGATGACTTTGCGGGCCTCAAGACTTCATTGGAGGACATAATCGAAGATGTGGTAAAAATAGGCTGAAGATGTGGGTGCATTATGGCGATCTCATCATAAAATTTGAATAGATGAGGAGTTGCTTCTGACAGATGAACAACAAAAGTAGTTTCTTGAGATAGAATATACTGCTAGTGAAGAGATTATAAAGATTGTTAATATGACAAAAAGGATGTAGAATATTACACAAACTCAGATAATAAATTAGCCATAGGTTTGAGGTGATTGACTCCAGCTTTGAAAGATGTTCTAGTGTGGACAAAATGCTATAAAACAGTATCACATGCTACAGAGAAAGTCTTCATTAAAGGAAGAATCAATCAATTAAGCTAACTTTATTGTTGTCTTATTTTAAGTAATTGCCACATCCACTCCACCCTTGAATAGTCACTGCCTTGATTAGTGAGTACTCATCAACATTGAGGCAAAACCCTCCACCTGCAAAAAGTTTATAACTTGCTGAAGATTCATATGATGGATAGGACTTTTAATCAATGAAGTATTTTTAATTAAGGTATGCACAGTGTTTTTAAAGACATTATGTTATTGCACACTTAATAGAATAGAGTGTAAACATAACTTTTATATACACTGGGAAGCCAAAAAAACATATGACTCACTTTATCAGTGTATCTACTTTACTGCAGTGGTCTGGAAGTGAACCCACAGTGTCTCATCTGTAAGATGTGCCTGTATAGCGTTATAACACAAATTAAGACCCATTTTGTGCTATCTTCTGCACCTTACCAATTTCACATTCATTTCAGTCTCTGTAGAATTAATTTTTTTATGCTGCAGCACAATAAAAAATGACACTAAATTATGACTCTTCAAATTAGAAAAGCAGGAAATAGAGTTAAGATTTCCAAATCACAATGACTTTCTCAGTGGACATACTGACATATGAGAAAAATGTACAAAGATCAAGGGGCAAAAACATAAGTACAATAAAAATGAACTTTAAGATATCTAGAAATAAATAATAAAATCTCTTTAAATGAGTGATTCAAAATGTAATGTATAAATACTAAACTCTCATTTTCTCATATAAAATGTTACATATTTAAAGTTTTAATAGAATTATTCCCTCCCTTATATTCTAGTCCTTATTTTACGGGCCATAAATTACACAATACTTTTCAAGTAGTATTCTATCATCCTTTTCCAGATACCTTGTGCTTTTCTTTTATTTCATGGTTATCTGTCTTCCTAATTTCAGTCATTTTCTAGCCTTGCTTCAGGATTGCTTCTGTCTAAAATTAGCGAAGCCTGGTTTTTCCTCAGAGTAGATAAATTGAGCCTGGTGTGTAAGGTTCACCAATGTCACTGAGCATGAGCAGCAACTTCATTTACGGCAAAAAGCAGAAATTACTCAAGTTGCATTTCTCAAATAACATAATTTAAAGTAAAATATTTATGGGTTTTAGTACAATTTTAGATTCTGGAATTATGATTTTCCTTCTTTGTTTTATAATTTTTAACATTCAAAGCATAAAACAGTGGTACATAAGAAAAAAACTGGTATGAGGAATAGTTTTTAAAACTTTGCTCCTTAAGTATCTCTAGCCAAGTTCCCAGTTTGTCAGGGTTTGGAGGACATTTTTTAATATTTATTTTTATTGTATTTTTCCACTACCATTTAGTTCCCTTACACCCCCTCCTCCTGCTGCAATTACCACTCTGTTGTCCATGTCCATGGGTCCTTTTTTTAACAGTGACATTTAGCAGTGAATCCCAGAAACGTCCCGGCAAGCCACGAGATAGTCGGTCACACTAGTGTTTGCTTGTTTGTTGTGTGTGTGTGTGTGTGTGGTTTGTGTTTATATGCTTAGTATGGGAGGATGGCTGGAATAATTTGAGTGGGTTTTGGAGGAATATAGCTTAAGGTGGCACATGCACACAAAATAAATTTCTTTCCTTTTTTTAAAGATTTTATTTATTTATCTTTAGAGGAGAAGGGAAGGAGAGAAGAAAAGAAATATCAATGTATGGTTGCCTCCTGTGTGTCCCCTGCTGGGAACTGGCCTGCAACCCAGGCGTGTGCCCTGACTGGGAATAGAACTGGAACTGTGGTTGTTTGGTTCCCAGGACTGTGCTTAATCCACTGAGGTACACCAGCCAGGGCAATAAACTTCTTAAAAGTAGAAAATATTTGACCCAAAGTTGGCTTTAAAACCCACACAAACCTGTATTCTACATACATGTCATCATTTTAATATAAAACCATGCTTTTTTGTTTTTACGTATAAAAATCCCCCCTTTCCATATCTACAGTTAGGGCAGGGAATATAAAACAGAAAACTGTACTTGAATAAGAATTAAAAAAAAACAAATAAAAGTGGTGTTTCACATTTATCATGTGGCTTCACATACCCTCTGTGCACACTGCCACATGCTTTCGCAGATTTAGGGATTACCACTGTATTTCCCAACTCTAATACAATATAAACTTCTGAAGTGTATGTGTATATGTGTGTGTGTGTATATATACACACACTAGGTACTTTATGTGTATATACACACACACATATATATAATATGCATGTTTGTTTCCTATAATATACAATAAAATGCACAAAATATATTTATACCACTCACAGAATTATCTTAATTGTGCCACTGTCACTCCGGCCAAGAGGTACTTACTGGTAACAAACCTGCCTCATGCCTCCCTGAACATTACCCCCTTTCCTCCAAAGTAAACCTCGACTGTAATTTTAATGATAATCACTGGTACATTTTATTCTTTTTAGCTGAAGTGTACACTCCTGTATTTTCATTTTACCTGTCTTTTGAGTCTTAATAAATGTCATAAAATATTATGCATTTTTATGTATCTGGTATCTTTTCCTCAATTTTATATTTGTGATAATTGGCATGTGTATTAGTTCATTCATTAACACACAGGATTCCATTATATAACAAAATATGTAGTCATTACAAGGATAATGAACATTTGGATTGCTCTTAGTTTGCAGCTAACAGGAAGAAAATTCTGCAATGAAAATTCTGTACATATCTCTTGTTGTCCAAGTATATATATTTCTGTTCTGTTATACCAAGTAAAAAAATTGCTAGATTATAGGTATAAATAATCCTCACATTTACTAAATAGCATCAAAGTGTTTTCCAATGTGGTTCTAAAATTTTACACTCCTACAGCAGTTTACAAAATTCAACATAATTATACATTGAGTCCCACCTTTGGTACTGTTGGTCTGTCAGATTTCTTAACACTGGCCATTGAAGAGTGTCTGGTAATATTTTGTGTTGTAATTTTCACTTTCATTTTTCTAATTAGTTATTATATTGAATATACTTTCACATTTCCATTGGGAAATTATCATTTTTTCTTATTTCTCTGTGTGTGTGTGTATGTGTGTGTGTTTGTATGTGAAGTACTTGTTCAAATATTGTGCAAATTTATTTATTAGGTTGTCCATATATTATTTTCTCATAACTTGTAGTTCTTCATGTATTTTATATGAATCTTTTGTTAGCTGTACATGTTCCAAATATCACCTCCCACACTGCAGAATATTACAAAAAGGAGTTTGAATAGAGTTAACTTTGCCAATAACTTCCTTTATTGTTAGTTTATTGTGACCAGTTGAGGAACTACTACCCTGACCCGAAGACATGAACAAGTTCTCTGGTACTACCTTATTGAAGTTATTTAAACCATCAATCTTCCTGATTTGTATGAGATGTTAGAGAGGTTAGATTTTATTTTATAAAACATGAATTTTATAATTTTTTTAATAAACCATTTGTTGAAAAACTCACTCTTTCCCATTTTGGGGGAAATTAATCAAGTTGCATTTATCAAATAACATATTTTTTATAAAATATGTATTGGTTTTAGTATAACTTGTATGATTAAGCCTCTAAATATTTACAGCTTTGACTATGACATCAGCCTTGTGTTGGCTTCTTCCATTAGTCTACTCTGGAAACTGTGTCACACTGTCTATAGTACTGTAGCTTTAAAACAAGTCTTGAAATCGGTGGAGCAAGTTTTTCTTCCTGCTTATCTTTCTTTAAGAGTGGCTTCCTTATTTTTGAAATTTGTGTATGAATTTTAGCATTAGCTTACACAGTTCTGCAGCCATGTACACACAGAGGCATATTCCCACCAACAAAGCAATTAGGATTGCTTTGAAACTATAGATCAAGTTAGGAATAATTGAATTCTTTGTAGAACTGATGTTGAACTCTGCAAATATGGTATGTCTCTCCATAATGTTATAATAACATAATAAAATAAATAATTTTTCTATATAAATATCTTGAATATCTTTGGCTAGGATAACATTTGGTGTGTCATATTTTATGATGTTAGGTGACATGTTTACATTTTATTTTCTGTTTGCTGCTGCTCATAGAAATATATATCTATATATTTATATTATATTTTTGCATATTGACAGTATCCATAAGACTTATAAAACTGTTATTAATTCTTGTAGTTTATTCATATATTCCTTTGGATCTTTTATACACATAGAAATATGTGTATAGAAAAGTAGGTTGAAGGTAGATTATGGATTCAAATGACTACAAAATCATATTGTTTTAATATTCACAGAATTTTTGCTTTTCTAATACTTATCCATTTAATCGCACTAGACATCCTGACATATAATTACTGATATATTTGGTTTTAAATCTTTTGTTTTATCATTCCCCTTCAATCTGTCTTACTTCTTGCATATTTCTTTTTCTTTCCTTTCTCACATTTATGGCTGGTTACTTTCTGTTGTTGTAGTTTGTTCTTAAAGAAACCTTTGCCTAACTCACTATTATAAATGTCTGCTATATTATTCTAAAGTTTATTTCAACTCCTACCTTTAGGGCTATGATCTAGTTCAACTTAAAATTTGTGCTTTATGTGAGAAAAGGATTGAAGCTTATCATTTTGTAGAGATACAAAATTCTCTTGCACCATTTTTCAAAAAGGCTACTTTTTCTCCATTAAATTAATGTGGCATTTTTATCTAAAATCAATGAAAATATTAGTCATATGTATTACTGGACTAAATATTCTGTTTACTTACTCTATATTAATAATTTATCTTAATTGGTGTGGATTTATATGTTCATCTTTTTCAAAAGTATTTTATCTATTCTGAGACATTTTGCCTTTTCATGTATATTTTAATAAGCATTTTAACTTCTCTAAAAAGTAATAAAAGTTTATTGCAGTTGCATGAGTATATAAATTAATTTGGGGAGAATCAACATTTCAAAAATATTGAGTCTTTTAATCCATCATCATGCAATCTCTCTGTGTATTTAGATCTATTTAAATTTATTTTCAGAGTTTTACTGTTTTTATAGTACAGTCATTTATTGCTAAGTAATATTTTGATGCTACTATGAATGAACTTTTTATTTTACTTTCTGTTTCATTGCTAAGACATAGAAATGCAATTGATTTTCATATACTAACCTTGCGTCTTGGAACCTTGCTAAAGTCACCTAATAGTTCTATCAGATTTATTCTGATTTTCTTTAGAGTCTTCAACAGATTATGGTCATTTTCTCCAATTGCTATGCCTTTTATTTCTATTCCTTGCCCTATAACATTGGATATAACCCTCAGAACAATGTTAAATTAAATTGGTATCCCACAAATTTTGACATCTGGCATTTTCATTATTTATTTCACAATACTAATCTTTTTCTTTCTACTTACGGTGTTTCTAAGCCTCAATTCTGATTTCTTTGTTAACCTTATACTTAGAAGTATATGGTTAATTTCCAACTGTTTGATGTTGTTGTTGTCTTCTTACTACAGTTTCTAGTTAAACTCCCTTGTGGTCAGTAAACATTTTCTGTATGATTTAAACTCTTGATATTTATTGCATTGAGTTGGTGAATGGTTGTGTCTTGGGAAATTATACAATGTGCACCTAAGAAAAGTTTTTGTTGTAGAGTGCAGTTTTAAAACACAAATATCAATTAAATCACTGTTGTTCAGACCTTTTTATTCTTTCCTGATTTTTTAACTTGTTATTTTAATTGTTAAGGCAGCAACTATGATTGTAGAATTATTTCTTCCTCCCTTTAACTCTGTCAAAATTTGCTCCCTATGTTTTGAATTTTTGTCTTTGAAAATATACACATATATTATTGTTATATCTCCTTGCAGTATTGCACTTTTGTCATTTAAAATATCCCTCTATGTCTGCTAATAAATATAATTTTAAAGTTACTTTTCTGATATTAATATAGCCTGTCAGCCTTCCTAAGGTTTCTCTTTGCATGCATGTTTTTTCACCCATTTACTTTCTTCCTTTGTCCTTATATTTAAAGTTTCATGAAGACAGCACACATTTTGAATCTTTTTCCTCATTCAGACAAACTCTGCCTTTTTTAAATTGAAGTGCTTAGTCAAAATTGAATGTAATATTTTACTTTTTGTTTTCTACTTATTGTATCTTTTTAGATCCTGCTTCTCCTTTCCTAACTTTTACAAGTTAACTTAAATATTTTTATAGTTGTCTGTTAATTTTTTTTGCTGCCTCTTTGGGTATTATTTTGTGCATTATTTTTATACTGGTAGAAAATATATACATATATTCGAGACTATATTCATATACTCTTTAACACAGTATAAACACTACATGTCAAATTATAAAATATGAAAGTGTTTAAATATATATACCCATGTCTACTCCCTCCTTTATATTATAGTTTTTATATATCACAACTATATATTATGAATTCCATATTATTTTAATTTTATTTTTAACAGTTATATGTTTTATAACAAAGGAGAAAAGTAGGAAAATTACCATTTATTCACCATTTCTTTATTCTCTCTTCAGATTTAAGTTTTCATTTGCTATCATTTCTCCTTACCTTGAGGGAACCTCTTTCAGCAGTTTTTACAATGTACCTGCTGTCAACTAAGTTCTACTTTATTTTATCTGAAAAAATTTGCCTTACTCCTCAAAGAAATTTTAGCCAGTTTAGAATTTTGGGTTAACAAATCTTTTTCATTCAGCACTTGAACGATAGTACTCTTCTTATTGGGGAAGGGGAGGGAGGTTCATGGTGTCTGATGTTAAGTTACCCCAAACTGAATCATTATTTTCCTGCACAGGAATTTTTTCCTCGCTTCTTTCCAGACTTGCTCTTATCTTTGGCTTTTAAGAGTTTGACTGTGATGCATCACAGCCTGGTATTTTTTTAGTTCATTCTGCTTAGTGTTCATTTGTCCTAAAACCTTATATCTGCAAGTATCTAAATTTCATCCAATTTGGACAACGTTCAACCATTATTCCTTCAAATATTTTTTCAACCCATTCTCCTTCTCTTTGGCTCTTCAGTCACACCTTCATTTAATCATTTTGTATAACCTACAAGAATCATGTAGCACTGTTTTTAATCTTATTTTTTCTATTCTTCACTGTGAAAAAAATTGTAGTGATTCTATATTTAAGTTCATTTAATTAATTTATTTATTTATCTTTTTAAAAAATTTAATTCTTGTTCAAGTACAGCTTTCTGTCTTATATTCCCAGCCCTGCCCCCCCCAGTGCTCCCCACTTCCCTCCCATTTCCCCTCCACCTTAGTTATTGTCCATGTGTCCTTTATACTTGTTCATGTGAGTCCATCTCCTTTTCCCCTGTGATTCTCTCCCCTCTCCCCTCTGGACCCTGTCAGCCTGTTCCGTATTTCAGTGTCTTTGGTCACATTTTGCTTGCTTGTTTGTTTTGTTGTTTAGATTCCTGTTAACGGTGATATCGTATGGTATTTGTCTTTCACTGCCTGGCTTATTTCGCTCAGCATAATGCTTTTTACTTTTTTTTTAAATTCTCATATCCATTTGGCTATTACTTCCATCCATTCAAATTTATTTTGCATAGAGTATTTTTATTATAAAATTCCATTTGATTCATTTTTATTATTTTTACTTCCTTACTGATTTCTTTACCCATTGAAAACACATTTTGTTTTACTTCATTAATGATAGTTATAATAACCTTTAAAAAATTTGTGTCTCCTAGTTCAAACGTTTGGTACATCTCAAAGCCAGAATCAATTGACTTCTCTGGTACTTAAAATTGTGTTTCCTTTTTTGGTTATTCCTAGGTGAAATAACCTTAAACTTTAATCTGGACATCATCAATGTAAAATTGCAGAAATTCAGCTTTTGTTATTTTATTCCACTGAGTATTTTTGTTTATTTTGTTTTAGGAGATACTTTTTCTTATCTGAGCTTGAACTAAAATGCATTGTTTAATATGCAACAGCTCTGAGTTTTCTTCTGATAGTTTTTCTTTAATTGGGCTTCTTTGCATCTGTTGTGCACAGGAGTGTTTGGGGGTTCAGAGATGTGAATAAACAGATATGAGGAATTCTTCTCCCTAGCTCTTTCTCTTCTGGAATTCCTGGTTTCACTTTTCTGATTTTCCAGGCAGAAGTTTAGCAAGATTTTTTTCAGGTAGTGCCTCCCACCCTTCCCCAAGCCCCACTCTTGTGCTTTTTGTGTCTATAGAGCCGCAGCTCTGGTCTCATTTCAGATTTCTCTCTTCCCTTTGTATTACTTGCTTGGTTTTGCATGTTATAAACTACCCATGACAGTGTTATAATTTTAGCTTTTTAATAATTAGATATTTTTTAAAGAAATTAAACAGAAAAAAGCCAATATAAATCGATTTTGCATTTCTAAATCAGGGTAAGCTACACATTTTACCAAACCAAAAAAAATATTACAATGTATACCTTATCTGTAAAACAGTAGGAAGAAACTTTTGTTTTTTATTACAATCTTTTTCTTTTAAACTAATATTTTTATTTTCTACTCAATGTACGCTCCCACTGGCTTGGAGGATACTCACAGATGAATGTAGACCCTTAAAGATGCATAGGCTTCCACCCAACACAGTGTGCCGGGCACAAGCACCTGATCCCGAACCTCCTAAACACCTGCAATGAGGACCATACTGGGGGGTGGGGGATAGTAGTGGCTCCTGGGTATGGATGGAGAAACAGGCAGCTGACATCCTGAGGTGCTGTTAGAGGCAGGACCAGCTCAGGCTCCAAGTACCCAAGACATGTTGTCCCATTCAACTTCACATGCAAAAGAGAAATTCAACAGTGGTGAGCACAAAGCATTGAATCCCAAGCACAGAGCCTTTTTCTGAGCAATCAGTCCCATGTGACAGCCCTCACTTCATGCCCATGATCTAACCCTGACCAGCACATATTCTGATGTTAATCATTCCACTGTTAATAATTAATTTTTCATATGGTATAATTTGTATTTATCCTGAAGAAATTCTTTTGGAATTTCTTATTGTGCAGAACTGTTGGCAATATTTTCTTTCTTATTTGCAAAGTTCCCTGTCTCTATTCTTCCAAACCAGTGTGAACTCCCAATGAGAATCCAACTGCTTCTCGCTCCCCATTACTTTGAGGTTGATTTTTGTACTCAATCATGGGTATTAGTTTTTAAGGTGTTATATTTTTTTCACTTTTATTTTTTATTATTAGAAAGTGGTCTACTGGAATGGTTTCAGCCAGCCATTCCTGGAAGCAGCACTTGATTGTTTTTCATTATTTGTTCTAATTATTTTCTGGGTGACCTCAGTAACAATGTCACTATAAATTCTGTGGTTTTTCATTCTCAGAATTTGAAGACTGAACAAAAAAAAATCATTGGAATGATTGCTTCCCTTCCATAGAGTAATAATTACCTCTATGTTCTTTCTTTTTTTAAAAAAATCATTATTCTGTTATAGTTGTCCTAATTTTCCTCTGCCCAGCCTGACCCTCACTCCCATAATCAATCCCCATACTGTTGTCTCTGTCCATGTGTCATCCGTGTATGTCCTTTGAATAGTCTTTTCCCTTTCTTTCCACCATCATCCCCCTTCCACCTCCCCTCTAGCTGCTGGTAGTCCGTTCCATATTCCCACATCTCTGGTTCTATTTTGTGCCTTAGTTTACTTTGTTCATTAGATTCCTCTTATAAGGGAGATCATATGGTATATGTCTTTTCCAGCTAGCTTATTTCACTTAGAAAACTATTCTCCAGTTCCATCTATGCTGTTGCAAAAGGTAGGAATTCTTTCTTTCCGATGCAGAGTATTCCACCGTGTAAATGTACTGCAGTTTTTTTTAATCTTAGACAGTTTCCAGCATTTAGCTATTATAAATACCATTGCTATGAACATGGGGGTGTATAAGTCCTTTTGAATTGGTGTTTCTTAGGGTATATTCTCATCAGTGGAATTGCTGGGTCAAAAGGCAGTTCCATTTTTTTTTTTTTTAGGAAATTACATACTGTTTTCCACAGTGGCTGCACCAGTCTGCATTCCCACTGACAGTGCAGTTGTGTTCCCTTTTCTTCACATCCTCTCTGGCACTTGTTGATGTGCTGATGATAACCATTCTGACCATTGTGAAGTGATATCTCATTGTGGTTTGAATTTGCATCTCTCTGATGACAAGTGATGCTGAGCATCCTTTCATATGTTTCTGGGCCCCCTGTATGTCCTCCTTGGAGAAGGTCTATTCAGATCTTTTACCCATTTTTTAATTGGACTGCTTATCTTCCTAGTGTTGAGTCCTGTGAGTTCTTTATATATTTTGGAGAACAAACCCTTGTCTGGTGTGTCATTGGCAAATACGTTCTCCCATATAGTCGGTTCCCTTTTCATTTCAATGATGGTTTCTTTAGCCATGTAGAAGCTTTTTAATTTGATGGAGCCCCACTTGTTTATTTTTCCATGATTTCCCTTGTCCTAAGAGATATATTGGCAAAAATATTGCTATGTAGGATACCTGAAAATTTACTGCCTATGTTTTCTGCTAGGACTTTTATGCTATCATGACTTATGTTTAAGTCCTCTGTCTACTTTGAGGTCATTCTCGTGTGTGGTGTAAGATGGTGGTCTGGTTTCTTTTCTCTTTTTTTTTCCTTTGTTCTTTTTCATGTGCCCATCTTGTTCTCCCAACACAATTACTGAAGAGGTTATTTTAATACATTGTAGGCTTGTGCTCCCTTTGTCAAATATTAATTGCCCATAGAGACATAAGTTTATTTATGGGCTCTCTAAACTGTTCCATGGATCTATGTGTCTGTTCTTATGCCAGTACCAGGCTGTTTTGATTACACTGGCCCTATAATATAGGTTCATATCAGGTATTGTGGTCTCTCCAACTTAACACTTCTTTCTCAAGATTGCTGAAGCTATTCAGGCTCTTTTTTGATTCCATATAAATTTTTGAAGTATTTGATCTAGATCTGTGAAATATGCAATTGCTATTTTAATAGGAATTGCACTGCATCTATGGATTGCTTTGGGTGGTATGAACATTTTAATGATGCTCATTCTTTCAATCCACGAACAGAGTATACGCTTCCATTTATTTGTATCTTCCTCAGTTTCTTTCTTCGGTGCCCTATAGTTTCCTATTATTGGTCTTTTTCTTCCTTGGTTACACTTATTCCTAGGTACTTTATTTTTCTTGTTTCTATAGTAAATGATATTTCCCCCCTAGTTTCACTTTCTGATAGTTCATTGTTGATGCAGAAAAATGCCATCAATTTCTGAATACTGACTCTGTATCCCACTACTTTGCCAAATTCATTTATTAGTTCAGGTAGTTTTTTGGTGGAGACTATATGGTTTTCTATGTATATTATTATGTCTCCCACAAATAATGACAGTTTTATTTCCTTCTTCCCAGCTTGGATGCCCTTTATTTCTTCTTCTTGTCTGATCACTGTGGTTAGGACCTCCAGTACTATGCTGAATAAGAGTGGTGAAAGTGTACACACTTATCTTGTTCTTGATCTTAAGGAAAAGGTTTTTAGTTTTTGCACATTAAGTATGATGTTGGCAGTAGGTTTCTCGAATATGGCCTTTATATGTTGAGGTATGCTCTATCTATTCCTGCTTTGTTGAGTGTTTTTACCATAAATGGATGCTGAATTTTACAAATACATTTTCAGCATCTATTGATACATTTATGTGGTTTTTATACTTCATTTTGTTTATGTGGTGTATTGTGTTTATTGATTTGTGAATATTGTATCATCCTTGCATCCCTGGGATAAATCCCCCTTGATCATGGTATATAATCTTTTAAAGTATTGCTGGATCAGGATTGCCAATGTTTTGTTGAGGATCTTAGCAACTATATTCCCCAAAGATGTTGGCCAGTAATTTTCTTTGTTTGTTGCATCTTTACCAAGTTTGGAATCAGGGTAATACTAGCTTCATAAGAAGAGTTTTGGATTCTTCCCTCCTCTTGAATTTTTTGGGGATAATTTGAGAAGCATAGGAGTTAGTTCTTGTTTGAATATTTGGTATAATTTGCCTATGAAGCTATGCTGCCCAAGGCTTTTGTGTGCTGGGAGTATTTTAATTACTTCTTCAATTCACTAGTTGTTATTGATCTAGTCAGGTCTTCTGTTTCTTCTTGATTCAGTTTTTAAATATTGTTTCAAGAAATTCACCCATTTTGCCCAAGTTGTTCAATTTCTTGGCATATATTTGTTCATAGTAATTTCTTACAATCCTTTATATTTCTGTGGTGTTGGTTGTTAATTTTCCTATTTCATTTCTGGTTTTATTTATTTGGGATCTCTATTTCTCTTGATGAGTCTGATTATAGGTTTGTCAGTTTTGTTTATTTTTTCAAAGAACCACCTGCTGGATTCATTGATCATTTGATTTGCTTTTGGCTCTAGGTCACTTAATTATGCTCTGATCTTGATTATTTTCTTCCTTCTACTCATTCAGGACTTTGTTTTTTGTTGTTCCTCTAGCTTTTTTAAATGTGGGATGGGATGGGAGTAATACACAGAAAACTGTACTTGAAAAATAATTAAATAAATTTAAAAAATAAATGTAGGGTGAGGTTTTTTAGTTGAGATTTTTCTATCTTCTTTATGTCAGCTTGATTTGCTATGAACTTCCCTCTCAGTACTGCCTTCACTGTGCCCCATAGATTTTGGGTTGTTGTGTGATCATTTTCATTTGTTTCCAGGTACTTTTTGATTTCTTCTTTGATCTCATTGTTAACCCATTCATTATTTAATAATGTGATATTCAGTCTCCATGTATTTGAATATTGTGTTTTTTTACTTGAGGTTGGTTTCTAATTACAAGCCATTGTGATCCAGAAAGAGGCTTGAAAATAATTTTATATAAAGAGGATTTATATAATTTTAATGTTCTTGAATTTTCTGAGGCTTGTTTTGCATTCTACCATGTTGTCTATCTTTATGAATGATCCATGTGCACTTGAAAAGAATGTATATTTTGCTTCTTTGGGGTGAACTACTCTGTAAATACCAATTAATTTCATTTAATCTAGGGTATCATTCAAGGGCACAATATCCTTGGGGAATTGGGAAAGGAAAAAGAATGTGACATGACTAATGGAAGAAAAGATGTTTTTGAGATGGAGGGAGGAGAAATAATAAAAGTGAGGAACAGACAAAAGGCACAGAAAAGGAAAAAATAAAATTTAAAACAAAAATAAGAAAGAGGAGGTTTAAGAAAAATAGAGTAAGAGAAGAGATAGAGGAAAATAAGAAATTGAGATAAAAATTAAACTTAAAACTAAAAACCAACAAAACTAAATATACATGAATTAAAATAAAATAAAAATAGTGAAATACTAACAAAATCGAAGACAAATAAACAGTGTTAAGGAGATATAAGAATGATATGGAACTTAGCTGAGTCTAGTTTTTGTTGGCCTACTGTCTTCTCCTTCAGGGTCTGTCCCTATTGTCAGCTGGTGACCCAGTCTAGCTTTAGACAGTCTGGTTGAGGCTACAAGTGATCCATAGTCTGTGGCTGTCTTTTTCAGTCTTAGCTGGTCCCCAGTGTTCTGCCCTGATGGCTTTTTATCATCACAAGGCCAAGGGGTGGCATATGCAGCTTGACAGAACCACATATGTCATCTCCACCTTCCTGTAGAGGAGGCCTCCGATGCCATCAGGAAGGTGGGATTCCTTGATGGAATCTCATCAAGGAAAGGGTGAGAGGCACCAAGCTGTGCTTTCTCTCTTCTGCTCTCTCTTTCCTTGGCTCTCTCCTTTGCTTCAGGTACTGCATATAGGGTCCTTCCCTTTCAACTTGTAAAATCTCTTATCAGACAGTGCAAATCCCCTCTGCATTCCCTGACTTCAAAAATTGATATCAGCTAAGATTTTGTTGATTGTTCAGGTCATTTGTTGGAAGATCAATTGAAATTCCAAGTTGGACGAACAAGCAAGTGGGCTAAACTTCTACCTACTTGGCTGCCATCCAAAAGCCTCTTCTCTCCTCTGCTCTGTTTTCCTCGCCTCTCCTCTCCTTTCCTTTTTCCTCTCATTTCTTTCTTTCTTTCCTTCCTTTCTCCCTTCTTTCTCTCCCTCCTTCCTTCCTTCTTTCCTTTTTTCTTTCTTTCCATAGAGCATTTCTTTTGGGGAACTACTTCTTCATATTCTCAGTCTTCTTTAGGTTACTAACATATTTTCTAAAAGTTATAGTGATTATGCGACTCAAGCCTAGTTAGTCATAGTTCTCCAATCCCCTAGCTATATCCATTGATTTAAAGATTGGTAAATAATCTGAACTGAGGAAAACTGGGAAAAAATTTTCTACTAAAATTAATAGCTAAAAAAATACTGTATGTCCCTCCTGCTAGTACTTAGGGAGGGTCTGTTTGAAAAAGCTATCAGCAAGGACAAAAATAAAGGCTTATACAGAATTTGAAAAACACTTTAGTCATTGAATAATAAATTCTTGTTATTTGAATCCCTGTTGTAGCTTTGCCAAAGCCAGCATCTTGGATCATACTTCCTAAAAATGTGAACAAAGAGTTTTACTTTATTTGCTTAAGACAAGTACATTTAAGTTCTGTCATTTGCAAAAAAAATAACTTTGAATAATAAATTTTGACACTAATCAGTACATGTGGAAAATTTTGTTTCAAGCTGTGAGATGAAATCAAGAAAATTAGACTTTCAGGAAGTATCTTTTAAACAGTTTTTTGTATACATATTTTAATGAAATGATACTGCACATGCTAATTTGTAGCCCATGTGTCGGTCTAATACATTATAGTTGCTTTATAATATATATTTCTAATGGAAACTTTGATAAAGAGTTTGATATACTCACCCTCTCTAATAATTATAGATCAGCATTCATGCTATATAAAGAGCAATAGTAAAGTTTTGTTGAAATAATTTAATATAGTAGGTTCACTAGTATAATAATGCAATGTCATTAAAGTATTAAACACATATAGATGTAGTATATCCATAAATTATAGGCATACTTAATTGATTTTCTCAATCTTTTCCCTGTAGAAAACTAGACGTGCAGCATCCATCAGGAAGTTATAGCTTCCCTTTTCATAATAAATATTGCAAGACTATTTGCTATTAATGTACAGAACATAAGACAAGTAGAATCTTTTTTAAGCTAATATTTTAAAATTTGTATGTGATGTTAACTAAATGTCCCATTTGGACATTCATCCTTTTATACTTTACTACTATCTAATAACTAAGTTGTATTTTTTTCTAGAATTAAAGGCCAAATTAAACCATTATTTCTCCATACAGGTATTCTGGGTAATCATTAGTTAATGATTCTTAAGTAGCGAGGTAGATGTTTTTAAAAGCACTGCACTTATCATGCTGTTACACTGCACGTTAAGCACAAAAGTTGGCAGAGTAATTGGAAAGGAAAGTGTTGCCATGGGAAGGTTGACTTAATCACACAGCAAAGTTCTGTATGTTGAAATATTTAATTTTTTAAAAAGTGAACCAAGTTTAACTTTCCTTGAAAGCTCTGCAAACTATGTCTTTCACATAACTCCTCTCATGTCTTCAGTGAAAAAAAATAAAACAAAAGAACAAGAAAAAAAGAAATAGAAGGAAACTGCTTCAACTCATAAAGATTATCTATGGAAAACCCAAAGTTAACATTATATTTAATGATGAATGACTGAATAATTTTCCCTAACATTGGAGTCGAAACATGAATGCCTGTTTTCAACATTTTTATACAACATTGTATTGGTGGTTCTAGACAAAAAGTTATGTAAGAAAAAAAATAAAATGCATTCAAATTAGAAAAACAATTTCCACTTGCAAGTGAAATAATCTTATACATAGAAAATCCCAAGAAATATACATACATGCATACACCTTGCTGATATTGAGTTCAGCAAAGTTGAATAGCATAAGATCAATATACCAATATTGTCTTTCTTTCTATATTCTAGCTAGGAATAATCTGAAAATAAAATTAATAGAAAAATTGCATTTACAATAGCATCAAAAAAATAGTACAATTCTACCCTGGCTGGTGTGGCTCAGTGGATTGAGTACCAGCCTGCAAACCAAGGGTTTGCTGGTTTTATTCCCACTCTAGGGCACATGCCTGGGTTACAGGCCAGGTCCCCATTATGGGGCACATGAGAGGCAGTCACCTATGCATGTTCTCTCTCTCTTTTTCTCCCTCCCTTCCCCTCTGTCTAAAAATAAATAAATAAATAAATAAATAAATAAATAAATAAATAAAATAATACAATCCCCAGGAATAAATTTAACAAAAATAGTACACATTTTATACTGAAAATTATAAAACACTATTGAAAGAAATTAAAAATAACCAAAATAATGGGAAAATGCCCCCTGTTCATGCATAAGAATATTTAATATTGTTAAGATGGCAATTAATACTTCTTAATTTGATATACTGATTCAACACAATTGCTATCAAAATTCAAGATAGAAGTTTGCAGGAATTGACAAGATGATGCTAAAAGTCATAAAGAGAATCTGCAAACCACAAACATTCAAAATAATCTTGGGGAAGCAGAAAAATTTAAAGGACTGACACTTCATTTAAAAACTTATGATAAAGCTAAGGAAATCAAAACTGTGTGGTATTGTGAAAGGATAGATATGTTGACTAATGACGTAGAGTTAAGAGTCTAAAAATCTTTAAACTTATGTTGAATTGATTTTCAACAAGGGTGCTGAGCCACCCAATGGGAAAGAATAATCTTCAACAGATGGTGCGATGTCTCAACTAGATACCCATGTGCAAAAGGATGAAGTTGATGTTACCTCAGTTCATATATAAATATTATCTCAAAATGAATCCAATACCTAAGAGCTAGAAATATATCTCTTAGGAGGTAAAAGATTAAAACATTCTGACCTTGGAATAAGCAATGGTTTCTTACATATAATCAAAAATAATAGATGACTAAAGGAAAACTTAGAGAAATTGAACTTCATAAAAATTAAAATTTTTTTGGTTGAAAGGAGTCCATAAAAATAAAAACAAAGCCAAAAGAATGGATAAACATACTTATAAATTGTATATCTGATGAGATTTGTATTCAAAATATATAAAGAATACTTAAAACTCAACAATGAAAAGTAGATAACTCATTTTACTATTTTAAAATATTAATTTGTATACAATATTATAATGACTAGACATTTTTAGAGCTTACAGGATAGTCACTCCACTAAGTTTAGTAATCATCTGTTACTGTGCACACAATGCATAATATATTATTGAATATATTCTCCTTCACATTTTCACACATCCCCACACCTTTTCCCTCAGGCAGCCATCACTTTGGTCTCTATTTTTATGAGTCTGTTTTCATTTCAATAGTTTTGTTTTGTTTTTGTTTTTTAGGTTGAATGTATAAGCAAAATCAGATTGTATTTTGACACATGCACCAGCTTGCAGTGCCTGCGGCGTCATGAATGAAATATGAGACAAATTCACATGGACTACCAAGTCCTGTGGAGGAAAAGGGACAGCATGGCTACTCCCTCAAGAGTGGAGTGCCTCAGAATGCCCTGGCCACTCTCTCAAGGGATGAGCGCACTGACCCTTGCCTAGACAGGCTTTTATTGGGTTTAATTTGCACAGGAATACAGGTACAACTCATTAATCATTGTTAGGCAGTAAGGATCAAACAGCAGATAGACCTATCTGCATACAAAGAACTATTGCATACAAAGAACTATTAGGGCTTCTTCTGAGTCAGGGTGTTTCAGCTAAAAGGCCACAAAACTTTGGGAAACAAACTCATTTCCTGCTCAAGCCTTTATCATTTAACTAAGAGCTTCCTTAGCAAAGCAGGCTTCACAGAATTTTACATATCCTTTCTCAGGCCTTATCACCCAGGCAGCCCACTATTTCCAGCACAGGGCTGCACCTCCTTCTGTCATTGTTTCAGGCTTAAGCCAGGCAGAGGAGGCAGATAGCCAAGGAATTAGGAGAAATGAGGACTCAGGCTTTGGCAAAACTGAGGGGTGAGGGTCCATCACCCCCTTTCTCCATAGCCCCCCAAGTCCTTCCCTGGAGCCTCCATGTGATGATGCCTGTCTTGGGTCATTCCCCCTTGGGGAATCTTACCCATCATTGGCTAACTGATCAAGCACTGGGGGGTCAGTTATGAAAAAAGGAGCAGAAGCAGTGCTCCTGCCAGGGAGACAAGCTTTGTCTCCTTAGTGGCTTATAGTCTGAAGGTCGCTCACTCAGCCTTAGCTGTGGGGGTTTACAGCTCCTGAAACCAGGCAGGGCAGTTCCCAACAGTATTTGTCTTTCTCCATCTGATTTAGTATAATACCCTCAAAGTTCATCCACGTTGTGCAAATGGCATGATTTCATTCTTCCATGTGTTCCATATTGTGTGTGTATGATATTTGTGTTATACTCCATGAAAATGGAGTATAGAAATGAAAATGAAGATAGAAATGAAAATGTTTCAACAGTTTTAAAAAAATGGTTAAGAGGTTCCTGAAAAATTTAAACATGTAGTTACCATGTGACCTATCACATAAACACTCTTAGATATATAACCAAGAGAACTGAAAAAAAATGTCCACCCCAAAACTTGTACACAAATGTTCATAGCAGCATTATTTGTAATAGACAAAAAAGTAAAAACAACTATCCATAAACTGAAGAATGCATCCACAAAACATGCTATATCTATACAATGGAATATCACTCAGCCATACAATGAAATAAAGTACTGATACATGCTACTACAGGAATCAAACTTGAAAATTTGTTAAATGAAAAAAGTTTTACACTAAAGGCCACAGAGAGTATGATATCATTTATGTGAAATATCTTGGATAGGCAATTCTGTATAGAAAGAAAGTCAATCAGTGGTTTCCAGCAGCTGGAAGCAGGGAAGAGACAGAGAGGGACTGCTAATGGGCATAGGACCTATTTTTGGAGTCATGAAATTTTTCTGGAATTAGATGGTGGTATTGGATACATACCATTTTGAATATACTAAAAACCACTGGATTGTATACTTTAAAAGGATGAATTTTACAGTATGTAAATTATACCTCAATAAAACCATTATTTAATAATAAGAACAGATGAAGGAAATAATAGGGGGAAAAGCTCTCATCTTGAAATGATCATTATACATGTATTGAACAGAGTAATTTTTAAATAAGGCTTGTTTCTCTAGCTATCTGAAAGAACTATATATCTCCTTTATATTTGTAGTAGAGACTATTGGCTGTTCACCAAACTCATTTCCCCTTAATTTTGGACAAAGGAACCATTATCATGGTTTCTGTGACCATGGGAGTGAGTCTTGATAAGTTATGGAAGGAAAGCATTGGCATGTCCATCTTCCCAGCCTGACCCAGATGAGCTGCGCATGCAAGATCCTTTGTCGTCTGTCCCATCCATCAGCTCACTGCAGACAAGCAAGGAGAAAAGTAGGTGCAGACAAGACATAGATGCAGGAATGAGATTGGAAGAGAGCCTCTCAGACAACCAGGGACATCTAGTTGGTTTTTAAAGATGTGAGAAACAAACGTTTGCCATCTCTGCCTCCAAGGTGTCAGCAGTACCTGTTACTCCAGAAAGACGCTTTTTAAACTATTAAGCTGTTCTCCATAGGTAGGTAGGTAGATTCAAAAATTGGTGAACAAATTATGAGAAAATTAAAATAATCAGAATCACCACATGGGAAGAATTATTTTGCTTCAGGTAACAGAGTTTTTATTCCAGAAAAAGTGAAACTAACTTTGAATACTCATAACGTGTCACCTAGCATTCATTATATAAACAAAGTTAAATAGGTTAACATTTGCATGTGGACTTTATAATTGAAGCTTCTTGGAAAAACCTTTTTCATTTTTTACTAGCAAAGTTGAACATAAATGGCAATTTATTTTTCTTTCTCTGCATGTAATAATTGGTAGTAACATGAAATTTTATACCACCTTAATTTCCTGAATAGAAAAAAATTATAAAATTCCTAAGGTGAAAATACTTAAAGCCAGTTTTATGATTTGTTTCCTCATAAATTATTTGATCCCTCAAAATTTGAAGATTTTATATTTAGTAAGTTCAACCTATAAAAAGCTAAGATAAATTACTATAACTATTTCCTTCATACAATTTTCAAAATTACCATTCAATATTTTAATTACTTAAAATCACTATGAAATTATCTTGCAAGAGTAAAACACATTATTATAATAGAGAAATATACTTCAAATTTGAAAAGAGAAATTTTACTCAGAGGTTTCTATGGTTTATATTTGATTTACTTGATTGAGTACGCCCTGGCTGGTGTAGCTCAGTGGATTGATTTACTTGAGTACTAAACTGCTAACCAAAATTATGTATCATATATTATAAAAATTAAGATCCACTTAGCTAAGTTTGCTCAGCTGTTTTGCATGGCTGTCATGAAGGCATGAAGTCATATTCTGCTTCTACCCAAATAAGCACACCTCACCTTAAGGTTGAATAAGGAACTTGACATAGACATTTCAATGCAGTTTTATTAATACTTGAAAAGTAGCCATGTGAAAAACAAAAGGTTTTTTATGTTTAGTTTTAATAATTAAAATGGGCATGCTTAATCTTCCTTGATCTGTATCTCTATTCTATCAGTGGTTCTCCCATTTAACCCTAAACCTTTTGGGGGGGTTGGGGGGAAATCAGAATCAAGAACACTTTTTAAAAAAATGTTAATGTATTTTTTTCCATTACCATTTAAAATTGAGACTTAAGTACTGATTTAGAGTTGTGTTCACCACCGGCCTAAGGGTCAGAAATTGGATGAAGATGTTACTTACTCACAATACTTGTTAATAAAAGTGCTAAAAGTGTGGTGGCCCCAACCTACCCACTAGGAAGCTCTACTTTTCACGCATATTTCAAAATAAACTGTTGTCACCACCTCCACTGCACAAGGCTTTATCTAGTTTTCACAATTTCTTGCCTGAACTACCATAAAAAAAAACATCTTAACTGATTGCCTTACTTCAAGCTTACCACCTACAGTAAGTCAACATAGAGCATTCTTTAGAAAACATAAACTGACTCTAGTCTCTATAATTCTCAGATCATTCACTGACTTTCTACAAAGTTATAGCAAACTCCAAGCTCTAATTGTACTCCTCTGCCACCCCCGCCCCCCGCCATCAGTTCCGGGGAATCACTAATTAGCTTCCATATTTACAGTTTTTCTCTTTCTGGTAATTGATTATACATAAAATCATGCATCATGTTGCCCATTGTGTCTGGCTTCTTTTGTTTAGCATATGTTTTTGAGGCCTAGGTTGTAGCATGTTAACAGTAGTCCTGCTACTGCACTGCTGCCTTTGTACTGCTGATGAGTATTATATGTTAAAGCTACGCCACAATTTGTGTTTCCATTTACTACATCAGGGACATTTGAATTTTCTCTAATTTTGATCATCTTGATTAATGAACATTAATGTCCAAATCTTTGTGTGAACAATGTCTTCAATTTTCTTTGGTATATCCTTAGCATTTAAATTACTGGGACAAACCCTAAGTATATATTTAACCTTTTAAGAAACTGCAAGTGCTTTCCAAAGTAACCGTACCATTCTTCTTTTCAGCAATGTATAAGGGTCCAGCTTCTCTACAGCCTTGCGACACTCACTTGGTATCGTCGGTTGTTTTTATTACAGCCATTCTAGTAGTGTGTATATAATTACATTACAGTTAAATTTGCATTTCACTAATGTCTAAGTGTGTTTAAAGTACTCTCATACTTTAGTACCACGCATATGTATTTTTGGCCTCAAATATTTTGTCCATTTAAATTTTAGTTCATTCCGAATACCTGTCCTTTATCAGATATAAAATTTGCAATTATTTTCTCTCACTCTGCAGCTTCTCTCTTCATTTGCTTACATTTTATTAGCTGTGTGGGGTTTTTTTTTCTTATTTTGATGAAGTTTTAACTCCTTTTTGAACCAACCAAATAGGTTCTAATTTCCTTACTCTTCTTTTTCTAGGAATGTTCTGTTCCATTCTCACGCTCATTTTCTTCAGGTCTCAGTTCAAATGTCATTCTTTTTTGGCTACAAGCTCTTCATGGTGGCCATTAGTGCTGTTTGACAGTGATACTCAGGTCTGCATCCTTCCTGGCTACCCTGTGGTTGAGTGGGCCATGAGATTGGTTCCAGGCAATGAGTTACAAGTGGAAGGGAGATAGATGTCAGACTCTTCTTTCTGGTCCAATTTCCTCCGGTGATCTCCTTTCCCTTTAGCACATTGATCAACAACATACAAACTGGTGTCTAAGTTTTTGGCCTGGGTCACTGAATGATTTCAATATGCAGTGTCTTATATACCAACCCACAATCTATATATAACACGAGCAGGCAACCCATGTTTTTAAAGCCACTGAGTTTGGGAGGTTGATTTCCTTGGCAACATGTTTCAACTGATACGCTCTCCCAAAGAACTTTCCCATAGAAATTCTCCATCCGCTTACCCAGATTTACTTTTCCATCTAGCATTTAGTACCTAACACTTATCTGCCTTGCTGCTGACAAGTTGCCCTTTTGTTCACTGTTACATCCTAGAACCTAAAACAAACCTCTGCAAATAATGATACTTATGAATATTTGTTAAATGAGGGACTATGGCCCATATCTAAAGAGGTGTGATAAACTGGTATATCAAACACTACAATTCTTTAAAATAGTACCTAAGAATGTTGTCAGGTTTTATTTTGCTCTAGCTATTCATTAAAAATAGCAAAGTTTTAGTATGGTTATAAGAGATTTTCATTGCTGGAATTTTCTGTCTTTAATAAAACTTCTAAATAAAATATTAAATCAAGTGGCAATGTTTAATTTCTCTAAGACTGCTACTTTAGATGCTGTATACCCTGCTTATTAAGCAGAGAACTTGGGCCAATGCTTTCAAATGTAAATATATGTTAGTCTTGCATTATCTTTAAATCACTTCTCACTAAGGAATTATATTGTTAGCTATATATGGCAAGGCACATTATTTTATCTTGCTATCTCGGCATCTTTTTTTAATCTTGTTTTTTTATGGCATGTTGAGTCCCATCTGTGTCCAATGTTAATCTGCAATAGGTTGATCATGTCAACAATTTTTTAAAATTTTATTACAATGAGAGTCTTGGATGGACTATAGAAGAAATTTAAAAGTTGCTATTTTGTGGAGTAAGGATCCCAGCCCTATATCCATTACTTCACTAACCACCAAGGACATTTATTTCTCAGGGTTTGTATACCTCTTGCACAATGTGTCTAGAATAACCTCCTCCCACATTTTACTCCCTTCCTCCTTTTCTACAACTTTCTTTGTAGAAAGTTCAAATTTGTCCATCATACGTGGGATCACTCTATGTGAATCATCCTCACTCCTGGCATGACCTATAGTCCTACTTCCTTGTTTTATTTTCCTTTTTAGCACTTACCACCATTTGTCATGTTATTTTTACTTATTTGTTTATTCTATTTGTGTATGTAGAGGAAGCTATATGAGTTGATAATTTTCTCTCTCTTTTCTTTAACTCTTGTATTCTCTATGCTTACATCCTTGCTTGGCACATAGTGTACAGTGAATAAATATGTGACATGAATGAACTGATTCAAATAATGACTGAGGCACTTTGTAAAAAGATAAGTAGAAAAGATGGGGTCTAAATGCTTTCCACAATGATGTCCAGACATATATAAATACGTTTACTAGGCTTTGATTGCCTGAGGGAGGAAAAATTGCAGGGCACATGAAACTCATTATGAGGGATATTGTGAGGAGGCCTGAGAACACGATTCAGTGCCATAGAATGAGATTAATCATGATTGATAGTTTCATTCCATTCCAGCATAAAATCCACCAACTCTTGGGCAAAGTAGTAGCACTACCTTGTTGTAAGAATTTTTTTAAAAAATTGTTGAAAGAGCTCTATCATACTTATATCTGTAATACTTGGAGCACTTGTGAAACTTTGCTTTGAGAGTTGAAGACTTCCCTTCAATACATTAAAGCAATCATAAGCAAGTCAGGCCTTCATGCCCACAGGTGACATCTAGTGACAAAGACACGTGGCTGAATTTAAGCTCTACCAGAACCAGTTCTCAAAGGATGCAGTAGATTTATACTCCACTACTATTTGGCTTTGGGTTCATAACGGCAGGAGTGTTATGGCTTAAAGCTGCACTTCTGTGAAATTGAGATTCCAAAGTACACTCCAGACTAACTGTGAGGGCACCTAAAAAAATTCATTACTGGGTGCATGGAGGTTTGAGGAATCTGCAAACCCTCATGAAGAGCAACAAAAAGGCAAGTTTTTCTTTTTTTCACTTATCCTCAGTTCCAATACAAATGTATGCAACTGAGGTACAACAATCTGCTTCTGATTCCACTGGCACTGGGCCTGGATTATTTCAAGGTACGCCCATATGTACAAGGTGAGGATGGAGGTGGCAGTATTGTCATCATTGATGGCAGCAATGCTCTAGGTGAGCAAGCTGTGCTGTGGAAATGTTAGGGACTCCTGGTGTGACTCTCAATGCTTTATAGCAGGATTTTCAACCTTTTGCATCTCATGGCACATGTAAAGTAATTACTAAAAACTTGGCAGCATACCAAAAATATGTATTTTTTGCCAATCTGACAAAAATAAGCATTGTTTTGATTCATTCACACCAAAAATCTATTGTGGTGGCTATTTTCATTTTTCTTTAATTTGACAACTGAAGAGAAAAGAGGTCAATGACTTAATAGTCAGGTGTTGTATGTTTTAAAAATTCTTGTGACACAAACAACAGTGGACCCCCCGTATATAGCACAGCACTTGAAAATCTCTGCCCTACAGCAATAAACAACAATCTGAACAGAACTGGAAAGACCTTGGATTCCTGAAATTAATTGCAGTGATTGGAGGAACTCTCTCCAAAAAAGTTATCCATTCTCTCATGGAAAAAGTGGCAAAGAACGTTTTATATTTGGGGCCTGAAAATGTGGCCATCAACTGGGGAGGACAGACACTTGAAGAAATCACAATAAATTCTCGAGAATCTGTCCTTTATATGCTTACATTTTAAACTTAGAGTTTTTATTAACTGAATTCCTTTAACCTGGCTGCTACCAATGATAGCTTTTCACTTAACACATACAGTTAGTTTCAAACCTAGGGAAGGATGTTATCAACTTTAGCAGTAGAAAATATGTGTTATTCCTGTCTATTTTCTTAAGAATGGCTGCAAAACATTGTTTGCCATGTCATAAGGTGGGGGCAGGGGGGGCAGCTAAAATTATCCTGGAGTTTCCGGTTGAAAACTAAAGCTTCTAAGCAGGTAACATTACATAGTCTTTCTCATTGAACAGAAATTATTACTGTGATTGATTCTATGTCACGTACTATTAAATAATTCTACTATGTGTAACAGTCCTTAATTTGTTTTCTGATTAATCATTTAATCCTCACTATGTCTGTTATACTGGCATGGGAGATGGAAAGTTATATCATTACTACCTCTTCCCTCAATNGGGGGCAGTGGGGGCAGCTAAAATTATCCTGGAGTTTCTGGTTGAAAACTAAAGCTTCTAAGCAGGTAACATTACATAGTCTTTCTCATTGAACAGAAATTATTACTGTGATTGATTCTATGTCACGTACTATTAAATAATTCTACTATGTGTAACAGTCCTTAATTTGTTTTCTGATTAATCATTTAATCCTCACTATGTCTGTTATACTGGCATGGGAGATGGAAAGTTATATCATTACTACCTCTTCCCTCAATATAGGTTTATCTCTATGCTAAAAATTACATTGCCACTTTTAGCAATTATGCCAATAAAAAGCTAAGTACACTCAATTCACAGTGCCCTTAAATGGGTACTACACCTAAAATGTAATCTGATATGACTTTTAACCATTCAACTAACCATTAGCCTTTATTATTTCTAGGGTTACAGAGCTTATTACTTTAAATCTGCCCACTCTATTCCTATCTACATTAACTTAGGCTCTTGAAAATTAGGCCAAGAGTAAAATAGAAGTCATTTGGAATTGAAATGGGACTCAAATATAGGCAACAGAAGACCTGAAGTTCAAATGCAAAGGTTATTTTAAAATGACAGGGCAAGTTTTGTGCAGTCACCATGTTCGAGAAAAGAGAATCCAGGATCCACATTCATAGGATTGAATCTCTGTAATCAATGAGATCTTTTAACTTAGCAGCAGAAAGTAAATTATGATGACTGGAGATTATTAAACAAAACCCTAGGACCCCGTCTAACCTGCAGCTTTCACTTAAAGGTGAATTTAGACATAGTGCATACACGAATTGGCCAGATGCAAAGTCAACACTGACATTCATGTAATTAGACATCTTTATGCAGCTACTTGATGCAGTAGCATGAAAATGAGAACATACCTCTTTTAATCATTGAAAATATATGCAAACAATCATTCCTGACCACCGTGGCCTCGTCTCTAAATGTGAAAAGAATGATAAGCCTGGTGTGGGAATATGTTAGAAAATAAGTGGTGAATTGGAGTTGATCTAAAAAATGAAGAAAGAATGTCTGGTCATTCACTTTTTTATTTATTCAACAGATATATTTTAAATATCTATCACTGTCAAGAAGAGGCATCTGTTATATACTTTCCCCCCACCTCCTGTTATATACTTTATTTGGCTTTGTTTTATTAAACTGGAGGAAGTTTACAGTTTGATTTTAACCCCAACTTAAACAATCTAGACTTTTTAAAAAGGGGAGCAACAGTCATGAGGAAAATGCACCATATTAAAATATAAGGTATTTACTTCTCTATATTTCTTTGAAAAATGGCTATACATTTCTTTTATAAAACAGAGAAAATTATTAATATAAGAGTGTTCAGAGCTTTATGTCCTTTTAATATTTGCTAAGGAAAAGTTTTTTTGGCCTGATTGGCAATGACCTCTATCAGTGTGTGTGTGTGTGTGTGTGTGTGTGTGTGTGTGCAAATTCACACTCAAGGCTTCCAATGAAGAGTGATCTGAGGGGAGGGAGCTCTAGACACTGACTTTGATTTGGGTAATGACTTTCTGACTCTTTGCATCAGGAAGAGCGGAGACTTATTGCAAGATAAAAAGGAAGTAGGGGAGAGGGAAAGGGGAGAAGAGAACCAACTATAGCTGGGTGATCAGAGACATATTTTTGCGTAGGGGATTAGAGGCCCTGACACACTTACATGGAGAGGAACAAAAAGATTTTATAAAATTCTTCTATGAATACAAATAAAGAGTGAAGATATTTATTTTCTTGCCATGAACTTCCTCTTCAATGTGATTTTCTTAAAAAACTGGGTCACTGTTGTGTATAGGAATTACAATTATACTGAAGATAAGCTAGAACAGACATAAATACGACTATAGCACTTAAAAATATTGGAACATACATCAGTACTTGAATTATATGTTATTTTTCCCCATTAGGTTAAATTATCAAGAACTGATGTTTTGTACCCATTTTACACAAGTATATTTTTATTAAAAAATGTGATTAGACAACAGAAGCATTTACAAACTTTGTAATATATTTTAATAGGTGTCAATTTTACTAGAAAAGCATGAACACATTTTTAGAATTTATTTTTTAAATCTTTCAATGAAGAAGAATTTTAAATGGAGAATTTTAAAGTATTTAAAAGAGTGGTGTGTCCTTAGGTTTTCAAATACATACACATCATTTCTTTCCTAAGTAAATTATTCTGCTTTGAAGAAAGTGAATAAGCTAAAATAACGATGCAGTTGATGTCACATAATTTAAAATGATCATGGTTTAGTTCTGCCATATATTAGTTCGCTTCCAAGTATCACATGAAACCTCATTTCCAGCTGTTGTCATTTTACAGAATTATACTGTATTTACTCCAACAATGTAGTCACCACATTGATAATGAGCAAAGAAGGGGACATTGCAAAAGTAAATAACAGGTGCCACAGTTCACATCACCCTTTAAAAACATAAATATGGAGGTGTAGCCAATATCAAAAGTCACAAATGCCATCACTCAGAAATACTTAAATTGGCACTTGAATGTGACATTAGCCCTCTGCTACGGTTTAAATTCCATAGGCCGATTAAAAGAGGAACGAGCTTCTCAGCAAGCCAGATTTCTGCTTTCACACCAGTCATTTCATTACAACTCATTATAATGAATTCACAGCACAGACTCGTGAGATACGTAGCAGCAGCCTTTCAACCTAAAAGGCTCCACTTTTTAAAAATATACACCTTATTAGAGATGATATAATTATGTCTTCATCAAACATAACAAAACTGATTTTATGAAATAACCACCAAATTTCTTGCCAAATATTTCCACACTTAATATTTCAACTAAAACATGCTTTCAAAGGGAGAAAGTCCCATCTGTGTGATTCTGATTCATTTAATGTTAATTTATCTAAACCAGGAACTTTATTTTTTAAAATACATTATATTGCTTATGCTATTATAGGTGTCCCAATTTTTTTCTCCCTTTACCCCCCTCTGCCTGGTAATCCTCCTCCCTGGAAGAACCCCCACCTTAGTTCATGTCCAGAGGTTGTACATATAAGTTCTTTGGCTTCTCCATTTCCCATACTATTCTTAACCTCCCCCTGTCTATTTGTTACCTATCATTTATGCTTAATTCCTGCACATTTTTCCCCATTCTCCCCCTTCCTCCTTTCTGGTGTTATAACTCCACGTGATCTCCATATATTTGATTCTGTTCCTGTTCTGACTGTTTGCTTAGTTTTTTTTAAATTCTGTTGCTGATAGTTGTTAATTTTTTGCCATTTTAATATTCATAGTTTTTAAAATTATTTTTTACGTTTCTTTTTTTCTTTATTTAATTCTCATTCAAGTACAGTTTTCTGTCTTATATTCCTCTTTTTTTTTCTTAAATAAGTCCCTTTGACATTTCATGTAACAATGACTAGGTGATGATGAACTCCTTTAGCTTTACCTTGTCTGAGAAACATTTTATCTGCCCCTCTATTCTAAATGATAGCTTTGCTGGATAGAGTCATCTTGGATGTAGGTCCTTGCCTTTTATGACTTTGAATACTTTTTTCCAGTCCCTTCTTGCCTGCAAGGTTTCATTTGAGAAATCAACTGAAAATCTTATGGGAACTCCTTTGTAAGCAACTCTCTGCTTTTTTTCTTACTGTTTTTAAGATTTTCTCTTATTTTTAACAGTTGATATTTTAATTAGGATGTGGACCCCTCTTTGGGTCCATCTTGTTTGGGATTTTCTGTACTTGCTGGACTTGTATGTCTATTTCCTTCATCAAATTAGGGCAGTTTTTTTTTCATTGTTTTTTCAAATACGCTTTCGATTTCTTCCTCTATCTCTTCTGGTATCTTTGTGATTCAGATGTTGGTATGTCTGGAGATGCCTCAAAGGCTTCTTAAACTCTTCTCATTTCTTTTAAATTCTTGTTCCTTCTTGCTGTTCTGGTTGAATACTTATTTCTTCCTTGTGTTCCAAACTGCCGATTTGAATCTCAGCTTCCACCCCTCACTGGTGGTGCCCTCTAGATTTTCCTTTCCTTCACTTAGTGCAAACTTCATTTCTTCCTTCATGTTGCTGCCGTACTCTGAGTTCTTTGAGCATCCTGATCACCAGTATTTTGAACCCTGCATCTGATAGTTTGGTCATCTCTGTTTTGTTTAGTTATTTTCCTGGGAATTTGTTCTGTTTTTTCATTTTGGCTATATTTCTTTGTCTTCAAAATTTGTCAACTTCCTTGTGTTTCTTTGTGAGTATTAGGTAGAGCTGGTTAGATTCCCTGTCTTAGTTGCATGGCCTATTGAAGAAAAGGCACCTTTAAATTGTATGGGGTATAGTCCTAGGTTATTGTCAGGGTGGGACAACAGGCTTTACCGCTTTGTGGCTCTGTGTTTTGGGAAGTTTCAGAAAATGTACAGTGCCTTCCGGAGGTACAGTGCCTTCTGGAGTGCTGGCTTCTGGAGGTTTGCCCAGCAGTTGCCCAGTTTCCAGTAACTTCATCTACTCCTTGTATGGAACTGGTGCCCATCCACCTGTTGCCCTGGTGCTGAACCCCACAGTGGGTAGGTCCACATATGTTCTAAGACTGTGTAGGCCCTTTAAGCAGAATCTCCTAAAAATCTGGCAGTTCCTTCCACTACTCCAACCATCACTGGTTATTACAGCCAGAAAATTTGGGGATTTACCTCCCAGCCACTGCAACCCTGGACTGTGCAGGACACCCTAGGGCTGGGATCACTTGCTTCCAAGGTATCCCTCTCGATTTTTATCCACCACGTCGGAACGTGGGACCACCTGCTCTGCCACTGCCACCACCTCTCTGCACCACACCTCTTTGTCTATCTCAGCATCTCTGCTTCTCCTACCCATCTGGATGAAGGCGGCTTTTTAAAATATGGTTTGGTTGTCAGACTTCCCTACAGTTTGATTTTCTGACAGTTCTGGGTGTTATGTTGAGGTTTAGTTGTAATTCTCTCTGTGGTTGTGTAAGGGGTGATGAAGTGTGTCTACCTATGCCTCCATCTGGACTAGAAGTTTAAACCAGTCATTTTCAACCTGTTTCATTTCATGGCATATATACAGTTAATTACTAAAATTCTACAGCACACCAAAAGATATATTGTTTACCGACCTGACAAAAAATAGGTATAATTTTTATTCATTCATACTGAAAAGCTATTGTTGTATTGGCTGTTGTCATTTTTTTTATCTTTGACAGTCTAAGGGAAAAGAAGTCAGTGCCACTGACTCCATAGTCAAATATTATATGTTTGAAAATTCTTGTGGCACACCAGTGTGACTCTGTGACACAACAGTTGAAAACCACTGGTCTAAATGTTAAATTATAGGAGACATTTTTTTATTCATAAAATCAGCAACTGCCTCTATTTCTGACAACCATGACTATTTCTTTTGCTATATAAAGCTAAGTTTTATTACTTACTGATAACTACAAAAGATATTTGATGTTGCCTTTGGTGTTTTAAAAAAGGTCTAAATTTTGATAGTTTATATTTTGATAAATTGAAAGCAAAAAATTGGTTACCATGAAAGATTTTGAAACCTCATTAAGATATATACATTGTTCATTTTTGCTAGGTATTTTTTTCCTCAAAGAGTATATAGATTATTGAATAGAATCGATGGAGGTAAAAGGTGAGTGTCTAGTCTCAGTGACCTTTGAAAAGGTTTGAAAATATTGTGTTGTCAATGGATATATTGTGTCAACCTAATTTGTAAATTTAATAATAATATTTTAGTTACATACTTTCTCAATATATCAATGCATGATTATAAAGAATGAAATCTATATATTTATAATCCAACATGTTAGTAGTAATTGTTTCTGCTTTGATTATTTTTACTTTTTCTATTTTATCTTGTTTATGTGTTTTGAAATTGAAGCTGTGTAACAAATTAAAAATATTTAAAACTCATCTAGTCAACTACACATTAACATATCCTAAGATAAACTACCTTAGATATTTTGATATATACTTTAAAAATTAGGAAACATAAATACATAGTAAATTCTTCAGATTTTCTACTAGCTAATTACATTTGAACAGCCTGATAACTTAAGAAATATAAAATGCTTATATTTTGCTTGAAAATTGCAAAATATGAAACTGGCAAATAATTTTATTAAAAATTTGACTTGTAACATGTGAAGAATATGTCATTTATAGGTATATGATGTTTGTAAGTTTGCTTTTTATACAATCTAAACTTAATATGTTACAACTTGTACCCCTATGTCTTCTGAACTCAGAATTTAGAATTTTGTGGCAGCAGACAAACAAACATTTCAGGATTTACCTTTGTATATTGCTGTTACTTTTTAAGCAAATACAAAACAACAAAAAAGAATGTGTTGTACTAGAGATAAAAGGTATGTCTCTTAAACTTAATGTAATTGAGGTAATAGTTGCTATAATCAGATATACCAAATGTGAAAACCATTAAATGTGAAAGAACTTCAGCCAGTTATAAGACTTAAGCTTTTCCAATGGGAATTTAAATGTGAATTAAAAGAATGAAGTTAAAGCATAGGTACAAAAGCCTGGATTTATTCTTAAAGATCTTAAGAGACCAGGTGTAATTAAGGAAACTATAACATTTTGAGTCATCTCACTAAAGAATCTTGTAAAACATATAAATATATTTTATGACATATTTAAATTTTCCTAGGGCAGGGAATATAAAGGAAAGGATAAACAAATGGTATTTCATCAAACTAAAAAGCTTCTGCACCACCTAAGAAAACAAAATGGAAAGTGAACTAAAAATACGGGAAAATATATTTGCCAATGATACCTTGGACAAGAGGTTGATCTCCAAAATATATGGAGTAGGGTGAGAAATGGGAAAAAAGGCAGGTCAACTGTAACCGAACAATAAATTTTTAAAAACAAAAAAAATAAATAAATTTCTCTTACATCTGCAAATAGGCTCATGAAAATTTTGCTGTACTGATTGGTGAGCGTTAAACTATCCTTTCACTGTCTTTTGAGTCAGGTATTATTTTCTCAATATTATAATGAAGAAACCGAGGAGACTTGCTCAGGGTACACAGCCATAAACAGCATGACAAGTCAAATCTTTGTCTTTCTTATTCCAACAATCAAGCTTCTTCCTTTGCAGCATTCTTTATTTTAAAAAAATCCTAAAAGCATAATTTAAGGTCCAAATTTCAAGATTTTAGCCGATTTCAAGAAGAATCAATGAAATTAGATTAGGAGTGAACACATTGATTGTCAAATGTGAATGAATCTGGGAAGTTATCTAATCTGTATATCTCATTGTGCGATTGTGACTAAAGAATTAAAAGATCAAAAGATACGATGGAGAGGGTAACACCTTCTGACTGTTAATCTGTCCCCTTGATAGTGACTTCTTGGGTTTACACCAGCCCAAAGGTACAATTAGAATGGGATATACTTTGAAGTCTTCATATCCTTCTCTTCTATCCTTTAAGTCCAGGAAATTGAGCATCTGTTTGCAGTTAGGCTCACTAGAACTATACCATGGGTTCCCTGCTGTACTACTTTCCCTTGATAGTAGAGAAAGTAACTTGGATAGTGGGGACCTATGGCTGCTTGCGATGGCATTTTTACCTCTATCCTACCAGGATTCAAGCAGAATGGATTCACCCCACCCCAGTGAAGTGTAAGACTAAGCTCATAGGCAATAAAGACTCTGATACTATGGTAACCAGGGGGAGACAAAGTCATTAAGAACACAGAATAGTAGCTGGAACTTCTGCATATTTTTAATGCTGCTGAGAAAGGCAAATACTGTTTTCCAAATAGTACCTCCAGCTATTGGAAGTCAAAAGGATGTAGCCTTCTAGAAGGAGATGGAAAAGACCTGCCATTTTGCAGTAGGGATAATTAAGAAGTTGTCCTTTGTATATATTCTGATTTTTGTTATGGGTGCTCCGCACAACATTTTGACGTTCTCATGTAATGATGCTTAGGTTTGCATTCATGGAATAAATATATTTTCAATTTGTCCTCTTTGTGTGTATATACCACATAATAACATTTACATATATTTAGAAATATTAAAAAAGATATCCACATATTTTATTCACTTCAATTTTAGATCATTTAGCTAATTTATGAATATTTTAATTTATTGCCTCTAAAATTAACATAAAAATAAAGCAATGACTAAAATTTATCTGATCAAATAAAAGTAGCAATATATTAAAATCAGCATTTTTCATGTAATATTTTTAAATTATCTTCTCTCACATAATTATACTTTTGACATTATTAGTGAGGTATCACCATGTTCTGAATTATAAAACAATATGTGCTCTATATGACCATATAAACAAATCCTCACTATCCAGCTCTTTGCATATGTATATATATGAATGCATATATATGAAGTTCCATTTAAACTATTAATTAGATTGAATACATTTATATATAAAAAGCTTTTGTATAATATCTTTTCCAGATGTATTAATGAATAAAATTAAAAAAGAAAAAGTATATGTAATTAAGGTAATGGTCCGATATACATGTACATTATAAAATGATGACCACAATAGAGCTAATTAACACATTCATCACCTCACTTAGTAACATTATTCTTTGCTTGGTGAGAACACTTATGATCAACTCACAGCAAATTGCAAATATATAATACAGTATTATTAACTGTAGTCACTATGCTATAAATTACATATTCAGGACTTAACTCATTTTGTAACTGAAAGATTTTATTCTTTGTCTAACCACTTCTCATTTTCCCCACTCCTCAGACCCTAGTAACAACCATTCTACTCACTGGTTTAAAGTTCCACTTTTTTTATATTCCATACATTAGTATCATAACTTTCATGCCTTTCTCTATTTGGAGTATTTCTTTAGCATAATGTCCTCCACCTCCACCCATGCACAAATGACAGAATATCTTCTTTTTTATGGATGAATAATATTTCTCATATATATATATATATATATATACTACATTTTCTTTTATCCATTGAATTTTTGATGAACATTTAAGTTTTTATATTTTGGTTTTTGTGAATAATACTATAATTGATATAAGGTGAAGATATCTATTTGTGGTAGTAGTTTCATTTGCTTTGAATATATACCTAGAAGTGAGATTGCTGGATCACATGGTAGTTCTGTGTTCAATCGTTTGAGAAACTTCAATGCTGTTTTCAATGGTGACATACCAAATTACATTCCTGCCAACAGGCCACTAGGGTTCCCTTTTCTGCACATCCTTTCCAATACTTATCTGTCTTTTTGATAATAACAATTCTAACAGGTATGAGGTAGCATCTCACTACCTCATACCTGTGGTACCTCATGGTTTTTGATTTGCATTCCCCTGATGACTATTGGTGTTCAGCACATTTTAATGTTTCTGTTACCATTTGAAAATCTGCTTAGATCTCTTGTCCATTTTTTTAAATTAAGTTATTTGCTTTCTGCTATTGAGTTGTGTGAGTTCCTTATATATTTTGAATATTAACCCCACATAAGACATATGATTTGCACATATTTTCTCCCATTTCATAGTCTGCCTTTCCATTCTGTTAATTGTTTCCTTTGATGTACAGATACCTTTTACTTTAATATCCTATGTATTTCTTTTTTTATTGCCTATGTTTTTGATAATGAAAAAATTTGCCAAGACCAATGTCTAGGAGCTTTTTCCTCTGTTTTATGTTGTCTTTATAATATCTTAATGAACCAAATAAAAGAGGTTTTGAAGATAATAAAGCCAGATGTAGAGAAAGATAAATTTTTAAAATTCTAAGAGGATGGGGGGTGGGATGGGATGGCAGTAATAGACAGAAAACTGTACTTGAAAAATAATTAAATAAAAAAAATTGGAAAAAAAAAGAATTATTCTGTTCAAGGACTTTGCATTTGAAGGGAAGTTAGTAGCATATTAGAAACTGTCCCACCATCTTTTGCAATGATATCTAAATAATGCTCTGTAATCTGTCCCAAATCTTTCTGGAATAAAGCAGATCATGAATAAGTATATGAATATTATAGTTGGCCTGGTTAGATTAATTGAATACATATTCTTCTCTAAGCAAAAAACGAAATATAAAAACGTATTTACTAAAAATAATATTTATTATTAAAAATTAAATGTAATCTCAGTAAAATTATTACTCTCAAGGGAAAAAACTTCCTACAACTATATTAAACTATAATAACATTGATAAACATTTTGTCATTCTCTAAGTTGATAACACAAGTAGAGTAACCAAAAATACAACTATAGGCCCATTAATATTTTGTTCTCCAGGCCCCTATGATGAGTTTTAATGATTTAAGAAAATTTAGTAAGCCCTAAATTTAAATTCTAACACCTGCACTAATTGTCAAAGTGTGTGAGATAAAATATTCAATTTTAAGAAAATTTTGGTCTTGTTTGTAGACATATTTATTACCCACACCTATACATAGTTTATGTGGTTCCTCCATCATAACATAAAACAATGTTGTCATTTTAATATCAGGTTCTTAAAATAAATGATCTCTCTTTAACCTATTTCACTTTAAGCCAGTGCCAAAGAGTTCAACAATACAATGACTGACATTCACCACATGCTCGCTCTGATATTTGAGAGATTTCATCTAAAAGATATGCTAAATTTCCATTTCTCTAGGCCAGAGTTATATTACTATATTTTTACATCTGGTCTGTATTATCTTGCCCTCCCTACCCCCTCAAACAGTCGTGCATTCACATTTAAGATGTATAGCTAGGTCTTCAGCTTTTCTTTCACAATATTTCAGTAGAGACATCAATTCAAAGTGTTCATAACTTTTGCAATCCCACTGTCAAAAATATTTGGGTTTAAAATTGTGCTATTTATTGTAGAACCAGACATATGATTATTCTTTTCTTGAAACTTAGTATTAAAAAATGTTAGTCCTGCAAATAAAATTATATCTTTTTATTATACAGAATTATATACAGCTTGTGTGTGTGTTACTTTGGCTACCCAAAATTTGAGAGCAAAATTCAATACTCCCTGAATATAAATAACTATTCTGGGTTAGTGGTAAAATGATGGTTCTTCTCTGTCCGAAGCATTGGTCCCTTGCAGTTCTACCCTTTGAGGACATGATCAAACTCATTAAGCCACTCCCCTGATTAATGAGCACAGACACATAAAACTGAACCTAAACTTTCAGGGATTTCAAAAATCCTAACTGTGAACATGAGGCTAAACACTCCTTTTTTATAAGATTTCTGACCAACCTCTTTTTTTAAACTTCATAGTAGTGATTTTTTGTTAAAAATGTATTTAGAACTTTTAAAATAGGAAACAAGGTATAAGTTATAAATTAAACTTAACATTGATCAAGTAGATTTAAAAAATAATATAATACTAACAAAATAAATAATATCAATAATTTATTAAGGTCTTATTACTCTTAAACAACTTTACAATTTAAAATCTAACTTATACAATTTCATCTTCCTTCTTTTTGTTCAGAATGGGCATTGATGAGGCAAAGAAAAAACAAAAACCCAAAGTATTACATACTGCATCCTAAATATCTACATTATATTTCCTAACACCCTTCATTTAAGGCTCATTTCAAGCTGCAGAACTATGGTTGTGCCAAACAACAGGCCCTAGATTTCTTGGTATTAACTGTGTGCCTTGATTTGGGCAGACCCTGGGAATTATCTCTCAAAGCCCATACTCAGAAAACCAGTGCTTGCTGATAAACTGAAAATGAGATGTAGATGGAGAACAAGCTCCTTGAGATTATTGCCATGGCTCATAGTGATCTTTGTTATTCCATCTTACGCACAGAAAACTTATACAGCAGGTATTTATTACCACTCTCTGCTTTTCCATGGGAAGTGGTGTGGCAAGTAATTTTTTGAAAAGCATTTCCCCTATTTAAATATCTCCTATAGAGTCAAATTCATGTTTTTAAAGAACTGGAAAAAATAATTTACCATTTCAGATTTAAGAAGAAAAATTAAAATTTAATGAGAAAACAAAAGCCCCGTCAGGTGTAGCTCAGTGGATTGAGCCTGGGCTGCAAACCAAGGGGTTGACAGTTCCATTTCCACTTGGGGTACATGCCTGGCTTGCAGGCCAGGTCACTGGTAAGGAGCACACAAGAGGCAACCACACATTGATATTTCTCTCCTTCTCTTTCACTCTTCTAAAAATGAATACATAAAATCTTTTAAAAAATATTTCGAAAAACACTTAAAAAAGAAAACAAAAACCAAAAAGGCCACTCACTCCATCTATAACATTTGCAACACAGTGAGGACACAGTAAAAGAGCACACATTAAATTATTGAAACATCATTCACGTATTACAATCTCCCTTATTCATCTCTGCATTTACAACACAAAGAAAATAAAGCAAACTTTTCAATAACTCTCTTTCTTTTAATCATAATTTTCTTCACCACATTTTTAGAGTTCATGTTCTTGAAGTAAACCTAAAGTAGAGATTAATCATCCTATTAGAGTGCTCCTGGGACTTACTGTATTAGTTTTGTGAGGGTGCTGTAACAAATCTTCATCAACTTAGAGTTTTAAAACAACAGAAATTCATTTTCTCATAGGTGTGGAGTTCAGAAGTGCAAAATCAAGGTGTCATTGGGTTTGGTTTCCTCTGGCAGCTTTGCGGGAAAATCTGTTTCCTGACTCTCTTCTAGCTTCTGGTGGTTGAAGGCCACTTCTGGTGTTCCTTGGCTTGTAGTCAGATACCTCTAATGTCTACCTCCATGTTAATATAGCATTCACTCTAGGTCTCTGTGCTTCAGATGCTACTGCTCTTTTATTTAATAAAGACACTAGTCACTAACTTCAGGGCTTACTAGAATCTGGGATGATCTCATCTTAAGATCCTTACATTATTTACATATACAAAGACATTTATTCCAAATATGGTCACATGCTGAGGTTCTGGGTGGACATAAATTTTGGGGAGAGAGTATTCAAACCACTTCACCTGCCCAAGGAATTGCATCTAAAATGTTAACGTGCCCTATTTTTTTTCTCACTGGTGTTCTTGTTTCCTTCATCAGATACTGTTGTAATAGTTAACTTTTAAAACAGCCTTTGCAAAATGAATTTGGGAGTCTTCCCTCCTCTTGAATTTAAGGTTGAAGTTTTGTTCATCTTTTTTACCTTTTCAAAGTATGAGTTCTTGGTTTCACTGATCTTTTGTATCATTTTTTAGATTGCATTTCATTCATTTCGCTCTGATATTTATTATTTTCTTCCTTCTTACTTCAGCCTTTGTTTGTTTTTCTGTTTAAGTGTTTTTAAGTTTAAACTTAGATAATTTATTTGAGCTTTTTCTTGTTTCTTGAGATAGGCCTCTAAAGCTCTGAATTTCCCTCTTAGGACTGTTTTCTGTGTTTTCCACAGATTTGGGTTGTTGTGTTTGCCTTTTTATTAATTTTAAGGTACCTTTTGATTTCTTCCTTGATCTCATGGTTAACTCATTCATTTCTTAGTAACATGCTATTTAGCCTAGATGTCTTTTTGTGTTTTTCAGTATTTTTCTTATGATTGACTTCTAGTTTCACAACATTTTTTCTAATACCAAAATCAGAAAAGGACACTACAAAGAATGAAAATTATAGGCCAATATCCTAGATGGATAAAGATTCTAAAATCCTCAACAAAATATCAGCAAAATGAATCCAGCAATACATTAAAAAGTTCATACACCATGATCAAGTGGGATTTATTCTTGGGATGCAAGGTCAGTATAATATCTATAAATCAATAAATGTGATTCACCACATAAACAAAATGAAACATAAAACCCACATGATCTTATCAGTAGAGACAGAAAAAGCATTTAATAAAATGCAGCACCCACACATAATAAAAACTTTCAGCAAAGTAATAGAGGAAACATACCTCAACATAATCAAGGCATACATGGCAACCCCACAGCTAACATCATACTCAATATACAAAAACTACAGATGTTTTCCTTAAGATCAGGAACAACATAGTAATGTCCATTTTTACCATTCTTATTCAACATAGTACTGTAAGCCCTGGCCATAGTGATTAGACAAAAAGAAGAAATAAAACATATCCAATTGGAAAGGAAGAATTAGAAAACTGACATTATTTGCATGTCATTATTATGGCCTGATACTGTAAGGGAACCCTAAAGATTTCACCAAAACAAACAAACAAACAAACAAACAAACAAAGCTACTAAAAGTGATAAATGAATTCAATACAGTAGCAGAGTACAAAATAAGTATTTTAAAATCAATTTCATTTTTGTATTCCAATAACGAACTATTAAAAATAGAAACTAAGAAAACAATCCCATTCTCAATTGCTTCAAAAAGAATAAAATATCTAGGAATAAATTTAATCAAGAATGTAGAAGACCTATATTCAGAAAATTATAAGACAGAGAAAAAAGAAATTAAAGAAGATATAAATAAGTAGAAGCATACACTGTGTTCATAGATGAGAATAATTAACATTATTAAAATATCTTTACTACTCAAAGGAATCTACACATTCAATGCAATACCTATCAAGGTACCAATGGCATATTTCAAAGAACTATAATAGATATTCCAAAAATTTACATGGAACCACAAAAGACCCCAATATCAACAGCAATCTTGAGAAAGAAGAACGAAGGTGTAGGAATCATGATTCCTAATAGCAAACTATACTACAAGGACATAGTAATCAAAACATCATGGTACTGGCATAAACACAGACATATAGATCAATAGAACAGAATAGAGAGCTTAGAAATTAACCCATGCCTTTATAATCAATTAATATTTGACAAACTAGGCAAAAATATACAATGGGCTAAAGACCGTCTATTCAATAAATACTGTGGGATAATTGAACTGATACATGGTGTATACAAAAAATGAGACTAGACCACCTTCTTCATAAGAATTAACTTAAAATTGGTTAAAGACTTAAATGTTAGACTCAAAACCATAATAATTCTAGAGGAAAACATACACAGTGAAATTTAGGATATTTTTCACAGCAGTACATTTTCTGATATATTTTCTCAGGCAAGAGAGCCACAAGAAAAAATAAACAAATGGGACTACATCAAACTTAAAAGTTTTTGCACAGTGAGGAAATCATTCATGAGATGAAAAGACAACCCATGGAATGAGAGAACATATTCTCTGATACATTTGATAAGGGGTTAGTTAATACCTAAAATTTACAAAGAAATTATAAAAGATGTACACCAAAAAAAAAAGGTAAAGTACCTGAACACAAACTTCTCCAAAGAAAACACACAGATGGTCGATAGACGTATGCAAATGTGCTTAACATCACTAATCATCAGAGAAATGCAAATTAAAACCACAATGAGTCAGCACCTCACAGTTTTTAGAATGACTATCATCCATAAATCCACAAACAACTAGTGTTGGTTAGGACAGGAGAAAGAGGAACCCGCATACACTCTTTGTGGAAATGCAGATTAGTGCAGCCAGAGTGGAAAGTAATATGGAGTTTCCTCAGAAAGCTAAAAATGGCCCTGGCTGTTGAGGCTTAATGGACTGAGCACTGGACTGCGAAGCAAAAGGTCACTGGTTTGATTCCCAGTCAGGGCACATGTCTGGGTTGTGGGCCATGTCCCCAGTAGGGGGCACATGAGGGGTAACCACACATTGAGGCTTCCCTTCATCTCTTTCTCCCTTCCCCTCTCCCTAAAAATACATAAATAAAATCTTTTTTTAAAAAATGGAACTGTTTTTTGACCAAACAATTCTGCTTCTGAGAATTTATTGGAAGAAACCCAAAACACTAATTCAAAAGAATATATGCACCCTTAAGTTCATTGTAGCATTATTTACAATAGCCAAAATTTAGAAGAAGCTCCAGTTTCCATCAGTAGATGAGTGAATAAAAGAGCTGTAGTATATTTACATGACAGAATACTACTCAGCTGTAAAAAAAAAAAAGAAGAAGAAAATTTTACTCTTTGTGATAGCATGGATGAACCTGAGAACATTACGGTAAGTGAAATAAGCCAGTCAGAGAAAGACAAACACCATATGATTTCACTCCTATATGGAATTTCAACAGCAAACTAAACTAACAAGCAAAATATAGATAGACATACAGACAAAGAGCAGGCTGACGACTCTGGAGTGGGGACTGGGTGTGGAGGGACTGAGCAAAAAAAAAGAATGAAGAAAAAGAACTTATGGACATGGACAACAGTGGTGATTGTGAGGGGAAGGGGGATGAGTGGAGGTGTGAGATGGTACATGGGATGAATGATGAAACAAAATAAAAAACTTTAAAAAGAAAATAACACATACTATGTTTCTAAATTTGTGTGTTTAAAATTCCAAACTGTAAAATAGGAAACAGTTTCTTAATCTTAAAATAAAATTTATAAACAACAAAATAAAATAAAATTGCCTTTATTTTTCATGTCAGTATCCTCTAAAATGCGATTTTTAAAAAGTACTCATTTGTGTTCTATTTACCAAAGCAAAAAAGTGTACATTGTAGAAATTTTGGTAAATGTGAAAAACTATGAGAGAAAATAAAAGCCACTTGTAATCTCAGAGCTAAAGATTTTTTATGTATTTAAGTGTAAGCTTTTACTAGTTTGTGCAAACATTCATATGCACTTCTTATAATATGAAGACATAGTAAGTACATATTTTACATAATAATTGACATTATCCTAAATATCATTCCATTTTACAAAAAGAATAGGTAGTTTTCTTATGTCATATTTAGATTCTATAAGCATTACCAGGCTATAAGTAATCTTGCAGTAACCTTACTTAAGACAGCTAACTATTGATGCAAGAGGATCCCAAGAGAAGATGTTTTTAAAGATGCATCACCTAAAGGCAGAAGCTGAGAGACACAATAAAAGTTTAGAAAAGAAGCCTATGTCTCTTCGTACTTCCAGATGAATCAGAATCAATATACAGATTTTCCAAGATTTCCATTAGAATTTGAAAAAAAATTAAAATTTTGTGGTAGCAATTAACATAAATATGTATGCCTCTTACTTTTTATATAACACCCACTCATACATAGTTGGGTTCTAGCTCTTAAAACATTTTTCATTCTGTAAATTTCTTTGTGTAGTATGCACATTTTAATGATGTTAATTCTTCCAGTCCATGGACATAGTATATGGTTCCATTTATTTGTGTCTTCCTTAATTAACTTCTTCAGTTTTCTATAGTTTTCCAAGTATAGGTCTTTTACCTCCTTGGTTAAATTTATATCTAGGTACTTAATTTTTCTTGCTGTTATACTAAATGGGACATTTTTCCTAGTTTGTCTTTCTCATATTTCATTGTTGGTGTATAAAAATGCCATTGATTTCTGAATATTGACTTTGTATTCCACTACTTTGCCAAATTCACTTCTTTTTTTCTTTAAAGATTTTATTTATTTATCCTAGAGGGGAAGGGAAGGAGAGAGAGAGAGAAATATCAATGTATGGTTGCCTCTCGTGTGTCCCCTGCCGGGAAACGGGAACTGGCCTGCAACCCAGGCACTGGGAATCAAACCGTGATCGTGTGGTTCGCAGGCCCATGCTCAATCTACTGAGCTACACCAGCCAGGGCCCAAATTCACTTCTTATTAGGTCAGGTGGTACTTTTGATGGAGACTAAAGGGTTTTCTATGTAAACTATCATGTCATCTGTGAATAATGACTTATATTTCCTCTTTTCCAGTTTGGATGCCCTTTATTTCTTTTCCTTGTTTGACCACTGTGGCTAGAAATTCCAGTACTATGTTGAACAAGAGTAAGGAAAGAGTACACCCTTGTCTTGTTCCTGATCTTAAGGGGAAAGATTTTAGTTTTTGCCTGTTGAGTATAATATTGATTACAGGCAATATTATAGCCAATAGTTTCGGATATGTAAGTTGTGATAAAATAAAAGTCCAAGAGAAAACATAGGCAGAAAATTTTCAGATATCTCACATAGTATATATACCTCTTAGGGAAAGGTAAATAAAGGACAAAATAAATAAATGGGGCTACACCACATTAAAAAGCTTTTGTACTGAAAAAGAAACCATCATCAAAATGAAAAGGGAGCAGACTGTGTGAGAGTACATATTGGCCAATGATACATCAGACAAGGGTTTGATCTTTAAAATATATAAAGAACTCACACACTCCACTCCAGGAAGAGAAACAATCCAATTAAAAAATGGGCAAAAGATCTGAATAAATATTTCTCCAAGGAGGACACACAGATGGCCCACAGACATATGAAAAGATGCTCAACATCAGGAGCCATCAGAGAGATGCAAATTAAAGCCACAATGAGATATCACCTCACACCTGTCAGAATGCCCATATAAACAAATCAACAAACAAGTGCTAGTGAGGATGCAGAGAAAAGGGAACCCTTGTACACTGTTGATGGAAATACATACTGGTGCAGACACTGTGGAAAACAGTATGGAGTTTCCTCAAGAAACTAAAATAGAACTGCCTTTTGACTCAGTGATTCCACGACTGGGAGTATACCCTAAAACACCCCAGAAACCAATTCAAAAGAACTTATACACCCCTATGTTCATAGCAGTGCTATTTACAATAGCCAAGTGTTGGAAACAGCTGAAGTGCCCATCAGTAGGTGAATGGATCAAAAAAACTAGAGTTCATTTCCACAATGGAATACTACTGCAGCAGAAAGAAGGAACTTGTGCATTTTACAACAGCATGGATGGAATTGGAGAATATTACGCTGAGTGAAACAAGCCAATCAGTGAAAGGCAAATACCATATGATCTCACCTATAAGAGGAATCTAATGAACAAAATAGACCCACAAGTGTGAAAACATGGAACAGTCTGAAAGTGACCATAGGGGAGAGGAGAGGGGGATAAGGGTGGAAAGCAGGGGAAGGAACATGTATGGATGACCCACAACAGTGTGGAAATTAATAGCAGTGGGTGGGATGGATGGAGGTGGGCAAAGGGGGAAAAATTCGTTCTTCAAAATATTTCATTGCTATCAAAGTTCCATCACCAAAGTTAGGTTATGTTCTTTCTGATTGTTTATAAGCTTAATATTTTTTAAGTCAATGCAGAATATAGAAATATTTTGTGAACTAGTTTTAACCCATTTTCAACTAATATTTATTTTGTGCTTACTCTCACTGTATAATCAGATTTTCAGGATTCAGAGGTAAAGAAATTTCTCTCCTTAAGAGTTTATAATCTAATAACAGAAGGTAATATATAAACAATTGCATGTAATAGAAAAAAATTTGAGTGCAAGACACATGAAAACCAAGTTCTATAAAAGAGAAGAAGAAAAGCAATTAATTTTGAAGAGGGTAGTCTAGGAACTTCAAGATATGGTAGCCATGTTCAGAAACGATTACAGTTGATTTTTGAGTCTATCTAGATAGATGACCTATAATTTGACAAGCATTAATGTGTATGTTCTCTCTAACACTGTGACTAAGAGATAGCCTGCAAAATACAATTTTAATTTGATATATAATCCATAATAAATAATACACTTTCTTCAAAGGTTCCTCTTTTGCACCATCTGTTCACTCTTTGTTTGCTTTAACCTTTATGTTTCATGATGAATCATTAGTTTTGATATTTAGCTTGAGCTCAGATTAGTAGATAGAATAAATATTTCCTCTAACATAACTTGTAAAATAAATAATTTTTACACAGTTTCATTTGGAGAAATGAAGAACAGTGTACATTATTCCCAAAGCAGTGAAAATAAAACCTCTGTGTGCCTCTGTGTTCTCAGAGGGTATTAAGGATGCCAAAGCTATTTTTAAGGCCATGTATAACTGCCTTTGAATGCAGCTAAGACTCTAAACAGTCAGTCTACTAAGAAGTAATGTTCTCAGTCACGAAAACTGGTAAAGAAGAATTTTTATTGCTGAGGAATGTTAAATGTTAAAAATGTGACCTCACTGTGGTGCTATTTTCACCTTTGAAATTACATTCCAAGGAGTGACAGTTTTTAGAAGCAACCTCTACCACACTTTCAAAGGTCAAATTTCCTTGAGTAAGTAAAATATTCTGATAGATAAATCAGAATTTACCAAACACGTAACTTAAGAGAGTATTATTTACACTATAAATTATTCACTGCAGGATTTTTTAAGTCTCTAACAGTGATTGTAAGTAATTGTTTTTAGTTCATTAATCACTTCATGGAAAGACTAAAGAACACAGTCTTAATACTAAAATATTCTGAATATCAATCATAAATTTAAAATGATTTATATGAAATTAGAAGAGACTGAAAGAATTAGGTAAAAAAAGTATTTTTGATGACCAGAGACATTGAAATTAAGAATAAACTGACAGTAACTAGAGGGGAGGTGGGAGGAGATAATGCACAGAAAAGAGGGGAAGGGTTTTCAGGAACATGTATAAAGGACACACGGACAAAACCAAAGTGGGGTAGGATCAAGGATGGCAGTAGGGATGGCTGGGGTCGGTGGTCGGGGGGAGTAATGGGAGGAAAATGAAGACAACTGTATTGAACAACAATAAAAAAGTTTTTAAAAAACTATTTTTGAGATAAGAAGCCAAGAGAAGGCGGAGTTGCCCATGTTATCCAGCTGGTTGCCTGAATGGGCAAAGCAAACACTCAACCTTTGTAACCCACAGTTTAAAGTTCCTCTATTACACCAAAACCAGGTAGACATGGTTCAATTTGCAAAAATATGTTCACTGAGAAACTTTTATGGATAAATATATCTATTCCAGACTGAAGATTTATTGCACTTACATTCAAATACAAATAAAAAATTGACAATTTTATCACATGCTAGAAAGGACACATGAATGTTATTTAAAGCACTTCATTACTTGGGTAACTAGGTGGTAGTCTAAGGAGATACATACAGAAGACTATTCTCTAATTCACCCCCTGTGTTACAGGTTACATTGCCCAGAAACAACCCTGAGAGTGACTTTAGTATTTAGAACATTTTCATGTGTACCCTTGGAATAGACTCTTGTGGAAGAGTGAAGGAGGGAATGAGGAGAAGATGGTGGCAAAGTAGGTGGAAGCAGAGTCCACTTCCCCCAGCACATGGGTAAATCACCTAGCTGATCTTCTGAGGAACAGTGCAAACAGCCAAGGGTATTCCAGAATATAGGAATATTGTAGACCAAAAATTATAGAGGACATTGAAAAGTCAGATTATAAGGAGAGTGCTTAAGGATAGTAAGGTCCCCGGAACCAGTGCAGGGACCAGGGTGGCTGTAGCCCAAGGCCCAGCGCCCACTGGATCTGTTGTAAGATTCTTGAGAGAGAGCCACGGTGGGCTGTGTGAGAGTCCAGATGTTGGTTTGGACCCCAGGGGCTTGAATAGGAGGAATTTTTCAAAAACAAAAATAGAGAAAAGAGGCACTCCGAGGCTATTTGGGGAATTCTCCACAGCAGGCGCCCACCTTCTATGTCCCTACCCCTACAGTCTTGGGTTCGTGCACACCCCATTCTCGGCCACGGGGGCCTGCCAGCACCCACTCTAGAAGCACCGGGGATGGTGAGCACCCAGTCCGTGGTCCGGCAGCTTCCTGTTGGCACTCACATCAGAGATACCAGGGACGAATCCCCTCCCATGTGGTCCCTTTGCCGAGCCCTGCAGGATCAACTGACTCTCTAGGAGGAAGGCAGAAAAGCCCCACAGAGGGGAGATACAGTCCCAGGAAAGACTTGACTCAGTAGGGGGCTGAGAGTGCGCTGAGAGTCCCTAGCATTTAGGACAGAAAAGAGCAAAAAGGTGGTATGTAAGTTGCTCCTAATTGGTGCACCTCAAGGACAACACAACTGGTGGACTAAAGGCCTAGGCTGGGCACAGAAGGGCACTGAGGAACTGGGCTGAAGGCTAGACAACAACCAAGACTGCAGCTCAGGAAGGGAGAAAAGCAAAACCAATCCCTCTAGCCTAACACAGCCAGAAAGAGCAGCAGAACTGGCCTGACTGGTTTANGCTGTGTGAGAGTCCAGATGTTGGTTTGGACCCCAGGGGCTTGAATAGGAGGAATTTTTCAAAAACAAAAATAGAGAAAAGAGGCACTCCGAGGCTATTTGGGGAATTCTCCACAGCAGGCGCCCGCCTTCTATGTCCCTACCCCTACAGTCTTGGGTTCGTGCACACCCCATTCTCGGCCACGGGGGCCTGCCAGCACCCACTCTAGAAGCACCGGGGATGGTGAGCACCCAGTCCGTGGTCCGGCAGCTTCCTGTTGGCACTCACATCAGAGATACCAGGGACGAATCCCCTCCCATGTGGTCCCTTTGCCGAGCCCTGCAGGATCAACTGACTCTCTAGGAGGAAGGCAGAAAAGCCCCACAGAGGGGAGATACAGTCCCAGGAAAGACTTGACTCAGTAGGGGGCTGAGAGTGAGCTGAGAGTCCCTAGCATTTAGGACAGAAAAGAGCAAAAAGGTGGTATGTAAGTTGATCCTAATTGGTGCACCTCAAGGACAACACAACTGGTGGACTAAAGGCCTAGACTGGGCACAGAAGGGCACTGAGGAACTGGGCTGAAGGCTAGACAACAACCAAGACTGCAGCTCAGGAAGGGAGAAAAGCAAAACCAATCCCTCTAGCCTGACACAGCCAGAAAGAGCAGCAGAACTGGCCTGACTGGTTTAAAGCCAACAGAAGGCTTTTTTTTAAAAAAAACAAAACTCCTTCTTCCTTTCTGTCCTTCTTTCTTTCCTTTTATTCCTCTTTCTTCCTTTCCTTTTTTAATCCCTTCTTCCTTTCTTCTTTTTAAAAAATCTTTCTTCCCTTCCTTCTCTCTCTCTTTTTCTCCTTCCTTCCTTCCTTCCTTCCTTTTCTTTTTTTTCTTTTCCTTTTTCCCCACAGGTGAGACAATAATACCTGGAGTGGAGAAAAGACCAGAGTTAAACCCAAACAGGGGTTATCTCAACAACAGAGACAGTGAGACAAATTTCACTTTGCTACTCCTGAGAACTTGCAAGGTGGGAGTGGTGAATACTAGTAAACCTGTTGGAAGAGGAAACCCACCAACAAAGGAACCACCAACAGATAACAATGGAAGAAGGTGAAGGATGGAGTGGAAGCCACACTAACCTCAATCCAGGACTGATGTGGAAATACAACTTAAAGGTGGAGAAATTACCCACAACAAACAATTGAACAAGAGTGAGCAAGAAGCCTCAAAATCTTGTACACACAGAAGAGCCAGCTTCAACAGATTCAGCCCACACCTGCACAAAAGAAAACAAGACATGGTGGACAGAGTGATGCTCAGTTAACCAGCTGGAGGGAAGGACCCAACAAAGAAAGACCCAACACTAATCAAAACCCAAAGACATACAGAGAGCCAACATAAATGACAGCCCAAGAGATTAAGCAGCTAGCTCAGGAGATCAAGGAGACTACACCACTGAATCTTACAGATCTTCTACCATAAAAGTTAACATCATAAATCCAGGGAGTCAGAACAGATCAATTTAAGAAGCAGAGGCTAACAAGAAGAGTCTCACAAACAATGGGAAGACAAAGAAACAATCCTCAAATGAAAGAAAAGGAGAAAGACTCAGAAATAATGCTAAATGAAATAGAGGCAACTCAACTATCAGATATTGAGTTTAAAGCAATGGTTATCAGGAAGTTCCATGAGCTCACAATGAGCTACCAGAAACTACAAGAAAACTACAATGAATTCACTGCCAACTATATCAACATGAAAAAGGAAATAGAAACTATGAACAAAGGCCAAGAGGAAATGAAGAATACAATTTTTGAATTGAAGAACACAGTAGAAGGAATCAAAAACAGGCTCGATGAAGCAGAGGATCAGATCAGTGTGCTGGAAGACAAGATAGAAAAAAACACCCAGAAAGAGCAAGAAAAGGAAAAAAGGCTCAGAAAGAAAGAAGAAGGATTAAGAGAAATGCAAGACAATATGAAACATAATAATATCCGAGTAATAGGGATACTAGAAGGAGAAGAAAAACAAGGGATAGAAAATCTATTTGAAAAAATAATGAGGGAAAACTTCCCTAATTTGATGAGAGCAAAAGTCATACAAATCCAGGAATCACAGAGAGTCCCAGTAAAGAGGAACACAAAGAGGCCCACTTCAAGATACATCATCATTAAAATGGCAAAATTCCAAGAGTAACAGATAATCTTAAAGGCAGCAGAAATAGGAAAAAACATACAAGGAAGTCCCAATAAGGTTACCTGCTGACTTCTCAATGGAAACGCTCCAAGCAAGAAGAGAATGGCAAGAAATATTCCAAGTAATGAGAACCAGAGGCCTGCAACCAAGGCTATTTTACCCAGCAAGGCTCTCAACCAAGATAGAAGGCCAAATAAAGAGCTTCCCAGACAAAAGAAGTCTAAAAGAAAACACCTCCACCAAACCAGCTCTGCAAGAGACGCTAAAGGGATTGCTTTAAGGAAAGGAAGGGAAAGGAGAGCAGAACACAAGTACAAAAATGGCAATGAATAAGTGCCTATCAATAATAAACTTAAAAGTAAAATGATTAAATGCTCCAATCAAAAGCCATAGAATAGCTGAATGGATAAGAAAGCATGACCCACACATATGCTGCCTACAAGAGACCCACCTCAGGACAAAAAACCTACACAGACTGAAAGTGAAGGGCTGGAAACAAATCTTACAAGCAAACAAACAAGAAAACAAAGTTGGGGTAGCAAACTCATATCAGACAAAATAGACTTAAAAAAAAAGGCCATAAAAAGAGACCCAGAAGGTCACTTCATGATACTCAAGGGAAGAATCCACCAAGAAGACATAAACATTGTAAATATATATGCACCCAATCTGGGAGCACCCAAATACATAAAGAAAATCTTGGAGGACTTTAAGAAAGATATTGACAGCAACACAATTATAGTAGGGGATTTTAATACTCCACTGTCAAAAGTGGACAGATCTTCCAAACAAAATATCAACAAAGGTATTGTGGAATTGAACAACGTCCTAGATGAAATGGACTTAACTGATATATATAGAGCCCTTCATCCCAAAGAAGCTAAATACACATTCTTTTCAAATGCACATGGAACATTTTCAAAGATAGACCACATGATAGAACACAAAACAAGCCTCAACAAATTCAAGAAAATTGAAATCATACCAACCATTTTCTCTGACCACAAGGGACTGAAACCTGAAATCAACACCCCCCCACCAAAAAGCCAAAATACTCAAAATCATGGAGATTGAATAGCATGATTCAATAATAGCATAGTAAACAATGAATAGGTCCAGAATGAGATTAGGGAAGAAATCAAAAAGTTTCTGGAGACAAATGAAAATGAACTCACGACAACCCAAAACTTATGGGACACGGTGAAGGAGGTCCTGAGAAAGAAGTTTATAGAAATTCAGGACTAGATAAAAAACATAGAAACATTTCAAACAAACAACCTAACCCTACACCTACAAGAACTCGAGGAAGAACAACAAAGACAGCCCAGAGCAAGTAGAAGAAAGGAAATAACCAAGATCAGAGCAGAATTAAATGACATAGAGACTAAAAGTACAATTCTAAGGATCAATGAATCCAGCTTTTGGTTCTTTAAAAACATAAACAAAATCAACAAGTCTTTAATCAGACTTATCAAGAAAAAAAGAGAGAGGACCCAAATAAACATAATCAGAAATTAAAGAGGAGTGATTACAACTGATACCACAGAAATACAAAAGATTATAAGAAATTACAATGAACTATGAGCCAAGAAATTTGAAAACCTAGGTGAAATGGAAAAATTTCTATAAAAAATTTTGTTCAGGCTTTCTGCAAAAACCTAGGTGAAAGGGAAATTTCTACAAAATTTCTATAGTTGTCCAAAACTCAATGAAGAAGAAGCATAAAGCCTCAACAAACCAATAATAGCAGAAGAAATTGAAGCAGTAATCAAAAAGCTCCCATCACACAAAAGCCCTGGACCAGATGGTTTCACAGGAGAATTCTACAAAGCATTTAAAGAAGAGCTAATCCCTATCCTTCACAGACTATTCCAAAAAATTCAAAATGATAGAAGACTCCCAAACTCTTTTTATGAAGCCAGCAGCATGCTAATCCCAAAACCAGATAAAGACACAACAAAGAAAGAAAACTTCAGGCCAGTATCGAGGATGAACATAGCTGCTAAAATCCTCAACAAAATATTGACAAACTGCATCCAGCAATACATTAAAAAGATCATACACCATGACCAAGTGGGATTCATCCCAGGGATGCAAGGATGGTACAATATTCATAAATCAATAAATGTAATACAGCACGTAAACAAAAAGAAAGACAAAAAGCACATGATCATATCAATAGATGCAGAAAAACCACTTGATAAGGTACAGCAATCATTTATAATAAAAACACTCAGCAAAGTGGGAATAGAGGGAACATAATAAAAGCCATATACGAGAGACCTACAGCCAATCATACTCAATGGGCAAAAACTAAAATATTTCCCACAAAGATCAGGAACAAGACAAGGTTGTCCACTTTCTCCACTTCTATGCTACATAGCTTTGGAAGTCCGAGCCACTGCAATCAGACAGGAAAAAGAGATAAGAGGCATCCAAATTGGAAAAGAGGAAATAAAACTGTCATTGCTTGCAGATAATATGATACTGTACATAGAAAATCCTATGGACTCCACCAAAAATCTGCTCCACCTAATAAATGAATTTGGCAAAATAGCAGGATACAAAGTCAATATTCAGAAATTGAAGGCATCTTTGTACACCAGCAATGAAACATCAGAAGCAGAAATCAGGGGGAAAATCTCATTTGATATAGCAACAAGAAAAATAAAATACCTAGGAATAAATCTAACCAAGGAATTAAAAGACCTGTACTCAGAAAACTACACAACACAGAAGAAAGGCATTAAGGAAGACACAAACAAATGGAAGCATATATTGTGTTCATGGACTGGAAGAATTAACATGAAAATGTCCATACTACTCAAAGCATTTTACAGATTCTATGTAATACCTATTGAAGTACCAAGGACACATTTCACAGATATAGAATAAACACTTCAAAAATTTATATGAAACCATAAATGACCCCAAATAGCTGCTGCAATTTTGAGAAAGAAGAGCAAAGTAGGAGGGATCACAATACCCTATACCAAACTGTATTTCAAGGGCACTGTAATCAAAACATCCTGGTACTGGCATAAAAACAGAACAGAGAGCCCAGAAATAAACTCACGTCTCTAAGGTCAATTAAGATTTGACAAAGGGGGCCTTAACATAAAATGGAGCTGCTGCCCCCTTTGTCAAATCTTAAAAAATAGCCTCTTCAACAAATGATGTTGAGAGAGCTGGATAGCTACATGCAAAGAAATAAAACTCAGGCAACAACTTACACCATACACAAAAAATAAATTCAAGGTAGATAAAGCATTTAAATATAAGCTGTGGCACCATTAAAGTCCCAGAGGAGAACAAAGGCAAGAAAATCTCAGATACTTCATGCAGCAATATTTTCACTGATGTAAGGCAAGGGACATAAAGGAAAAAATAAACAAATGGGATCTCATCAAAATAAAAAGCTTCTGCTTGGCTAAAGAAAACAGCATTAAAATAAAAAGACAACCAACTGTATGGGAAAACATATTTGCCAATGATACCTCAGACAAAGGTTTAATCTCCAAAGTATACAAAGAACTTACATGACTTCACTCTAAGAAGACAACTAACCCAATTAAAAAATGGAAATAGGACTTGAATAGACACTTCTCTGAGAAGGACATACAGAGGGTCCAGAGTCGCATGAAAAAATGCTCAGTGTCGCTAGTTATCAGAGAAATGCAAATTAAAACCACAATGAGATACCACTTTACACTGGTCAGAATGGCCATTTTAAACAAAGCAACAAACAAAAAAGTGTTGGAGAGGTTGTGGGGAAAAGGGAACCCTAGTGCACTATCAGTGGGAATGTAGACTAGTGCAGCCACTGTGGAACACAGTATGGAATTTCCTCAGAAAACTAAAAATAGATTTTCCTTTTGACCCAACAATTCCACTGCTAGGATTATACCCTAAGAACCCTGAAACACCAATCCAAAAGAACCTATGCACCCCAATGTTCATAGCAGCACAATTTACAATAGCCAAGTGCCGGAAGCAACCTAGGTGCCCATCAGTAAATGAATGGATCAAACATTTACACAATGGAATTCTATGTAGCAGAAAGAAAGAAGGAGCTCCTACCCTTTGGTACAGCATGAATGGAACTGGAAAGCACTGTGCTAAGTGAAGTAAGCCAGGCAATGTAAGACAAATACCATATGATCTCACCTTAAACAGGAACCTAATCAACAAAACAAACAAGCAAGCAAAATATAGCTAAAGACACTGAAATTGAGAACAGGCTGACAGTGACCAGAGGGGAGGGAATTTCAGGGAAAAAGCATGAAGGATTTGCAGGAACAAGTATAAAGGACACATGGACAATAAGGGGGGAGGGGGTGGGGTCGGAGGAAAAGGCAGAAAACAGTACTTGAACAACAATTAAAATAAAAAATGTGAAAAAAAAAAGAGAGAGGGTGGAATCAAGATCAGGCTGAGACGGAAGTCAATCTGTAATACAGGCTGGCCTAGAACCTCAACTATCCCCATAAGAATTTTCATGATTAACACAGTCCATCAGAATATTCTTGTGTTGGGCCAAATAGTGGAATTATCTTTGCCCCCATTAATCAATGAATGAACGTGTGCCACCCTGGAAAGAGCATGGCCTTGGACACAGAAGCTCTCTATCACTGATGTTTCTCTTAAGGATCAGTTGAAGCAACATGCCATTTATTAAAATAATCTAGGTAGGGCATCAACATGTCCATCGCATTCCCCAATTTGTAGTTTTATCTTTAATATAGTGAAAACTAGAGATTGAAATCTCTGCTTTCCATTACCAACAGTGTGGTTTTGAACAACTCATCTGAGCACACTCCAAGTCTCAGTTTCTTCATCTTTAAACTAAGCTCAATAGTGTTTACTGCACAGAATTACTTACCCTTTAAAGGATGAGTAATCAATAGTACGTATTAGAGATGTAATTTACAGATTATTCTGTTAATAGTTAAAATTGTGTTTTTCTTATTTTGCATGCAGCAAATAACAATTTCTTCTAAATAGTCATCTCATAGGAAAAATCTTAGGCTCTATTTTCCTAGAGTGGTTTGGATTGGCACTATAAAAATGATCCTAAGATGTTAAAATTATAAGAAATAAATGCTAAGTCTTAACTTTAATAGGTATTTTTGTATTAATTATAAGTAATAATATGTGATATAAAATATTAAGTATATAATGTATATATGCATTTATATGTAATATATGTAATATATATACATATATATTACCATGCCTGACAATTTTCATAATTTATTAAATATTCCCAGTGACTAGAGTAGACATGCTACGTATCTCCACTTTATTGAAGAGGAAATTAAATTTTAGTTATATTAAATAATTAGCCCAAGATCTATTTGAATCTCAAATCTGATACACTATACTTCCTGGTTAAGGCTGATAGGCCTAAAAAAATCTCTGAATGGATAGTTTTTAATTGTCACATTAAACCTTGAAAAGCCGCTTGCTTTATTTAGAGAAAATACTCTGTTTATATTTTATAGTGAATGAGTTTCTTCTTCTTTAAATTTAAAGTCTAATTTAGTTGAAAACCACACATAGTTAATAGTTATAGTCAATAATTAAAATCTCGGATTTTTAACGTACTTATCCTAGGATTATTTTATTTTTGTTAAATATACATATATGCTGAATTTCTTAATTACACATTTGTGTTGATATTCATAGAATTCACTTCCACGTAACCAGCTAAACTCTTCCAGAAGACTATTATATCTCTATACACTTTGGGTAGAGGCTGGCAAATAGTATATATTAGATAAATTAATAATAATTTTCCACTGTTTACATGTGTACGCAGGACGTAGACACCAGCCCGCAGTGTCTGAGGCATTATGGATGAGATACGAGACAAATTCCCATGGACTACTGAGTCCTGTGGAGGAAAACGGACAGCACAACTACCCTCTCAAGGGGAGGGCACCCCAACCCTCACCTTGACAGGCTTTTGTTGGCTTTTAATTTGCACAGGAATATAGGTAAAGTTCATTAATCATTGTCAGGCAGTAAGAATCAAACAACAGATAACATACAAAGAACTACTAGGGCTTATTCTGAGTCAGGGTCTGTTAGCTAAAGGGCTACAAACTTTGGGAAACAAACTCATTTCCTGCTCTGACCCTTATCATTTAATTGACAGCATTCTTAGCAAAATGGGTTTTACAGGATTTTATATATTCTTTCTTAGGCCTGATTGCCCTAAGGAAACTGCCCTTTCCAGCACAGGGCTGTACTGCCCTTTGTCATTGTTTCAGGCTTAAATCAGGCAGGGGAAGTAAGGCAGCCAAAAGATTAGGAGACTTCTTGCAGACAGAATGAAGACTCAGGCTATGTCAAAGCCAAGGGGCAAGGGTCCATCACCCTCTTTTGCTGTAGCCCCCTAAGTCCTTCCCTGGGGGCTGCCTGTGATAGTGTCCATCTTAGGTCATTCCCCCCTTGGGAAATCTTACCTGTTTTTGGCTAACTGATCAAGCATTGGGGGTCAGTTATGAAAAAGGGAGCAGAAGTGGTGCTCCTGCCAGGGAGACAAGCTTTCTTTCCTTGGAGGCTTATGGTCCAAAGGTTGCTCACTCAACCTTATTGAGTTTATTCTGTATGAGGGCAACTTTGCCCACAAGTCTCCCCATCTGCCATAGATGAAAATAACACTACCAAGGCATGATCTGCTTGGGGAGGAGAGGTGGTCAATCTCTCAGAGGAGAAAGACCAAGAACCTCTTCTTCAATAGCTTTTATTAGGTTTGGAACACACAGGAATACAGGTAAAGCTCATCAATCCATGTCAGGCAGGAAAGATCAAACAATAGATAGCATTTCAAAGAGATCTGAGAGCTTAATCTGAGTCAGTGTCTGTCAGGTAAGGGGGTTATAAAAACTTTGAGAGACATACTAATTTTCTGCTCGGACCCTTATATGAATGAAAACACTCTTAGCAAAGCAGGCTTCACAGGACTCTAGGAATTCTTTCTTATGCCTGATCACCCCGGGAACCCACTCTAGCTGACAAGGGGCTGCACTGCCTTCCCAGTCATAGGTTTTTAGGCTTAAATGGATTAGAGACAGGAAGTGCTTCTCCTAGAAGGAAATGGGGACTTGGACTATGTCAGAACAGCCAGGGGGGCGATGGTCCATCACTTCCTCTTTGCTGCAGCACCCCTAGTCCTTCCTTGAGGGCCTCCCAAGTTATTGTATCTGGCTTAGGTTGCCCTCCCTCTGAGGGGTCTTACCCGCCTCTGACTAACCGACCAAGCATTGGGGATGGGCAATGAAGCAGAAGCAGCACTGCTGCCAGAGCCAAGCTTGTCTCCTTAGTGGCTCACATTCTGGAGGTCGCTCACTCAGCCTTAGCCATGGGGGGCAGTTACAACTCCTGAAACCAGGCAGAGCGGTTCCCAACAATTCTGTTTTACATTTTAAAATATATACTGGTTTTGAATTGAGTGTATACTAACTGACTCATTACATTCATTTCTGATAACCTTCAGAAAAACAGCTCTCTTGTTTTTGCATTAGTTGTTGTTCTATTTATTTTGAGAGATTTAGTTAGCTAATAAAATTATATATTTTTATTCTTATAAATATTTATGAATATATAAATTATATATGACCCTATAGAAGTTCAGTAAAGGCTGAAGATATGAGAAACTACAAAAAAGCACTAGAAGTTCTATATTATTTTCCAATATAAATGCAGTTTCCCTCCAATTGTAAGATTTTAAATAAAGAACAAAAAATAGTTAAATAAATAAAAGGAAAAGCTTCATCTTATCTTTTCATAAATGTAACACAACCTCTGATACAGAACATTGAAACAATTACAATAAAATTTAAAAATAGAGTATTTCCTTCAATAAAATAAAAATATCAAGGCCTGTAATGCTGTTTTAAATTAGAACTGTACCCAAATATTCTTATTTTGCAGTTGTATTACTTAAAATAGAGTGAATAATTGTGCAAAATACTAATGTATGTATACTAAATAGTAAGAAAATTTACTAGAGTTCATATTTTTAAAAGTAATAAATGATGAGAAAATTTTACTATTTATTTTGTTTCAAAAGAGTAGTTGTTGCCAAACTTAAACTCAAGCAGTAAATAAAGAATTCTGTAAAATAAACAATTTCAGGATGGAGTTAAATGAAAAACAATATTTTGGTGAGCTACAAGAAAAGAGTTTTTACTTGAGAAGTTAAGCTCATAGAGCTTTGAAGTGGGATATGATGAATAAATGAAGGCAATGTAGAGCAAATACCCTTGAAAAGGGCAGAAACATTTATGTATAAGAAAGAAAAGAGAAAAATAAGTAAAAGATCATGGTTTGCTTTACACTGAATTTTGGCACTGCAGGAACCCCTAAAAGTTATTCTTGCAACAAATTTGCATGCATACTTTGGTATAGCATGGAGTGGCATTTGGAAATTTTCTAGTGGAAGAGTAAAAAATAATGATAGATAACATTTACTGAGCTTTAGCTTGTGTAATTTTCATCACAGCTTTATGATCTCCATTGTACAGAGCAGGAGCATGAGGAACAGAGTGATCTGGAGTATAAGAATGAAAGAGTCAGACTTTTACTCAAATATAACACCAAGATCAGCATCAAGCTACCTGTATTTCAGACCAAGGAGTCTAGTTGTACCTAGTTTAAAGAAAAAAAAAAAAAACCACAAGGAGCCATTACATACTTTTAAACAGGTTCCAGCATTTTCTTATCAGTGTCAGTGCCCCATTATGATCCTGGATAACCTAATGATGGGAGCCTAAAAATGTCTTTCCAGAAGCCTTTCATAAAATAAGATATAGACATTTTAACCTCCAAATGAATATATTTGATAGGCTTAGAAGAAAAAGAAAGGCCCACCCATAGTCTTTTTACTGAAACCATAACTACTCTATTAAAAATAGAGTAGTTAACTAACTACTAGGCTTAGAAGAAAGAGAAAGGCCCAACCCATAGTCTTTTTACTGAAACCATAACTACTCTATTAAAACTAGAGTAGTTTACTGAACTTCTATAGGGTCATATATAATTTACATATTCATAAATATAAGAATAAAAATATATAATTTTATTAGCTAACTAAATCTCCCCCTTTTTAAAAAATATTTTTTATTTATTTATCTTTAGAGGGGAAGGGAAGGAGAGAATGAGAGAAATATCAATGTATAGTTGCCTCTCATGTGTCTCCTGCTGGGAACTGACCAGCAACCCAGGCATGTGCCCTGACTGGGAATCGAACCGCTATCGTGTGGTTCGTAGGCCCGAGCTCAATCCACTGAGCTACACCAGCCAGGGTTTTAAAATGTCCCCTTTTCTTTATTTCCCTGTGGTCTACAATGTTATCCATATTCATTGAATAACCCCATGGCACCCATGTTATCAACTAAGTCCTCCCTTCCTGTCTAATATCAACAGTTCAAAACAATGCCATAATCATATAGAAATGACATATCACTATGAACAAGTATAAACAAAATGTGTAACAATAAAATATATTAGTTATTGGTTTTCACTGAACTACTCTCTCCAACAAGCAAAGGAAGAATTCCAGATGAACATTTGAAAAAAATATATGTTAAATCAACTTTGAATCTAGATCTCTCAACAGTTAAGTGGGGACTACAGCTCCACAATGACAATTAAAATGATACTGAACAGATTGAAATCCTTCCTATTGCTGAGTCACACAACAGAAACCAACTCTGCTTATGCAAGAATTTCATATTTTATGAGTATAACATAGAGAATAGATCAGAACACAACCTACAAATAGTTCCTTGAACATAATCTTATGAAAGTTCCTTGATTTGTACCTAGATACATGACTAACACTATATTACTGACTTCCGTGTCTAGTCAAGATGAAATAACAGGGATCAGATTTACCCCACCACCTTAAACATCCAAAAAAGTGTAAAATACATGAAAATAAAATAATAACGGCAATTCACAGCACTAGACACCAGGCAACAAGAACAACACTCTCTTAGGAAAAAAGAGAGAGATGGAGTCCTACCATTGTCCTCACCTTACTAACTATTAAGAATTTCCAGACCGGGATGGGAAATCTAAACAGAACCAGAGGCTCCCCTTGAGTTGAAGAGGCAGATGAGAGTCTTGGGAAGCCAAAAAATTATCTCCCTACAAAGATATAACTCTACAGAACCCTCTACTAAGAACAGGTATTTCACTCTGCTACCTCATAACCTCCCACTATTCTACAAGTGTTCATCCTCAACTCTGTGTCTTTGTGAACCTATACCAGGACACAGTGTTGCAACTTCCACAGGGGAGCAAAGCTACTATTTCCCTTTTCTTTCTACTATGGGACAGTCTTTTTAACCTCTATACTCTCTTTATTTTGAAACCTTCCCTACATAAGAATAATATTACTGAACAGTAATATTGATTGCTGGCTAACCAAATTATCACGTGTCCCCTACAAGAATGAAAGAAATGTAACAAGTGTTGAATGATTCCTCACTCAGTGTTTTGCATAAATGATATCATTAAACCTTTTAAACAATCAAATGATTTAGATATTGTTATTATAATTAGTTTGGTTTTACAGAAAAAAAAGATTTAGGCAAGTCAGATTATATATACCTGTGTAGTAAAGCAACTTTTCTACTAATATTTTTAACTTTTGCATCCTTCAAATTAATGCTTTATGTATACTATATACATAAAATTTTCCACAAATATTTAAGAGCAGAGTACATGATAATCTAAGAAAGACATATTTGAGGAAGAATTATTTCTTATTTTTAAATAAATTCTTCCCTTCAAGTAATGTTTATAATGTGTGCTGGCCCTCCAGACTTCATCCCAGTAAAACCATAAGAACAAGTTTAGAAGCACAAAAATCAACTGTATGCTCATTCTCAGGTCAAATAAAGTTTCATTCTTAGAAAAAGACAGACTTCTGAATGCTTTGGAATATGACTATAGGCACATAAACCATCTCTAGAGTATCACTAGCATCACAGAGAGAGAAAAATGCAGTTGGTGGAGGTACTATACAGGGACTATATGACAAAAGGGCTGTGTGGCAGTTGAAAATCAAGGGCCACTTGGTCCTAGTGTGACAATCAGAAGGTATATTGTGATACTGACCAAGCCCCTGCAAGTTAATGAAAGGGACAGAAATGCCTGGAGGGGAAAAGGTAGCAGAACTGACAAAAAGGTTGAAGGATAAAAAGTAGAGAAATGCTGAGAGAGTACCATATCTCTCTAGGAGGCCACAAAAAAGATGACTAGTGGGTACTTGATCACAGTCTATAACTTCAAGCTAAAAATATAAATGAAGTAAGGGAGTTATTCACATTCTCCCAATACAGTAGGGAAAAGATCAGTCCCCTAGCACTAGAGAAATAGTACTTTGAATTTATATTTGGGTTAAAAAAAGATTTATATAATACTTTGAACAACTGAACAATAGGCTTACCCCCCAAAGGAAGTCCATGACTTGATCTTATATACACCCTATGAAAGGCCAGAGAAGACATCAGCCAGATGTAAAGACTTAGCTGCCGTCATTGCAGAAGGAGTGTTATAGAGACTCTTTTTTCAAATAACAAATATTCTATGACTTTTTAAAAAGAATTTCAAATATTTGCTTGATCAAACATAGTAACTCCTTCAGTATATTTTGAAGATAAGTAGGTCACAAAGCAAGTTCAACTTTAATGAGTGTGAATAACATGTGACCATGAATTGGGTATTTGGTACATAGCTACAGGATTCTATAAAATGCATTGTGTTTAGAGAAGATTGAATCTCTATAGCTTGAGTAATCATTTTTTTTAGTTTATTACAACTCATTTAAATACATGGTAACGAGTCCCACAAATGCATGATATGACTGGATTCCATTATATATTCCCACATACTTACTATCTACTCTTTTGAAAAGATTAGTTTATTCTGTACTTTCTTTTTTTTTAAGGTTTTATTTATTTATCTTTAGAGGGGAAGGGAAGGAGAGAAGGAGAGAAATATCAATGGTTGCCTCTCGTGAGTCCCCTGCAGGGAACCGGCCTGCAACCCAGGCATGTGCCCCGACTGGGAATCGAACCACGATCGTATTCTGTACTTTCTGTTGAAAGCTATGTGTTAACATAATTACTGGCAATTTTATTCAAATTATATATGCACATTGGATGTAAACATATTTCAATAAAAATGGGTGAATTGGAAGTGTCTTTATTTTGTTTTGTCAGCCTCACACTAAATGAATGCATATGAAGTTTGGTTATATAGGAAAGTCTCCATATCCATTCTTAATACCTTTAGGCAGGAGACAAGGCCTTTGGGGAACTTATAAAATTTCAATGTATGCTATTTATCAGAGAGGCCCTAATGTTTCATTCTTCTTTTTTTAACTAAACAAAACCCAACTTCCTGCTTTCTTTCTCATAAGGTGTAGTTTTTGAAAGTTTTTCTTTGAAAAAGGGAAAATATTGTCTACCTAGCAACCACTTACCTACCTTTGTGTACCTAGTATAGCCTGTACACAATAATGCCTCATAATAATAAGTACTTTTCTATGTGAAAGATATATAACATGTAACTTAAACTACAAAACAGTTATATAAGTGAATTAGTGTTATTTTTCCAATTTTACAACTGAAGAAGTTGATGCAAAGAGTATATAATTTATCCAAGATTTTATAGTTATTTAAATAAGAGGGTCAGAACTTAAATCAAGTCTGTCTAATGCCAGTGTTCATGTTTTTAAATAACCTCATGTTTTAATATATAGTTTTTATCTATCTATCTATCTATATATATATATATATATATGTCATAGATACTTTTAACTCTTATAACAGAAAATGCATTTCACTAAAATTCCATCATCTTCTACTAAGATAGCAAAATCCCTTTGAAATCGGGGACAACTACTCATTAATCTTTGTATCCTAGTATAATTTTTGACACATAAAATGCAATAAACAATCAATTAATAAGTAGTCTCTAAAGACCTGAAGTAGAAAATTCCTTTTCTTTCTATTATATTATGAGTAAAATGTTACTCCCCGATGATTTGATGTGCCTTGTCCTTTTAGAAATTGCCCTGGCTCTGCTTTTAACTGCACTCATTCCCTAACCTTGACTTTGTATGCCTCACCAGAAGATTGTATAATGGCATAATGTCTTTAGAAGGCAAAAGTTATTATTTTAAGTCCTGATTCCTTAGAACTTTTGTGAAACTGGGCAGATCTCTAAAGTGTATTTGGAGAACACATTCATGTATGTAATCAATGCTACCACTTTGCAGTTTTTATTGTGACAATTGAATGACATGGCCTACACAGTGAAAACAGTAGGTATTCATTGAATAAATGCTAATTCCCTACTTACCATCTATCCCAACACAGCCTATTGACTCAAAAACCTTAGCCAGATCTCTAAGAACTGCCTAAAGTAATACGCTTCAAGGAAAATATATCACCATGTGCCAAGTCTAGTCTGGATCCTCACCAGAGTTAGATATTGGTCTATCAACAGTGAAAGCTATAAGCTCACTCAAGTAGCTCCAAGTCTAGTAGGGAAAGACAGATAGGGTAAACAGATAATTATACTACCAGTATGTTCTGTGCTACAATGATGATGTGAACAAAGTGTAATGGAAACACAGAGAAACAATTAACTGTCCAAAGACAGAGTAACTTGAGACAGACTAATTTAGAGGAACAATTAATAAAACACCCATAATTTTCCAAAGTTTAGGTAACATCTCTTGTAAGCTTATTAGACAAAGAAAATACCAGAAGACTAGGATTTCCCATAAACTAGAATGTAAGTAGCTTTCACTGTAGCACAAAGGCCCAGAAGCATAAGAGAACCTTTCTTTAGTATTAATGTAGTATTAATTTTATAATGTACTTTATAGGCAAACAGTTCTCAGGTACAAAGACTGAGACTCTTTAAAAAGATTACTGAGGGAATTTTCATGCATAAATGAATTCCCCATGTACATGTATTAAAATTTAATTTTCTCCTGTTTAAAAAAAAAGGTTATTGAAGCTGCAGAATGAAAGGCCAACATTGCTAACTTAAAAGCATCACACTCCTCACCAGAGAGTACTGACTTTGATTACACTCTCTGAGAATGGATCTCATGAGTCTTACTTTCATGAAATGTCTCAGATTTTGGCTTAGTGCCACCATTGATTTTTTTATCAGAATTCTTATGTAAAAAAAGCAAATGGAAATATCATCAAAAAGGGGAAAGAAAGAGTTTCCCCATGAACCAGAGGCTAAATTTTAAACATCTCAATAGTACAAGAAAGTGGTATGAGAATGTCACTAGTATTTATGGAGTATTTACATAGATTTACCTCCACTCTTACTGAGTTTATCTTTTGTATATTTAAAGAGCATTGCATGAAACTAAACAAATGGCTAAAAGTACTGAGGAGAATTATATTTTTCTTTCAAATTTTAAATTATAGAAAGATAACTGGAAGGAAAAATAAGTCTTGCTAACTTTCACTTTCATTCTCCTTGTTTTCTCAACTCTAAAATAAGTTGGTTGACCAACATTTTGATTCAACAATTTATTACTATTCATGGGAAGTTGAAGTTTTTAATATCACCAGCCACACTGTTTGCTTTTGAAGAACTATAGTGGCACTCTACGTTATAAAGTAAACCATGATTGTGGACTAATTTATTTTTTAAAAAATTTTGCAATGTTTTGAATAAATGTACATTATTATACTTAATACTTATTATCAATTCTATAAATTGATAATAAACATAACTTTTTAAAATTTCTATTGAGTTAAGGTAGATGGATAATTTGTTTAAAAATGCAAAACTGCATCTGTATATTATACATTAAGTGAGTTACTAAGATGATTCACAAAACATTTTCAATAGCTACTAATTATTGAATGCTTACTATGTACTGGGAATTGTTAACACTAAGTCTGTCCAGAAAATATTCAGCCATGTATTATGAGAAATAGAGATGCTTATTGAAGAAGATACAAGATACAAGAAACATTGTACATAGGACAATGACACCTCAGTTACCTTAAAAGCAAGCAACTTGGGAGCTCACACAGTTCTCCCGATTGCCATCAGCTGCCCCTTTGTATTTTCTTGAATATCCTCAATGATCTGAATCTCATACCTTTCAAATGAGATTTTAGTTTTGGGAAAAGCTGGAAGTCACAGGGCACCAAATCTGGGCAGTAGGGGTGCTGAGTCACCTGGGTGACCTGATGTTTCACTAAAACACTCTGCAGGAGAGTTGATGCTTTGAGTGGGGGTATTGTTGTAATGAAGCTGCTGATCACCAGTTGTCCATTACTGCAATGTTCTGAATCACCCAGATAGTTTCCACAGAGGACGGTTCAAGCTTAACACAAAATTTGAGGCAGATTCATTTTTCTACAGGCAGTCATTTGAAACGGATGACCACACAATACACATGCTCACTCAATGGCCTCTAATGCCCCCACTGCCTAGGACAGTGAAGTCATCATTGTTCACACATACACATTCCAGTCTACTCTCCTTACCTGCCAGGTTATGTTGATGTTGCACAAATCATTCATGTTATATTAACAATGGTTGTCAGCCCTATTATAAGTGTGTGTATAATAAAATGATAAAATTAAGACCTAGAAAGCGAAAATGACTTGCCCAAGGACACAGAACTAATACATATCCAGGGAAGATTTGCACCCAAGTCTTTTTGATTCTATACTTCAAATGTCTGCTCTTGGTCATGACCTTATAGCAAGCTTTCTTCATTCTTTATAGTTCTGTATTGTTTGGATACTGTCCTAATAGCTTATTAACTTTGTGGACAGAAAAAATAATGGATAGTTCTAATATTAACCATTTAAATTTGAGATATTACATGCCTAATAACTCCACAAAGGCCTAGTTTTACCACCATAGTTTCCATTAGAAGTAAAAAGCACCTGATAAAAAGCAAACCCATCATGGGCACATAATAGATCCACTTGCCAAATTATTGAATTTTAATGTGTTAATAACAGAAAAAAAGCATGAGAAAATTTAATCATTCTCTAGTCATGGTATTCATCTAAGTGAACAAATAGGTACATGTCTATAAGCAAAAATCAAATTCACTTAAGAATACGGCAATAAAATCCCACCAAACTATTGTCTATGGAAGATGAGTGCTTCATTAACTAATGACTGTTAATGTCCTTTCATTGAAGTATATTAATTGTACTGCATACCCAATGGTGATTCAGAAGTCTGACTTTCTGCATGTTAGTGGATTTACTAAAACAGAGAAGGAACACAAAGGGACTTAAAAATAATTCTCATGTAGAATAAGTGAAAAATATGACAAAAATAGACTCAAAGTACTTGGTTCTTAATGTTAATTCGTACCTTCCCTCAAATTTCAAACCCTATCATGTTTTTGTAGAACCTCTTAGGAGTCTGAATTTCACTTTAAAAACTATTCTTCAGCTGAAACAATTCATATAGAGAAAAATATATCTTTCCACAAACTGCTCAGACATACAACTATTGTGTTTTTTTAATTGGTTTTTATAGCCAATACAAAATTGTTATCAAAAAAGCTGGCTTTGTTCTCAGATAGTCACAAATCAGTTTATTTGCTCCAACAATGTACATACACCCAAATTTTGCTTCACACTACCCCTAGACAATATTTCCTATCAGTTTTTACCTAAAAGGAATCTGGCCTTCCAATAGGTTGCCACACCCCTTCCTCTGAAAGATGTTAAGGGTGGGGATGGTGATTCTATGATTTTTCCAGACTTGCCCACACAGGGTTGAGGTTGCTTATTAAAAATTCTTTACTGACTTGTATTAATATAAAATAGTAAGTAGAGAATATAATATACCACAGAGTACAACTTTTTATTCAAATAATTCTATTAGCATAATTATCTTTTTTGAGAAAATTAAATGTACATTATTATACTTAATGTGCTACAAATTACAGAAGTAAAAATTTCACTTCTAAGTTTCTGCAGTTCTCAAGTAATTAGCCATATTGCACCCTGGAAACTAAAATTAAATACATAAATTAAACCAGTAGGGAAGATAATCACCCTGGAAAGGGGTCTGGATATAGTACAGTGTGTCCTACCTGAGGCTTAGCCTTGGAAGAGCCACTTTTGGTTTGGTAACACAAGAATCAAACCAGGTTTCCTGCAGACCTGAGTTTGTTACTGAAGCAATCACTTGGCACTCCACTAAAGAGAAATTATACCTCGGATGAAATAGTACTTATGCAAATAGGTCTCTTTCGCCTACTTTCTGAATATTGTTCAGTCCCTTAATCTCTGTGACACTCATGGTATGAATTCAGTAGCAAAGTGTTACATAAATTCAAAGTTATAGTTAATATTCTTTCCAATTTATACTAATGAAACTTTCAGCCCTTACTTCTCTGAAGACACACCCATGGAGACGGAACAAGGACATTTACTATTCCTCTCATTAGAAGTAGTTTGGGGTTGAAACTATAATATTTATATTCGGTACATTTAGCATTAATTGCTCCCTAGTTCACAAGCTTAGAGCCTACTCTTCCTACTAGCTAATGTCACTTAGTTGGATGGAAATATCAGTCTGACACTAAGCTGAAAACCAAAAAGCACGAAAAGGAAATTGAAATAGCCATAACATTTTATTCCCCTCCATATCTAGTCATTCTTTTTGATAATATAAGATGTAGGCAACAAAATAACACTATATTTTAGGTTCTTTCTGTTTGAATTCCAGGCATAAAATGAGCTCCATCTTAAACACAAACTCTTCTAACTCCAAAGACAAAATAGAAGATAGGGGTTGGTATTAACTTGCTAGTAATATTGGTACCATAGTATCCTCCAATATTTTCCATATGCAGTTAAACATCCAATTTGTAGATTTTTGTTTCAACCTCTCACATGCTCTTTCAGTGAAAAACCTGTATTAATAGAACAGAAAACATTTTAGGGTGTAAGTTACTTATCATCAAATAGATATAGTTTTATGTTAAACTCCTCTTACTAGACTTATTGAGGTGATTGCCACATAACTTATATAAATGTCTAATCACTATGTTGTATACCTGAAACTAATATTACATTATATATCGACTACAATTGAAAAATGGGGAAAATTATAAATAAATAAACCAACCAACCAACCATGAGGATGGGCACAAAATGTAAAGATCTTTGCATGCCATTTTAATGTCCACCAGTCAACATCCTTCACTGAGGAGTCAAAAGCCACTAAATGGCTTTACATAGCCGGTTAAAATCACTTGGCCTTTGTCATCGGCTAGTGCTAAAACAAGAGTACATAGTGGCAAGTATGGAAGCTATATATGAGCACAACATCATAGGATCATACTCGCTTACCCTAAGTACTGTTGCTACCTAGTGTTCAGCTTATGAGTCACAGAGACCCTGTTCAATCATTTACACATTACTACTCCTCAAGGTGACCAACCCTCTAATTGATGGTAAGTTGACTTCCTTGAACACCTAAAATCCTGGAAAGGCCAGACATTTAATTTGAGTGGAATCAATATATATTCTGCTTATGGATTTTCCTAAGCTGCCCACAAAACTACTGTATAAGTGCTATCAAAGTATTTGATTCAACAATTTGTAATCTCATAGAACATAATATTGTATCAATGCTAGAAACTCAATATATAGCAAAGGAATGTTGGAAGTTGGCATATGACCATGGAGTCCATTCATCCTATCATATACTGTACCACCCAAAGTTGTTGCTGGTCTATTAAACTAGGGAATGGAATTTGAAGGCAATGCTGAAGTATAAGCTCAAAGGTGATATATTGTGAGGATATGCACCATCCTGCAGAATATAGTATGTATTCTAAAACAATAATCTTTCTATAGTTTGCTGTTGCCAATAGGTACAGGCTGGAGAACAGAGTGTGAAATCAGAAATGACTCCATTTACCATCACTCTCAGTGACTCATTTGGAAAACTTGTACTTCCCACTCTACAACTTTAGGTTTTGTGAGTCCAGAAGGAGAATGATTCTGTCAGCAAAATACTGTAATAGTTGCAGCAAATTTCAGGTTATGGCTATCACCTGGGTAATTTCGACTCTGTATTGAGACACCAGAGTGCAAGAAAAGTGCACTGCATGGCAAGTGTAATTGACCCTGCCCATTAGGAGCAGGAAGGGCTGTTGTTACACATGGGTAGTGGGAAGACTATGTTTGATAGTTGATCAACTTGGGTGTTTATTTTAAATTAATTTGTCTCACTTAAATGGTATATGGACAAATATAATAGCCATAACCTGAGAATAAAACAGTGAGGAGGGCTTAAGTTTCCTCATGGATTATAGTTTGAATGAGCTAACCATGAATGAGGGAAATTGAGAGTGGAAAGTAGAAAAGTCATGAATCATGATAACAATTTTAGTCTCACACCAATTGCAAATGCAAAGTGTTGAATTTTTGCCACTAATAGTCCTCTGATAAATTTCTCCCATGAAAAGAGGCCTACCAGGACCCTGAAGAACTTGTCCCAGAAATAACACAAAAAGGTAGATCCAAATAGTGTAAGGGGTAGACCATAACAGATTCCCAGTGTCTGCTGAATTGAAGCATTCATTCCCCCCAAATTGGTGAAAGTGAGCCTCCTTCCCCTAATTTGGTACAATTATAAAATTCACCTTACTCCAGAACTACTTGTAAGGTAAGATGAGGCCATTTTTTAAAAGATTTTATTTATTTATCTTTAGAGGGGAAGGGAAGGAGAGAAGGAGAGGAATATCAATGTATGGTTGCCTCCTGTGTGTCCCCTGCTGGGAACTGGCCTGCAACCCAGGCATGTGCCCTGACTGGGAATCGAACCACGATCGTGTGGTTTGCAGGCCCGAGCTCAATCCGCTGAGCTACACCAGCCAGGGCAGATGAGGCCATTTTTGTACTTGCATCAAAGTCTGACTTCTTCCTCTGATCATTCCTACTTTGTTTATTCTCCTACAAGGGTTGATCACCTGTCAGAATGGCTATCATCAGTAAATCAACAAACAAGTGCTAGTGAGGATTTAGAGAAAAGGGAACCCTTTTGCACTTGGTGGGAATGCAGATGGCACAGCCACTGTGGGAAGCAGTATGGAGATACCTCAAAAAATTAAAAGTGGGCCTGGCTTTTGACCTAGCAATTTCACTTCTGGGAATATATCCGAAGGAACCCAAAACACAAATTCAAAAGAACACAAGCACCCTTAAGTTCATTGCAGCATTAATTTCAATCACCAAGATATAGAAGAAACCTGACTGTCCACTCAGTAGATGAGTGTATAAAAGAACTATGAGACATTTACACAAAAGAATACTAATTGACCATAAAAAAGAAAATTTTACCCTTTGTGACAGCATGGACGGACCTAGAGAATATTATACTAAGTGAAGTAAGGCAGTAAGAGAAAGACAAATACCATATGATTTCATTCATATGAGGAATCTAATGAAAAAACTGGGCTAACAAGCAAAATAAAGACAAACTCATGCATAGAGAGCAGGATGACAGCTATAGAGGGGGTGGAGGGACCAAACAAAGAAGAAAAAGGACTCGTGGACATGAGCAACAATGTAGTGATTGTGTCAGGGGAGGTATAAGGGATTAAAAGGTAATTGAAAAATACATTTTTTCAGATTTTTAAAAGAAAAAGTCCTGTACACAAATAACTATCTTAGAGTCTACATTCCAGGGAACCTTACCTGTGGCCATGATATTACAGGGAACTAATACTAACTTTAGTTTTAACAATTTACCACAAACCAAGTAGGTTAACAGAAATTTAATCTATTAGAATTTTGAAGTTTATAAATTCAAAATCAAGTAGTCAGCATGATTTGTTACTACTGGAGGCCCTGAAGAAGAATCTGTCTCATGCTTCTCTCCTAACTTACGATTATTGGTAATTTTTGACATGTTTGGCCCCATCTTCAACATGGCATTCTCTCTTTTGTGTTTGTGTTCTGGATTTTTCTCTTCTTAAAAATCTTTGAATTAAGGCCCATCTTAATCCAGTACAACCTCATATTAATTTGATTGCATCCATAAAGATTCTATTTCCAAATAAGGAGGCGTCCTGAATTTCCATGTGGGCATAAATTTGTGGTTGGGGTGGACTCTATTCAACTCAGTACACTGTAAAAGAATAAAGGAGAGAGGGATCCAAAATGGCAGAGAAGTGAGTGAAAGTCACAGAACCAATGCGGAATTACAACTAATTGTGGTGAAATCACCCAGAACAAACAACTAAACAATATTGAGAAAGAATTCCTATAACCTCAGACAGAAAAATCAGCTCCATAACAACATGACTGGTGGGAATGCAGTGGAGACATGAGAAGGCTGGATGGGCAGCCACAGGTGGCAGCTAAAGCTCTGGATGGATAACTTAAATGGCTGGTTGGATCACCAAGAAGTGTGGGGTCTAAACCCTAAGCTGGGACCCCAGACTAGAGCAGCAGAGCCTAGAAAGTACACAGATAACATCTAGTGGTGAAAAGCAGCAGGGTTTCTCTCTGCCAGAGTTGGACAGTTGGAGACACAAAAGAGATGTTTAAAGGGCCAACACATAAATTTTCACTTGCCATCACATACCCTAGGCTTTGACAAAGGGGTGGGGGGTAGACTGGGCTAAAGATGCTTGAGAAGAGACTAGGGATGGAAGTTTTGGGGAGAGAACTGAGAAAGTAGCCACCAGGATTCTGGTGCCGAGTGATCCCCCATAAGGCAGCAGCCATCTTGCTCAAGTGGACCACTCCTCTCCAAGAAGCAGCAGACTGAGGAGAAGCAATAGCATGGACCCTGGGAGGGATTCTGCCCCACCCTGTGGTGCTTAAGCCTATGTGCTCAGTGCAGAGTGGCTAGATTAAAAACTGAAGGACACAACCACAGACAGTAGATCTCTCAAAGTCTTGAATGGGCTGCCTAAGGTCAGACAGGGTCAACATCTGACATCACCAAAGGCAGATCCACAAAGAAAAACCAATTATGAGACTTCTAGCCAAGATGGAGGCGTAGGTGGAAACACTGTGCCTCCTCGCACAACTAAGTTTAAGGACAACGAAGATTTAGTAACAAAAACGCAGCCAAAACACAGAAAATTGAACTGTATGGAAGTCTGACAACAAAGAACCATTCAGCCAGACCAGTAAGAGGGGCAGAGTCAGTGGCGGAGTGGGTGGGGCAGGAAAGATTGTTCAATCGGACCAATCCAGGAGCATAGGCAGCAGCAGTTGGTGGATCCCAGGTGTGGGGTGGGAACAGGCGGACCCAGTGAGGGTGCAGGGTGGCTGGTTGACCGAGGTCACACATTTGCATGCAGATAAACCAAGGGAAGGAGTGAGCAGTGAGACAGACCGCTGATTTCTTCAAAAAGACCTTCCAGGCAAGAAGGGGCTGGAAAGAAGTATTCCAAGTCATGAAATCCAAAGACCTACAACCAAGATTGCTCTATCCAGCAAAGCTTTCATTTAGAATGGAAGGGCAGATAAAGTGCTTCTCAGATAAGGTCAAATTCAAGGAGTTTATCATCACCAAGCCCTTATTATATGAAATGTTAAAGGGACTTATCTAATAAAACGAAGATAAAAAATATGAACAGTGAAAGGACAGAAAACTCACAGTTATTAACAACCACATCTAAAACAAAAGCAAACTAAGAGGACAGCTAGATTGGGAGCAGAATCATACAAATGGAGATCACATGAAGGGTTAGCAACAGGGAAGTGGGAGGAGGAGAAGGAGGCAGAAGGTACAGAGAATAAGTAGCATAGATGGTAGGTAGAAAATAGACAGAGGGAGGGCAAGAATAGTAGGGGAATACAGAATCTAAAGAACTTGAGACACGTGGTCATAAACTAAAGAGGGGGGAATGATGGGGGAGGGTGTGTGCAGGGTGGAGGGGAGTGAAGGGGGGAATGGGACAACTGTAATGGCATAATCAATAAAATATATTTTTTAAAAAACAATGATAAATACTAAATGCTACTGAGATGAAATCCACCACGGTCTCCTCCATGATTTGCAATATTCTTTCCAGCATAGCTTTTAACATTCATTTCTTGTTCATCAAGTTTGTGCATACTACGTCACTAGATTTTACACTATCATTTATTTCAATTCACATATATTGCTGCTCCCCTCTTTTACCTCATTTTACTTTCTTCTTTCCTCCTATTATTTTCATTTTAAATTTTGTTTCCTCTCTTACTACTTGTTTCCATTCTACATTTTTACAGGCCTACCTAAAAAAGAAACATTTCAAATAAACAACTTCACCGTCCATCAGCAAGAACTGGAGGAACAAAAACAAAGAAAGCCCAGAGTGAGTAGAGGGAAGGATAATGAAGATCAGAGCAGAATTAAATGACATAGAGACTAAAAGAACAATTCAAAGGATCAATAAATCCAGGAGCTGCTTCTTTGAAAAGGTGAGCAAAATTGACAAGCCTTTAAGCAGACTCATCAAGAAAAAAAGAGAAAGGACCCAAATAAATAAAATCAGAAATGAAAGAGGAGGAATTACAACTGATACCATGGAAATACAAAGGATTGTAAGAAACTACTATGAACAACTATATGCCAAAATATTTGAAAACCAGAGTGAAATGGACAAGTTTCTAGAAACATATAATATTCCAAAACTGAATCAAGAAGTGGAAAGCCCAAACACATAGATAACAGCTAGCAAAATTGAAGCAGTAATAAAAATAAAAATAAAAAACACCCTGGCACACAAAAGCCCTGGATCAAATGGTTTCATAGGAGAATTTAACAAAACATTGAAGGAAATACTAACTCCTATCCTTCACAGACTATTCCAAAAACTCCAAGAAGAGAGAAAACTTCCAAACTCTTTGTCAAACCAGTATCATCCTAGTCCCCAAACCAGAAAAAGATACAACAAAGAAAGAAAACTACAGGCCAATACTGCTAATGAACATAAACCTTAAGATCCTCAATAAAATATTGGCAAACTGAATCCAGTAATGCATTAAAAAGATTGTCCACAATGATCAGGGATGCAAGAATGGTACAATATTTGCAAATCAATACATGTAATCCATTACATGAACAAAAGGAAAGACAAAATTTATATGATCATATCAATAGATGCAGAAAAATAGATAAGATATGGCACTCACTTATGATAAAAAAACTCAGCAAAGTGGCAGTAGAGAGAACATACCTCAAATAATAAAGGAGATATATGAGAAACCTACAGCCAATATCATATTCAACTGGCAAAAACTAAAAACTTTCCTTCTGAGATCAGGAACAAAACAAGCTTGTCTGCTTTCACCAGTTCCATTTAACATAATGTTGGACATTCTAGCCACAGCGATCAGACAAGAAAAAGAAATAAAAAGTATCCAATTTGGAAAGGAGGAAGTAAAATTGTAATTGTTTGCAGATGACATGATAGTGTACATAGAAAACCCTATAGACTCCACCAAAAAAACTACTCTAAATAATACACGAGTTTGTTAAAGGAGCATGTGAATTATTCACAAAATTTTAAAGAAGAAATTGGATGAAAATTATGTACATACTATGACCCAGAATATAAGTATATATCTATGTATATTTAAGTACATGTATATACAAATTCCATCTTACATAAATGTGTATGTGTGTGTATATATATATATATATATATTATAGCATTTGCATTTAATGGGAAAATACCAGCAGACAGTATAGCAGAAAGTTAGCAGAGGTTTTTTGTTTTATGTTTTTTTCTAGAAGATGAGCATATGGATGATATTCATTTTCTCCTTATACTTTTTATATTCAATTGTTCTACAACATATGAGGCCTGTCAGAAAATGTCCAACCATTGTAACATAATGAGAAGAGTTTAAACCACATGATGTAACTTGCCAACCAAGGAGAGTGGACAGGAATGTACGTGCATGAACAATGACAACTTCATTGTACTAGTCAATGGGGACAGTAGACACTGTTGAGTGAGCATGTGTACAGTACTTTATGGCCATAGCATTCAAAATGACTGAGCATGTAGAGCAACAAGTCTTCGTCAGACTTTGCAATAGCTTGAATATTCCTCTGCAGAAGCTATTCAGATGATTCAGAAGGCTGCAGCTATGGGCAACTGGTGATTTGCAGCTTCTTCATCACAACATACCTCCTAATGCATCAAGACTCCTGGAGAATTTTGGGGGCAAAACATCAGATCATCCAGGTGACTCAGCTACCCTACAGCCCAGATTTGACCCCTGCGACTTCTGGCTTTTCCCCAAATTAAAATNACAACTTCACTGTACTAGTCAATGGGGACAGTAGACACTGTTGAGTGAACATGTGTACAGTACTTTATGGCCATAGCATTCAAAATGACTGAGCATGTAGAGCAACAAGTCTTCGTCAGACTTTGCGATAGCTTGAATATTCCTCTGAAGAAGCTATTCAGATGATTCAGAAGGCTGCAGCTATGGGCAACTGGTGATTTGCAGCTTCTTCATCACAACATACCTGCTAATGCATCAAGACTCCTGGAGAATTTTTGGGGCAAAACATCAGATCACCCAGGTGACTCAGCTACCCTACAGCCCAGATTTGACCCCTGCAACTTCTGGCTTTTCCCAAAATTAAAATCACCTTTGAAAGGGAAGAGATTTCCCTGTTGATGAGATGCAGAAAATATAATGATGTAGCTGATGGTAACTGGGAGAACTGTGTGAGGTCCCAAGGTGCCTATTTTGAAAGGGACTAAGATATCATTGTTCTATGTACAATGTTTCTTGTATCTTGTATTTCTTCAATAAATGTCTCTATTTTTCATAGGAAGTGGCTGGATACTTTCTGGACAGAGCTGTTATACTAATTTTAAATGAAGGAATAATAGGAAGAAAGAGGACAAGAATATGTATCAGAAAACAATTTTCTCTTTTGTTTTATAACAATAACACTTTCTAGTAACACTGTATAAAGCCAAATTTTTCCTACCTAAAGATAGGATTTTATCATTTTTTGGAAAAATCCTCCCCTCTCATTCAGAGAATAAAAAAGAACATACTTGAGTTTTCAGCCCAAACATGGATATGAACAACTATGTAAACAAATATGGATAACCCCAAATCTGGAGAAAAATTAGGGGAGTATGGGAAAATGGAAAATACAACATGAGAACAAAGCAAATGACCAAACAGGTAAGCAAAAATTTGCAATTAGATCACCAAGCTCAGGAGTAACTGTGGTTGGACTTTGTGATATTATAGAAAGTTCATTCATGAGGAACTCCAATACAAACACAGTGAAGCAAAGATATTGCAAGAAGCCGTTATCAGCTTAGCCAATAAGACCAACAAAAACTGAAACACACGCACACAAACACACAGAGAAATGCATGAGCACACATGTGAACAAAAGGCTATGGGTCATGTACTAATCCCTAAAGTATATGTGGGATGGAACATAGGATCTGACTAATGAATACTGACTATTTTAAATTTTTTAAAATAATTTTTAAAAGATTTTATGTATTTATGTTTAGAGAGGAAGGGAAGGAGAGAAGGTGAGAAACATCAATGTATGGTTGCCTGTCATGAGTCCCCCGCTGGGAACTGGCGTGCAACCCAGGCATGTGCCCTGACTGGGAATCGAACCTCGATCGTGTGGTTTGCAGGCCTGAGCTCAATTCACTGAGCTACACCAGCCAGGGCTGAATACTATTTTAAAAAGCAAAGGTGTGGGAGGGTGGGGGTGATGTCAGGTATTCCTGGTAAATTAAATTTACACAAAGAATTTTTGTTAATAATGATGTCCACTCTTAAATGAAGATGTTAACTTTTTAAATTATTTTGAGTTCTGATTTCTTCAGGTATATGCTTGAGTTATACCAACATATCTTTGTTGAAATTTGATAAGTAAAAATTGGTATGGTTTACCAAAAGTATACTTGACCCTGGCAGATTTTTCAAAAATCATCATTAACATACCAGTGTTCATGTAAGGATCAATTCTCCCCGAATAAATCTGAATGCAATTCAACCTACCTTCTGTGGAGAGAAATTAGGCTACGGGTGATTAAACCTGCATGTCAATATCCTCTGAATGGAACTTCTTGACATAATCTCTCTGTACTGTGCATGTTATTGGTCAGAAGTACTTATTTCATCTGATTGAAGTGAGAAGGTTATGTATTATGAAATTACCAAAAGTTTACAAAAGTTCACCTGCACTTAATCCCTGAGTTAGCACAGCTCTCTGGAACCAGACTCCTGGGACCAGTTACACATTTCCTTTCAGGTGAAGCTCTCATCAGCAGTGCTAAATTCGGTGTAATTTTTGACACTGGGAACCAGTCCATGGGAAAACCAGAAACTGGACCAATATTACCAGTGAACTTTCAGAGGGTAATACCATCTGTTTATTTCTTTTCTTCGAGAAGTTTATTTTGGATAATATACTTAACTATGTTTGAATCAATGATTCACCTCTGAAAAGCCATTTAAAAATTCATATTAACCAATTAACCTTCTCAAAACAAAAACCTAATCTCTTTTTAAATCTACTGTTTACACTACTATATATGATTATTTCAAGTAAGTTTGAAGAACCTAATTCCAGAGTGGGGAAAATGGTGCACATATGGGTTGAATGCAATCACTTTTTGTTTTGTTCAAAACAGATTACCTCATGTAGCACAATCTGCGTCTGCAAACCGAGGAGATGGCAGAAATGGAATGGGATATGAAAAAGGCATGTAATGAGTATGGCACATAATATTTACTACAAGGGTACAGTTAAGAGGGCAGACAGGTGTGAAAAGAGCCATTATTTAGCACAGTTAATTTCTTGAACACTTTTGCAAATTTTAGGAGTAATACCATGTTAATTCTACTTTCAAAGGCGAGGTGTGGGCTACCTTCACAACTAAAAGCTTCAAGTTGTGAAGTTTTTAAGTCCTTGGAACTTCAAGTCCTTGGAACTTCAACTTCGAAGTCTGATACAGGAAAAAATATCTCCTATAAGTATATTTGAATATGCAAAGTCTTGGTAATTAATAGTATATTAGAACTATTATTAGAGATCATTGTTTTATTCTATTTATTATTCTAAAGAGAATTACTTTACCTTAAGCATTAAGTCCTGGAAAAAATGAAAGAGAGTCTCAATATTTAATATTGTTATGAAACTTTGCAAAGTTTCTTCACCACCCAAGAATTACAAGCAATTATTGACAACATCTACCATTAATTGAGTGGTTAATATTTTACTAACTTTATTAACTTCATTCCTGTGTTTCAAGTCAGATATTATTTTCTTAATTTTATAAACCATAACCAATTAACCTAAAATAAGAAATAAAGTCAAGATTTAATTCAGAGATTTCTCTCTTTCTCTCTCTCTCTCTCTTTCTTTCTTTCTTTCTTTCTTTCTGTCTTTTTCACTGTCACATTCGAGGAAACTGCCTCATTCAGGGAACAAATAATACAAGAAACATTTTTCCTGGGTTGTTAAGATTTCCTTTATCTAATCCAAATAAAAGTTCAAAAATGAGAGAAGCTCTCTCATAGCTCTTTTTATAGCTTCATGCTATTCTTCAGTGGCTATAAACTATTACATTAACACTCCATTCATTTATTCAAGTTCATCCATTCATTCATTAACTCAATTCATAGGAAAATAGCCATAGGCATTTATAGTTCTCACCCCCACAAAGTTTATAACTTACTAGAAGTTATTAAATTTACTCTATAGAAGGTATAGCAGAGCAAAAGGCTGGTGCAGCACAATAAGCCCTGTGATAAGGGAATTTGGGATTTGAGAAATGTGAGAGGCTTCCCAAAGGAAACAGACTTGAAGAAGATGAGTGGATTTAGTCTTTTGTGCCTGGCAGAAGAGAGTCCTGTCCCTTGCGCCTCACTGTGACACATTACCTGGCTCAGTCAACTTCTGAAGTATCCTAGGCTCCAAAAATCTACTACCCTCTATCTACTCTTTTGATGCTCTTAACCAATAGACAATTTAGTTATCTAATGAATGTAATTGAATTGTCCTCTAAAGAGCATCCAAATTTACACAGAGGAAGTGATTTAATACATTGGAATTTTCAAAATATAAAAGAGCAGATAAAAATGTCAATGCTCCAGTGCATTTGCCTATTTATATTTGCTATTTGCTCTCATTTTACCATAAGTAAGGCAGAGCTCCATGATACCCCGTCTTATAAATTTGCTCATCCCTGACATAAATATATACTAATATCATTCTCTAGATAAAAAATGTAAGGTACACGGGGTCAAGAATAAGAGAGGCATAAAGTCAGAATGGATTTTAATTCCTGATCCTCAAGAATTGTATTAAGCTATACGGTTTCCCACAACCATGATTCCACCAATTGATTACACTAATAGTCTAATGGAAACAACCAAACCACAGCATTAAAGTCACAAGTGTTCTTGTTTAAGGGAATGAAATGAGAAGCTTTAAAAACAGAAACTATTATATATGAAAGTATGTGTTTCACAGAGATTTGTGCAGTGTTTTGCAAGTATGGAAATATTAAATTTATCCTCGGATAATAACATAGTAGGCACTTAAAAAACCCATATTTAGAAAGATAGACAAATAAGCAACGCAGGTATTTACTTAACATGTATTGAACACTACCTTCCAAGTACTGTTTCGGGTATCTGCCAGTTCCCTAAGGTGCTTGCCCCCAAGAAAATGAGGGGGCAAATTCTGGGCCCCATAGTAATGAGAAGACCAGTGTGCCTGAAATATGCTGGGAAAATAAGACAGGATGTGCTTAGAAATGTAGGTCTGTCCTAAATAGTTCATGATCTGATAAGCCATGATACTCATTTTTAGTTAGTTGAACACTATCATGATCTAACTTATGTTTTTAAAACATCACTCAGGTTGTTGACGGATTTGCAGAGGACAAGTGTGAAATTAGGAGCTGGTAAAGAGTCTTGCAGCAGGGGCCATTGGTAGCTTAGTTTACAGTGGGATCTGAGCATGTGGAAAAGAGAAGAGATTCCAACTGGTCTGATAGGTCTCAAAACAGTACTGGTTGGCAGCATGTGAAAGGTAAAGGAAGATAAGCCAAGGGTTTGAGTAGCTGATTAGATAGAAAATACCATTTACTGAGCTCAAAAAGACAGAGCCCAGACTATCTGGGGAAAATGAATGGTTGCATTTGGCCATCTTGATTTTGAAATGCCTGTTAGACATCTGAGATGAAGCAGCTGAATATTTAATCTGAAGATGAGAACTGTAGGAAAAATAGAGAGAAAATGAGAGAGAGAAGGTATAGAAAAGACTAGAGAAACAAGTATTAAGTTTGGGATATATTTCAACATCTAAGGTCTTAGTAGAAAAGAAGGCCAGCAGAGCAAAACTGATAAATAGCCAACAAGGTGGATAAATAGTGAGAAAGAAGAATGAAGCCATAGACTTCCAAGAAGGAAGGAATCATCAACTATGTTGAGTGCTGCTGAAAAGTTATACATCATGGGATCTAGATAAGTGAGCACTGAATTTGGCTTTAAGGGATCGGTTGGTAATTTAATAAGCAATTTCAGTGGAGGCGTATAAAGTGTATCTGGGATGGAGTGGGAAGATGAATGAATGTGAAGTGCTGGTGGGAACATACAAACTCTTGAGAATCTTTGCTATGAAAGAGCAGAGAAATGGAAAGCCAGCTGTAGCAGTGTTGTGAGGTCAAAAGATTTTTTTTTGTTTTGTATATGATTTTTGCTTGTGTGTATTCAGGTTAACAGGGCATGATACTAAAGCATATTGTGTATTCCTGGGAATCATACAGGAGAGGTGAAAATGTGAGGTTTCATGATTCAGGTAAGAGAGAAAGGATCAACGCAAGTGAAGTTTCCTAAGAAAAATGAGAGTGAAGGGTTCAGGATACAAGGGGATAGGCTGGCCCTGTATAAAAGCAGGGACTCTCTTCTCACTGCAAAAGCAGAAAGAAAAGAGTGTGATATAAATGCAGAGTCTGGGATCTGTTCTAACTGTTTTCAAAATCAATTAATTCTGAGGTGAAGGGCCTTGGGTGAAGTGGAGCAGAGATATACTGTTTGAGCAGGGCTAGCTGCCTAAACTGCAGAGGCCAAGTGCAAAATGGAAATGTGAGGGTCCTCACTGAAAAGGCAAGAAAAAAATACTAAAAATACTAAATACAAAGTTTTATTTTCTTTTGTTGTTTCTTTTTTGAGTTGTCATTATGTAGGGGTTTTTTGTTATTTAATGACACTCAAAGTAAAGAAAAGTTAAATTATGAAATTATTAGCATGAACTATTATGAAATTATTAGCATGAATTATTACCATTAATTTTTGCATTATACTATACTAGTTTTAACCGGAAGTGCAAGAGCATGGACTCACTTAAAGAATTGCCAAAACCATACAATTTGTATTCCACAGGTAATCCCCAGAGGCTTCTCAACCTGGCTAGAACAGACAGTGTAAACTGGACTCAGGAAGGTTGGAGGACAGAAAACATGGCCCTCTGGGCATGGACTCAGCAGGAGAAGTGCTCCCCAGGAAACTGGGGAACTCCTGGGGCCAATGCAAACTGTTGCTTGTGCCTGGATCCCCCTGCCTGTGACCCAGGGCATGCTGGGCAACTCATCCTGCCAGCTGATAGATGGACATGCTGCACCCAACTCAGACTGTGAGGTCTGGGAAAGTCAACCAGACATCCCTTCTCATAGACTTGCTACTCCAACCATGCTGAACAGGCAATTCCCTGTCGTTACCCCCCCTCCCCCACACACACATGCTAAAACACATCCTCAGTCCTCAGAGTACACTGTATCAGAGGGGCTAGGGGCTTTTTCCCACTCATCCATAGTCTCAGCTTGGTCACCCTCTGAATACATGTGTAGCCTAGGGTGCTTGGTCACACTCTGAATACTGCCAGCCTAGGGTGGGATGGTTGTGACCATGTCCCACCCTAGGCTCTTGTGTGGGGAGAAGGGCAACTGGAAACAAGGCCTTTCCTTGACTTATATAACCCAGTAGCTACTCACAGAGAGAGAGAGAGAGAGAGAGAGAGAGACAGACAGACAGACAGACAGACAGACAGACAGAACGAGCAGCAGCAGCCTTCCTGGTGTGAGGAGGCTGGGCATGGGATGGGACAGCAAATGGACTCGAATCTATTCCTAGGAGACGGAGAGGTGGGCAGGGGTTAGGGTTACGCATAAGCTAAGGCTCCAATTACTCTATTATTTCATATGACATCACTTACAAAATGTAAGTCTAAGGTGACACTATTAAGAGTTTTAAGAGAGTAACCACAGACCATTAAACGACAGTGGGGGTAGTATTTCTGAGCAAAGGGCTTTGTGTGTTTGCACTGGTTGGGTATCCATGAAGGCGATCTTGTGTGGAAGGGTTTGAAAGAGATCATTCTGCTAGGTGCAGGCTATGTTGGCTTACTCTTTGTGAAACCAAATCCATCACTACATCTAACTGAGAGCCACGAAGCTCTTGTGTTTCTGCACATTTTGCAAGAAGAGGCACTTATTTTCTTCAGTGCAAGAATGTGTTTTCAAGGACGTTTGTGTAGTGAACAACATTGAAAGACAGAGAGAGTAGCTTTAACCAAAGCAAAGAGGAAGTGTGTTTTTTTCCCATTAAAAGATCCAGGCTCCCTAACCTCAGGTTTTGTCTCCTCTAAGCAGCTCCTGACGTGTGCAGCCCTCATCTAGCCCCCCACACGGTGTCTCCCTGTGGGACTTGGAACTTGGAGAGTTGACAAAAATTCAGGTAAATAAAATGCTGATACTCTGGCTACCAGTTAGTCTGTCATTCATCTCTGCCTCAGGAATCTCCTGCCTTTTAACGGAATCCATTAAAGTTTGGCAAGCTAACTTCTTATCTTGCAAATAAGTAAAAATACTATTCATGAGGCATTTGCTCTAGTTATATACTCTCTGATAAAGACTTTCCAGGAATAATTGCATTTGGAAAACACCCTAAAATTCAGGTCTTTGTCATTCTCCTGTTGGTAGATATAGTAAGTGAAAACACATTGACTGAGGGGGAAAAAACCCATCGGGTGTGTAAAACAGTGATTCTCAAAGTGGGCTTCATTGGATTGTAATCAATGGTATATACATACAGATAATGCCACCTTATGGTGATACAAGTTCAAAGAGATGTTGCTTTACTGCAAAAATTCTAAGATCTTCTAATAAAAAGTCTGCAACTTTTTCATATGCTTCATCAATAATAAGTTATTCCCAATATATGTGTGTGTGTTCATATATAAATTAAATAATTTAACTATTTTGTTGTTAGATGTATTATAAAATACACACAAATAAAATAAATTTAAAATATTAAAAATATTTTTAAAAACATTCTGGAGTTCCCTTCTTACCTTCTACTGGATTAGCTTGTGTGCCTTGTGATGCAGACACACCCTGTCCGAAGACCACTGCTTTAATGTCCTGATGTGCGTTACAAGTCTGCAGAAGGGAGACGTTTCATGCACAGTTGCTTGAACACATATGACCATGGATAGTTTTTCTTTTTTTACTCACCTTATCACAATTTTAATAGCTTCTAGAGAGAGGGAGAGAGAGACAGACAGAGACAGAGACATTGATGGGTTGCATTCACACATGAGACCTGACAGGTGAATGAAACCACAACCTGGGTATGTGCTCTGACCAGGAACTAAACCCAGAACCTTTCAATCCATGGGACAACACATTAACCAATTGAGCCATACTGAGCAGGGCTGAAAGTTTTTATTTATTTATTTTTCAAAAATTCTACCTCATCTTCTAAGATGAATGCTTCTCAGAATGTACTTTAAAATATGTTTTAAATTTAATTATTGTTCAAGTACAGTTTTCTGTCTTTTACTCCCATCTCAGCCCACCCCCTCAGTGCTCCCCATCTCCCTCCCATTTCCACCCCCCTTAGTTGTTGTCCATGTGTCCTTTATACTAGTTCCCGTAAATCCTTCCCCTTTTCCCCTGAAATTCCCTCTCCTCTCCCCTCTGGTCACTGTCCCCCTGTTCTCTATTTCAGTGTCTTTGTTTTTATTTTGCTTGCTTGTTTGTTTTGTTGTTTAGCTTCCTATTAAAGATGAGATCGTATGGTATTTGTCTTTCAACACCTGGCTGGCTTATTTCATTCCGCATAATGCTTAAAAATCCTGATCTATTCATCAGGGGTTGCAGACCAGATTTTCAAAATTCTGGTGGCCCAAAGCTGTTTCATTTGTTTCAGTTGCATTTACATGACTTTATTCAGCAATGTAGTTAGCCTCCAGTTTATCTAATCTTCAGCACACTGTTTAGCATTACAAATCTCCTTTACTTACTCATCTGTCTAACACATAAAGTTCTTTCAGTTTTTTACTGCAACTTGGATTGGTTTTAAATACCACACGAAACTTAGTGGGAAGTTTCATGGCCTTAGAGGAGCATAATTTCTTCAGAATGAGGAAATAGATGTTTTTGGCCAGAGTAATAGGTAATAACTTGCTTGAATTGGACCTAAACCAAATGGTTATGCAAGGTAAGAGAATCTTTAATTCCTCTGCCCACATCGTTGTAGAATTACTTGTGCCAAAAGACATGATCCCCAGATTATTTATGATTTTCATATTCAAGAGGATTATATCTTCGGTTTATAGCCAAGTTTGAGGAAGACAGGTTGTTGGCTGATATAATAATTAAAGAATAAGAGACATTAATTTGTCATTTCTCTTTCTTCATCTACCCCAGAGATTTAAATATCTCACACAAATTAAAAAAATTAAATTTATTCCAAGGTATCTTATTACATTTAAAATCATCTAAAAGAAAATGTAATTTAAATATTTCAGAAATTCTTATAAAGGTAAATTACGCATTGCAGAATACAATAACTGAATCATATTAAGCCAGTGTAATTTGCATTTCTTCTGTGAATTAGTGAAAGAAATGGAAGAAGAAAGAAATTATGTAAACAACATTAGTGCCTTCTTTCACTTAAAATGTTTTTAAATATTAGCCAGAAAAGGGAAACACTCTGCAAACTTTAGTGGTAACTGGAATGGTATTGCCCTTTGTTCTCTTCCCACAGGGAGAGAGCAAATGAGAGAATAATTGATTTCTTCAGAGAGGAACCCATGACTCTCAATGTTCTTATATATTATTAGTCAGCGAATAAGAAGTTTCCTAAAGAAATTTTTAGATTCTCTTGATTCTTTAAAATGCATTCCAAAACATTAGTTATTAAAATTGTATGATACAGATAAAAAGTAAGGTATTTAAATAGTTGAGCAACAGAGGTAATAAGGTAGACCATCATAAGTGTTTTTAGCACATAGTCAGGTTTTTTTCATAAAACTTTAAAAGTTAAGAGGCTCTGCTCGGTACTTTTTAATTTAACTTAACACTTGAGCTGAAAAGCTATAGTAAAAAATCCCGAAAGGAGGAAGCAGAGCTGGTGACTACTGTGATAAACATGCAGTTTCATACCTAAAAAACAATCAGTGGACTTGCATTAGAATTTAAATGGTTCCTGTGACACTCAGTAGGATTTCAAAAGCAGTGTGAAATCTTACCGTCTTATCAGCATGCATGCTCTCTCTCTCTGCCTCAGTATGTACACACACATCTGTATCAGTCCATACATATACTATATATATGGACTGATACATACATATACATATACATATAGTATATGTATGGACTGATACAGATGTATATATATATATATATATGCTTAATATATATACTTTAAAAAAGATTTTATATATTTATTCTTAGAGAGAGGGGAAGGAAGGAACAAAGAGAGGGAAACATTGATGTAAGAGAAGCATCTATTGGCTACCTCTCGTATGCTCCCCCTTCTGGGGACCAAACCTACAACCCAGGCATGTGCTCTGACAAGGAATTGAACCAGGGATCTTCTGGTTTGCAGGATGATGCCCAACTACTTAAGCCACACTGGTCAGGGGTATATGTATTCTTTAAAAATATAATAAATAAAATATTTTAATATACAACATATACTTTAAAAAATTGTGTTGCAGTGAGAACAGGATCTAATCCTCTTCTTGGAGTTTCTGTCACACTATTTTTGTGGGCTTCTTGTGTTGGCAGGTTTAGATGGTGTAGGACAGAGAATTCCATAAGGTAGAGTTACTTGTCTGCAACAAAGTGCAAACACGGGGAAAGAATCGAGAAATTAGTTAAACAGTAGGACTTACTCTCTTTCACTCTCTTACACCGATAGGGTAACCAACTCTTTAAAAGATTAAAGATCTATTTATTGAAAGGTAGGACACTGGCTGTCTCTGTTTTTGCTGCTAAGATGATGACTAAATTAAGAATTAGATTGTGAGGCATGAAGTTTATTAATGGCACAGGAGAAGCAAATAACCAGAAAGAGACTTCAAAACAGTACTGATGGTAGTTAGCACAAAATATTAACCCCTACACCTCTCTCCTCAGAACTAAATCTGATGTTGAACATTTGGAGACAGAAGAAACTAATAAATTTGCTCAGTTCTCCTAAAGTGAGGAAAATGCAAAGCTATGTAAATACTGTGGGAATGATGAAGGCAGAAGGCAGGTCTATGAGCTCATGAGTTAGCTGACATGAAGACTCACCAGATGGAATAATGCAATTCCAAAAACCATTTATAACATTGCCTGGGCCTCCAAGGAATAATGTATGCCAATTCAAATAGTGAACACCCTGACTTGAGTTTCTTTATTTCTCAGAGAGATGTCAAACCTTAATGTACCAATATTCATTTTCCTCCTTACCCAGCTCTGTAGCCACAAATGAGGTTCCATTCATAATATGAGAATGCACGTTCACAACCGTAACTCATTAATTGGGCAACGTTGATCCCATGTCTCCTTATCTGAAAGAGCATCTCAGCAACCTGAACTCCAATCACTATCAATACAGAATGGCCACGTTAACCTAGGCAGTCCTAACTTTATTTCATCTCAGCATAACTACTTTTCTGCTGATGAATTAAATGGCATAATGTTTTTTTCAGGTTGTGTTTTAAGGTTGTGCCCTAGAGAGAAATTCAAGAATCAGCTTAGTCGTCAGAGGTGCATTTCCTAGCCTGCATTTGATTGAATGTGTTCTGTCCACAAAGTGCTTTGAAGCAAAGATGGTAGGTGATATATAATAATTAAATAGACAGAATTATACTGGGGCACTTAGGGTGGAAAAACAAAAGAAAATTGACCATGTGTCGATATTGCCATCTGACCTTATACAAAAAATATGTTGTCAATAAGAGCAGATTCAATTAGTCATTGTTATTAACAGGCAAAAATCAATCATTGGCAGAAATATCTTTTAAAAATATTTTTAATTATCAGGTTTTGCATCAAAAGTATCCAGACTCATTAATTTTCCTTCACTTCAGGTTTTATGCCATTTAATTTTGTATATTAATACCTTAACAGCACCTAAGTCATTTGCTTTCAACAAATTTAAATTGTTCCCAATAATACTGGTAGCCTCTAAAAAGATGAGATAAAAAACAACCTGGTGATATCAGTCAACCCAGAGAATTATTGGAGATGATAATAAATTATGGTTTAAGCCACTAACTTTTTGGGTGGCCTTAATATATCAAAACCTAGCATGGAAAATAATAACATTTTAAAATTTGGTCAAGATATTCAACTTTTTCATTAAAAATAAAATGTGATGAGAAAAAAATAATATTGAAGCTCAGTTTCCATTAAAAAAATCAGACCACATTCACACACACACACTCTCACACACAAAAGGTTATCAAATAGAGGTAAGTTATGCATTAAAGAATAATAAATACAAACAAGAGTGGTTCATCCCAATTGTTCATCCATATATAGACAAGGATATTGCAATGCTAGGAACATGATAAGACTTGAGGAATGAGGCATTCTCACAAATAATCAGAGAGATAAAGTGAAACAATGTTTGGGAAGGCATTATGTTAATATCAAAATTTATCATACATATGTTTTTTTTATCTAGTAATTCCATTATTAAGTATTTGTCTGACAGAAAGACTAAAACAAATATATGGCCTAATAAACAATCAACATAGACTATTAATTGTAGCATTCTATATAATAGTTAAAAACTAAAAAAAATCTAAATACCTATGTATTAGAAAATGATCACATAATTTATAGAAAAAAACCTTATTAGGCAGAAGTTTAAAATACAAATTTAAAAACCACGTATATCTCTAAAATGGATAAACTGGGGCGGAAAGGTACGCTATGAAAGAGTATAAACTAAAGCAAGTTGTTGATACTATCTGCAGAAAAGTTGTACATGCCTTTTATTGATCTTGCATATAAAATTTTAAAAGGATAGATAAGAAACCATTAAAGCCATTAATGCTGTAACTTGGCGAGTGAGATGGGAAAAGAGGAGAAAGAAGAGATAAAGTTTCTATTCATATTATACATTTATAGTATTTGTTCTTAATTGTTATATAAATGAACTACTTTATTTTGTCAATATGTATTGATTAATATATATATATATATCAACATGATGGTATATGAATACACTCCACGTTTATGAATTGATCCTAGCACTTTCTGCTGTATTTACCTCTTTTCTCACACACCTCTTCTCATCATTTACATTAGGTTGGCAAGGATTTTTAGAGTATCTCTCTCTCAAAATTTAATGAATGTTATTAAAATTCATAACAATCTATTAAAAAGATAATATAAATGTATGTACTTTTGAAACAAAAATTTTACTTTTAAAACTGTAGTCTAAGTAAATGTTTTGCAAATGATAGTTTTATAAATTAGTATGTGAGGAAATCAGTTTATCAGAAATCAATATTTCATAGAACAAATATAATAGAATATAATGGAATAAAAAAGAAGTAAAATGGAAAAAATCAAAGTTCATCAGATGTAGAAATAGGAGTATATTGGGTCATTTTAACATATTTTTTATTTTGATGAAGACATCTTTAGGTTGTCCCTTTACATATTGATTGCTAAATTATATACAATTTAGCATCACTAAATTAGGAACATGAAGGTACCTTGCCAGAGATTACGATTATTGGCTAGATAAACTGTTTACTTTACATATTTCAAGGCTGTATTACTTGGTGCTGAATGAGAACCTAAAACTCTAACAATGAGAAATAGCTTAATAACTTACTAAATCACAATTGTTGGTGCCCTTTCCAGAGTTGAAGTTACAAGGAAACTAGATAAACTGTATTCCAAAAGAGAGCAAGTCCTTTTGTTATTTTTAAAAAAGTAAAACACGCAGTTCCATTTCACATAGAGCAAGCTGGGGAGAGACATAGAAAGCAGGCAGCCTTCACAGAAGCAAGTAAAAAGAAAGCAACTGAAATTCAACAAATTGATGAAGACTCAGTGTGAGCCAGTGTTACAATTTAGAACACTTGGGAACACAACGTACAAGGGGATTTTTCATCCCCTGGCTAGATTTTTTTTTCACAGGTCTTCATGGGATCCTCAAAGAAACCTGGGGGCAAGGCAGAAGATCTGTGAATGTACCTGGGTGGTGCGGACATCAAGAGGCGGCCTAGGTTTGAGAGTGGCGCAGCTGCACCTGGAGGTGGCATTCCTGTTTCACAAATACAAGTTGGTGATTGGCTGCCCCACTGTGGAACTTCTCTCATACCGACAAAATCCGTCTGGTCTTACAGAAGGAGCAGAAGACCTCCCATTCACCAGGTCTTGCCGTGACACCTGGCAAACACAACCACCACTGGAGTCGCGCTGTACTAACACAGGTGAAAGCCACCTGCCATCAGAAGAGAGATGCTCAGGATCCTGCCCTGATGCAGGTGGAATTCATGCCAGTAGGGAGGAGAGAAGTGGTTTGGCAAACATCCTTAAGTGGGGAGAATTGGCTGTTTGCTTCTGGGGGAGGAGGAAGAATTCTGAGAAAGTCCCACCACTACACTTTACTTGAAATGTCATAATAATATTTGAAAGTAGACTTTTATGAATTCAAGGTTTATACTGTAAACACTAGAGTATGCTTTCTTAACCTTGGCACTACTGACATTTTGAGCCAGATGACTTTGTTGTTGTGAAGGCCTGACCTTGCCATTGTAGCATGTTTAGTTGGCCCCCGGCCTCTGTGGTCTAGATGCTGGTAGCATCTTCCAGTTGTGGCAGCCAAAGTGGTCTCCAGATACAGCCAAATATTCACAAACATTGAGAACCACTGGTCTAGAACAGTACTCGGAAGTAGATTGATAGATAGGGCACAGCCATTGACTAATAAATAAGATGATATTGAATTATGCAAAATAATCAGTTTTAAAGAGAGACAGGAAAGAGAAAAATAGCAAAGAATAGGTGGGTCAAAAAAAAATAAATAACAACATAGTCTGTTTAAATAATCTAAGCATTCCAAATACAAGTTAAGAATTCTATTTTCACTTAATTTCAAAGCACCTCTCAAATTTGGCACATTTGGTATTTAAGATGTTAGTGAAGACACGACACCTGACCTTCATCCCTGACCTTCTTGTTTTCCTCCTTGTAAAGGACCCCAGCTCACAGTGACTGCCTCACTCATCTACCTCACCTTTTGAAGCTGATCACTTAACTTTTCACCAGAAATTCATAGCTTAATGTTGTATTATCCAACAAAAAAGTGTTTTGCTAATAGATGTTTTATTTACTCTGGGTTCTCTTCTTCAGGTGAACTTGAACATTTCATCATCTGCTTTTCCCACAGCTCGACACAGAGCTTCACTGAGGACAGGCCTCTTAGTCACTTTCATCTCACATTGATATTCAAGTTGTTAGGACAGTGCCTGGAACAGTACTTGGAGCCTAGCACTTAAGGGAAAATACTTGTTAAGTGCATGAGCGATTGAATATATGTAAGTAAAACGATGCAGCAATAGATATTTCCTCTATTTAATTTAATTTGCCACCTCCTTGTAAGGAAAAGACTTTACCTCTCATTTTATTGTTTTTGTTATAATTTTTATCCCCATTGCAGATAAAACTGGATTGATTTATTAGTATATATTGTTGAGTAGAAATTATTAACCAGAACACAGTTATAATTGCCAAGGAAGAATATGTTTTTTTAAATTTAGTAGACAAAACTCCTGCTCTCTAAGAGATTAAAACTTATTTATGGGGTAAAACAACTGAATATATCTAGAGAATAACTATGATTCAACTAGTCAGTCAGTGGTGAACAATCTACTATAAAAATGAAAGGTGTGATGTGCATGGTATAGAAAGTATATCTAGGGAGAAATCCTAGAAAGTTATCTTTTTAACAAAAAACAAACTTCAAATTTTCTAATAAGAAAATTCATTCATATTGGTAAAAATAAGATTAACATTAAAAATAGTGTTCTTGGTTCCAAATACTATTTAAAAATGTAATAGAAAATGGGAGGGGATTTGAGAAATGGGTGAAAAAGTCAAAAGGGGTTAAGAAGTACAAATTGTCAGTTATAAAAATACTTATGGAGCTGTAGTACAAGTATAGCATAGGGTCTATAGTCGATAACATAATATTAATTATGTATAGTGTCAGATGGCTACTAGGCTTATCGAAGACCACTTTGTGAGGTAGATAAATATCTTATGCCTCTATGTTGTATACCTGAGAGCAATATAATATTGTATGTCAACTGTATTTGGAAAATAAACCAATTTTTAAATAAATAAATAAATGAAAGTTTCTACCTTTAAAAAAAGAGAAGAGAAAATACTATTTACAAATATAAAGAAAAACCTACAAATTACTTAAGAATAAATATAGGAGTATATAACCTTTATGAAGGAAAGTACTAAATATCATTGAAAGACATTTCAAAATGTGGGACTATATTGAGAATAATATATAACCCTGGCTGATGAGATTCAGTTGGTTGGAGCATTGTCCCATAAATAAAAGTGTTGCAGGTAAACTACCTGGTAAGAGTACCTACCTAGGTTGTGGGTTCGATTTCTGGTCAAGGAAGTATGGGTAACAACCAGTCAATGTTTCCCTCTCACATTGATGCTTCTCTCTCTCTCTCTTTCCCTCTCTCTCTCTTTCTTCTTCTCTCTCTAAAAATCAATGAACAAAATTTCTCGGGTGAGGATAAAAAAACTTGAGAATAATATAAATAAATGTCACTGTTTCTATAAATGTTGGGTTGGCCAAAAAGTTAGTTTAGTGGTTTTTTTTTCATATCATGGCTCTAGTAGTGCTTAGTTCTCTTTAATTTCATCCAAAACAATTTTCTTATATTGTATCATGACAGCTGTCACATCAGCATGCATAAAAAAATCAAAATTGTTTAAATTTTATGCAGCCATTTTAATATTGAAGATGGAAGGAAGTACACAACATTTTCAGCATATTATGCTTTATTATTTTAAGAAAGAAAGACAAAAATGCAACCAAAACACACAAAAAATATTTGTGCGGTATATGACTCATGGAATGTGTCAAAAGTAATTTGCAAACCTTCTTGATACTACTGATATTTTGGCCAAATAATTCTTTGCTGTGGGGCTCTCTTATGAGTTGGAAGATGTTTAGCAGAACCCCTGGACTCTACCCACTAGAAGCCAATAGTGGGAGATAGCCAACATACTCAAAATATCCAAATCAATAAAGATATTGGTGAAAATAAAGAATGTGTCTTTTATTTTATGAAAAAAATCTAAACAGACCTTTTGGCCAACACAATACAAAAACAACTTTATTTTTATTTCAGTTTTTTGGAGTTACTCTCCTCCTTTACACCTCTCATTTTAGGACTGCTTTTCTCCTTTTGAATTCTATATTATTTTTATTTTTTTAACATTTTTATTGTTGTTAAAGTACAATTTTCTGCCTTTTCCCCCAACCCCTCCCTACCACCCCAACTATCTCCACCTCCTTCCCTGTTTTCAACACCCCTTGTTATTGCCCATGTGTCCTTTATAATTGTTCCTGCAAATCCTTCACCCTTTCCCCTTGTGATCCCTTACCCTCTCCCCTCGTGATCCCTTACCCTCTCCCTTCCGGTCACTGTCAGACTGTTCTCAGTCTCAGTGTCTTTGTTTATGTTTTGCTTCCTTGTTCATTTTGTTGATTAGGTTCCTGCTAAGGGTGAGATTATATGGTATTTGTCTTTCGCCACCTGACTTATGTCACTTAGAATGATGCTTTCCAGTTCCATCAATACTGTCCCAAAGGGTAGAAGTTTCTTCTTTCTTTCTGCTGCATAGAAATCCACTGTGTAAATGTACCATAGTTTTTTTGATCCATTCATTTACTGATGGGCACTTAGGTTGCTTCCAGCACTTGACTATTATAAATTGTGCTGCTATGAACATTGGGGTACATAGGTTCTTTTGGTTTGGTGTTTCAGGGTTCTTAGGATATAATCCTAGCACTGGAATTGCCGAGTCAAAAAGCAGTTCCATTTTTAGTTTTCTGAGGAAATTCCATACTGTTTTCCATAGTGGTTGCACCAGTCTGCAATCCCACCAAATGTGCACTATTGTTCCCTTTTCTCCACAACTGCTCCAACACTTTTTGTTCGTTGCTGTGTTTATGATGCCCATTTTCGATGGTGTGAGGTGATATCTCATTGTGGTTTTAATTTGCATCTCTCTGATGGCTAGTGATACTGAGCATCTTTTCAGATATCTCTGGGCCATTCCTTGGAGAAGTGTCTGTTCAAGTCCCTTGCCCATTTTTTAATTGAGTTGCATGTCTTCTTAGAGTGGAGTCATGTGAGTTCTTTATATATTTTGGAGATCAAAACCTTGTCTGAGGTATCATTGGCAACTATGTTTTCCCATATGGTTGGTTCTCTTTTTATTTTAATACTGTTTTCTTTAGCTGTATAGAAGCTTTTTATTTTGATGAAATCACATTTGTTTATTCTTTCCTTTATGCCCCTTGTTCTAGGGGACAGATCAGTGAAAATATTGCTGCATGGAAGATCTGAGATTTTCCTGCCTATTTTCTTCTCTAAGACTTTAATGGTGTCATGACTTATATTTAAATCATTTATCCACCTTGAATTTATTTTTGTGTATGGTGTAAGTTGGTGCTTGAATTTCATTTATTTGCATGTAGCTATCCAACTCTCCAAACACTGTCTGTTGAAGAAGCTATTTTTACTCCATTTTATGCTTCTTCCCCCTTTGTTGAATATTAATTCACCATAAAGACTTGGCTTTATTTCTGGGCTCTCTATGCTGTTCCATTGGTCTATGTGTCTGTTCTTACACCACTGCCAGGCTGTTTTGATTACAGTAGCCTTGTAATACAATTTGATATTAGGTATTGTGATCCCTCCAACTTTTCTCTTCTTTCTCAAAATTGTTGCAGCTATTTGGGGTCATTTATGCTTCCATATAAATTTTTGAAGTGTTTGTTCTATATCTTTGAAATATGTCATTGGTACTTTAATAGGAATATCATTGAATCTATAAATTGCTTTGTGTAGTATGAATATTTTGATGATGTTAATCCTTCCAATCCATCAACACAGTATTTGCTTCCATTTGTTTGTGTCTTCCTTAATGTCTTTCTTCAGTGTTGTATAGTTTTCTGAGTACAGGTCTTTTACTTTCTTGCTTAGGTTTTATTCCTAGGTATTTAATTTTTCTTGTTGCTATAGGAAGTGGGATGTTTTGTCCTGATTTTTGTTTCTCATGTTTCATCGTTGGTACATAAAAATGCCTTTGATTTCTGGATATTGACTTTGTATCCCACTATTTTGACAATACATTTATTAGCTCGAGCAGTTTTTTTGTGGAAGTCTATAGGATTTTCTATGTACACTATCATGCCATCTGCAAACAATGACAGTTTTGTTGCCTCCTTTATGATTTGGATGCCTTTTTTCCATTTTCCTGTCTGATCACTGTGGCTAAAATTCTCTTTTCCATTAATGGAAAATTCTCTTTTCCATTAAACTTCAAAAATCAACCCCAATTTGTTCACCATTCTATTCCCAAAGCTCAAAAAATATTTAGACAATAACAGACTCAAGATTTATTCATCCATTCATTTGTTAATTTATTTATATTGTGTTTGGCTTTTAAACATTCATTTAATTTAGATACAATCTGTTTTTACACATCTGCTAATGTTAATGAATAACAAAAATACTATTTTAAGTTTTATGTTTATTTACATATAGTTTGATTAATTGACCTAACAGAAATGACCTATAGGTAACTATACACATACCAAAAAATTGTCCTCTTATCTAAGCAAGTCCATGTGTAGAAGTGGCACGTTATTTTATTATTTCTTTACACTGTGGTAAAGTAGTGTTTATACCATTTTGAGTTAGGGAAAACTGAGTTACAAAGAGGTTGCTTAGTCAACAAGGCCTCTTGGTTAGACACTGGCAGGTAACATGCAGTAAGCTGCGATAAAAAATAGTTTGAATAATTCATATCCAAACATTGCAGCTTCAAGTGTCACTAGATGAGATAGGCTGAGATGAACATTTTTCAAGCACCATTACTAACCATATCATATACTTGTGCCATTTAGAAAGCTAGAATAATTCAGTGATTCAGCACACCTACCACTAATCTTTCATGTTCAATGCTATTTACTCTGATGTAGAATATTAACTAAATCAGCTCTATATACATGTAGTCTCAAGAAAACAAACACTTCAAGTGGTCTCATTGAGACCAATATTAATATCAAGTTCATCTACAAAATCCTCTGAGTACCTGAAGAATATATACTTCAGGTTTTGAAAATATCAGATGCTGACATTTCAATATATTCAAGTGCTTTGTTTCATTTCCATAATCTGTTTTATGTGGTGTTTCTTCATTTTGGAAAAAATAGGAGTGAATTGAAATTAATTGCTCAGTTGTATGAGCCTTAATAATTACAAAAATCTCATACGGTTTATAAAGTAAACCGTACACTCTATTTTATAAAGTACACTCTATTTTAAGAGATGCTTGTGAATAATAAAAACCTGACTGCAATACGGTTTTATGTATGAATGCCCCTTTAGTGAAAAAAGGTCAATTTTGGCCAATTATAATAAAGCTATAATCACATCTTAGATATTGTTGACTTTCAATTTTCCTTCAGTGTTCAATCATAGAGGCCACATCATAGTTTTCAGAAGTCCATGCTTCTGGTAAGTTCTCCACTACAAGCATTTTCTGAGAACCTCAAGCATGCACTGCTGGTACTTCTCAAACCTGCCTGCCACCCTCTGCAGAGCTTCCAAGCTCCTAGGAAGTGGCATCCTGAAGCTTCTATAGTTTACAAAGCAAATATTGTTAATGAGCTGCTTTTCTCATTCCTCAAGGCATGCCTTAGATTAAGCCATACTATTTAAAAATATTTTCACCAAAGGAATAAGAAAAGTTAAGCTGAAGACAATAGTTTGTGTCCCAGTCTCACTCTTGCCAAACTGACACAGGAAAAGCCAGGTCAGCCTCTGCCAGTTATCTCCCCACATTAGTTAGTGTCCTAGTACAACCCTGCTTCCATTCCAGAGACAAAAAGAACTTCTCCTCAAATCCAAGACTTTACCATTTTTTTACCCCAGAATTTATCCCTTCTCAAGAGAGGGAGTTTTTAATTCCGTTATGGCTAAATTCCTATCTTTGTCTACAAAATAAAACCTGAGAGTTAAGATAATCATACTATTCAACATTATTCCCTATATCTGTATTTCTAAACTACAAAATACCATTGCATGTGACATACTAATAAGGCAGCATGTGTTGGACCATCACAACCTCAATCTAGCTAACAGTTGTCTTCTGTTGTGGGATGAAGACACTCTCTGACTTGCACATCCTTCCTGGAGTGATCTATCCTTCCAATAAATGCAAGTAAATGCTTCAGTTGAAAAATCATTGCATCCCAAGGACAAATAATAGTTTTCAGTCATGGTATAGCATGAATCCAGATTCAATAAAAAATTCATTTCTCTATCTCAGCAGGCATACCATTTTGCGTAAGATAAACCTAATTTATACCATTAAGACAGAATACATCGTGGTGGGAAACTGCTGCATTTTGATCTCTCCTCCTCTTCAGAGCTACGCTATGAGAACAGGGGAGATGTTTACATACGCATGAGTGAAAGAGCCAACCAGAGTATAAGTTTTCTAGTTAGTAGAAACAAACGCAAAGTCCAGTTTAAATCCCAATCACTGACTGGAACTTTCGGCAAACCCAAAGCGGCAGTTTTCAAGTCTTAGCATTTTGTAATTAAATCTTCATGACACACTCACACACAAATATTCCAAACAGCCCGATAGCCAGTGACTCTTTGTTTATCCCCCAAGGAAAGCCGACATACTGCATACTTCTTATAACTTCTATTACTTTCCTTCTTGGCCACCACTAATTAACCTCTTTAGTTTTAAATCCTGTACATCATTAAGCAATTATTCATTCACTGCCTTGGAAAATCTTTTCTATTGTTTCCCAGTGTTCCTTTTAATCACACATTACTGTCTCACCTCTCCAACTCAATTGTGTATTTAGGGATAGAACTGTAGAAGGGGAACAGATTTGTATCTTTCAAATTATCTTAAATTGTTTCTTTGCAATAGGTGACCAGTAAGTATAATCTGGTCCTATTCTATTAACATGTTCAGAAAAAATACAGTCTCTATTGTCTTCTATTAACCCCATCATACTCTCTACAAGTTACCTTTTTTCTGGTGCCACCGAATATTAAATGTGCTATCTCAGTTATAATGACCCAAAGTTTTAAAAACTCCCTCTTTCTTATTGTCTTAGCTACTTATCAAAAAAATTGCCTAAAGTTTTACCTGACAAAAGCCTGTATTACTTTACTTTTCTCTTTAATTCCTCTGTATTTTCCTTAGCTCAGGACTCACTGGCATTATTTTGACTGCCAGTAATTCCCCAAACTTCCAGTCAGTTAACATAACTGTTCATCCTTCCTACCAATGCCATCAAAACATAACATTGGTTTTGTCACCCTCTTGTTTGAAAAATTCCAATGTTTTCCTGTTATAACCTTAGCCTGCATCAACAATCTGTTACCAGAGTAAAGGGGTTTGTTTGCCCGTGCTCATCAAAGCGCAATCAGGCACAACCTGGTGTTTGTAACAAAGAAAGTAAGGGTTTGCTTTTAAGAAGTGACCATGCCTAGAGAGATAGGCATGCTCAAAGACCTGGCTCCCTAGTGGCTTCCAAGAAATAAGTTATAAAAGGTGAAAATTATTCATTGTGATGACTAAGGGAGTTAGGATTATGGTCCAGGTCTTTGCCTTACTGATTGGTCTGCACTAGGGTAGGGGGTAGTTGATCTTGCAACCGGACCTGACGTCAGCCATGGCCTCGCTTCATCTGGTTTCACCATTTCTCTGGGCCTGCAGTTGCAATACAACTGAGGCCAAGGTGTTTTGTCTAATTGGACTGAAACTCAGTCTCTGTGGTCAATTGACTCAAGTCTAAGATTATTTGACGCTGACCAGAAGAACCTTATCATTCTGAGGCCTTAATGATTAAGGGAGTGGTCGTGCAAGGGAGAGGAGGCAGGTGAATATGGTGCTAGATAGGGCCAGTTTGAACCAAAAAGAATGAAAGGAGAAAAGGTTGTATTAAAGAAATAAAGTTTTGACTCGGTTTTAGATCTCTATGATCTGGTCCCATTCTTCTCTCCAGTCTAATATGCACTAAATCACATTATACACAGTGCACCCAGTTTGCCTCATTGAAACTCCCACTTCCTCCCACATACAACACATACTTCATATGTGTATATGTTTTAGCATAAACAAAAGTGTACCAGTATGTTTTGTTCCCCAAAAAGCTCCTTAGTTCTTCAGAACACAGGTTAAATATCATTTGCACTATAAATTTACCCCTGTCTCTTCCAGGTAGAATTTTTTAAGGTCATCATAATTTGTATTTGTCCATATCTCAATTATAGTACTCATAACATTTATTGTTTTCTATTTGGTTACATGCCTTTTTATCCCTGTTCTTTAATAAAATGAATACATATTTATATACTATAATCTTAGTTACATTTTCTGGAAACTTATTGGTTTCATCGTAGGACAAAAATGCATACAATTCCAAGTAATAAAGATATAAGTTGAAATTTTAACTGTCATTTTATTCAAGTCTAAATTTCAATATTGACCATCTATAAGCAAATAATTCAATGTCTCTGTAAATGTAATTATGTATAATGCAGGGCTTATAACATTTATATAACTGTGTGAGTATAATTATCAATATGATTTCATACTTGTCTATAGCAGATTACCCTGAACATTGTATTGTATCATGTTAGAAAATGGTTGAGTAAATAAATTATTTAATTTCAATATTTCCATTATCTTACTATGTATTGAGCTTCCCACCTACCAAGTAAACCAGTAAAAACAATGTAATTAAATTCCAAAGTCCAAGGGTAGACAAGTTTGTCAGCTTGAAATAGCTGAGTCCAGGACATAAAAAAAGTCTTCACTCATTTTCAAAACTTTCTCATAGGTCTCTACCAGGTGAGACAGGAAAGATTGGGAGGACAGGAGCTTGGAGTGGGTGATGCAGAAAGAATGTAGATAAGTATGAAGAGGCAGTTGGAGCTGGGAGAGAACAATAATGAAACAGTGCACATTTTTTATACCTTTCTCTCCTATGAAGCAAAAGCTTTCTGCCTGCTGATATAAGGGCAGCGAAGTCCACCACACCCATAGCATAGGAAAAGGCCTGGTGGCTGGGGGAAGAATGGAGGAAAAAATGTGTTACTCTAGAAGACAACAGGAAACCAGTATAGCAAGCAGGGCTCTGTCTTGGGCCTAGAATCTTACACTGATATCAAACAGTAATCTCTTATTGACACCTGAGAGAAAAGAAATTCCCATCAAATGAACCACAACTGTAAGACAGTGCTTGACTGTCATGGCAATGAAGGGCTATAATGCTGCGAAAATCATGTTCTTAAAGCTAAGGCACACATGGCCTTCATAATCATGAGGCTGAATTGGGGGAAAGGGGAGAGGAAATAGCTTACCCAAAGACAACTCTAGTACACAGCAACAAGCAAGAGTAATGGGGAACATGGTAGAGCATGGAGGGAGAGCACCAGCTTTGCCACAGGGGGGTAGGAAGAGCTGAAAGCTGAGGGTGAAGTACTTACACTGAGAAAACTCATCCAGCAACACAACCTAAATCTCAAGAACGAGACAGGAGTAGCAAAAACTAAATAAAACTCAAACAAGCAATGCACTAAAGGTAATCACAAAAATAATGAAACCCACGTGCAGCGCGCCTCCTGACTGGGTTCACAGAATCCCATACCTCACTGACGACTTGAACAAAAACCAGGCATGACTTTTCCAGGCATATAAAGTGTTGACCTCTACTTTTACTGTTCTAACATAATGTCTTGCAGTTAATCAAAGAATAAAATACATTTTTAAAAGGCAAAAAAGGAAGAAAAAACCCAAAGGAAGATATATATGACATAAGCTAAACCAAAATTTTAAAAATGACCATATGTCGCAGCAACATTTTTACTGATACGTCCCCTAGAGCAAGGAAGATAAAGAAAAGAATAAACAAATGGGATCTCATCAAAATAAAAAGCTTCTGCACAGCTAAAGAAAACAGCATTAAAATAAAAAGACAACCAACTGTATGGGAAAACATATTTGCCAATGATACCTCAGACAAAGTTTCAATCTCCAAAATATACAAAGAACTCTAAGAAGAGTTCACTCTAAGAAGACAACTAACCCAATTAAAAAATGGGGAAAGGACTTGAACAGACACTTCTCCAAGGAGGACATACAGAGGATCCAGAGACACATGAAGAGATGCTCAATATCGCTTGCTATCAGAGAGATGCAAATTAAAACCACGATGAGATACCACTTTACACCATTGAGAATGGCTATCATAAACAAAGGAATAAACAACAAATGTTGGAAAGGGTGTGGGGAAAAGGGGACTCTGGTCCACTGTTGGTGGGATTGCAGACTGGTACAACTGATACAGGGTGCAGCCAAGGGGGGGGCCCAGAAGATTTGGAATGGAGTCCAGAACTCAAAGTGTATAGGAATATTGGAGGAAATATTAAGATGTCCTCACCACCCCCCCCAGGTGTCAGTGGGGGAAGGGACTAATGGAGCAGGGCCATTGAGAGCTGTTTTGCATAGCAACAGTTTTGCAGCTAGCCTCTGGAATGGTCATTTAACATATCTATAACCTTTAACTGGTTTCATAGATATGTTAAATAGCTGTGGCCAAGTTTGGGGCCAGGGAGAAGTGAGTGGGCTACCCAGGCTGGAACTGGGGCTTCTTCTCTGAGAGAGTGCCTGCAGGAGAGCCATGTGGCTTTAGCAGAGTGAGGACCCCTTCTTGGTCAGGTGAGGGGGAGAGCCATGCTGTTTTGGAAAGATGTAGACCCTCGTAGCCATTAGGAGGGAGACACACGGTTTCAGTAGAATTAGGACCCCCTCTTCTAGCCATGAAAGAGTGAGCCACGCAGTTTCAGCAGAGTGCAGACCCCCTCTTGGCCAGGTGAAAGGGAAGACCACGCAGCTTTGCCAGAATGGAGATCCCTGCCGCCAGGTGAAGAAGAAAGACACACACTTTGGGTGGAGTGCGGCTTTGGTAGAAGAGGCCCACGTGGCTTTGGGGTGCTCCTTTTGGCCGAGTGGCCTGGAAAGCAGGAGAGACTTTGACTGGAACTTGGCACAAAGAACTCTTGCCAGTGGAAGGTGCCACATGACTTTGGATTAATTGGAGATCCTGCTTGGACAGGTGACACAGCTCATATGCCAGCGACCTGAAAAATGGACGTGTGCTCTTTTCCTGATTTACGGTACCCGGAGTTGGGACAGTGGGAAAAGGGAGCACTGTGTGTGTGTGTGTGTGTGTGTGTGCGTGTATACCCTTAAAGACTTTAATATTTTAAGGAAGGCATTAGGCCTGAATAGCATTACATAAACATTTTGTTTCCTTTTCACAACTCTCTGGCATTGAGAGATGTCTTTCCAATTGGCGGCGGACAGAAGAACCCAATAGATATTAGTATACCGTCCATGGGAGGTGCCTCTGTTTTCTGAAGCAGTTTTTGGCATCCCTGGGTGGGCCAAGTATTGCCCGCCCCCCTTGGACCCTTGTTCGGTAACACAACTATTATTGAAAACAGTATGGAATTTTCTCAGAAAACTAAAATTGGACTTGCCTTTGGACCCAGCAATTCCACTGCTAGGATTGTATCCTAAGAACCCTGAAACACCAATCCCAAAGAACATATGCACCCCAATGTTCATAGCAGCACAATTTACAATAGCCAAGAGTTGCAAGCAACCTAAGTGCCCATCAGTAAATGAATGGATCAAAAAACTATGGTACATATACACAATTGAATTTTATGCTGCAGAAAGAAAGAAGGAGCTCCTACCTTTTGCAACATCATGGATGGAACTGGAAAGCATTATGCTGAGTGAAATATGCCAGGTGTTGAAGGACAATACCCTATGATCTCACATTTAACAGGAAGCTAAACAACAAAACAAACAAGCAAGCAAAATATAACCAAAGACACTGAAATAGAGAACAGGCTGACAGTGACCAGAGGGGAGAGGGGAGGGAATTTCAGGGGAAATAGGGGAGGGATTTAGAGGAACATATATAAAGGATACATGGACAACAACTGAGAAGGGTGGAAATGGGAGGGAGG